>NC_139595.1:11121108-11448608 GCF_946808225.1 Silurus aristotelis | reverse complement strand
TTGGTCAGTTCTCCTTAAATACCCAGATAGAGTAAGCCTTATGTAAACATTATTTAGCAATGGAAGTTTGCATTGATTGGTTCTTACAGACCTGTGGGAGGCACCTCGCCTGTATACATTTGTAGTGGGGCACACGCCCCTTGCATAGAGTTATGTTTTCTTAACTCTATTAAACCTTTTTTATTATTTGTTTTATTGCTGTGGGACTGGGGCCAGTCGCGATAAACCTTTGTAAAGAAATGAAACATGAAAATTTTCCGTCATTATTTACATGTGATATGACCTTTCTTACACATAATCATCTGGTGTGCTATAGAATGTCCTGTGTTTGAGAATGTAACAAGAAAAGGAGGGGTAGAGGGGTCAGACATTTGTCTGCAGATCTACCATTTGTATGGAGATGTGGTGTTTGAAGACCAAGGGTAGCTCTCCGGGGAGCCTACTGTATTCCAGATAAAGTTCTGGTTCTCGAGAGGGGTGTTGTGGGGTCTTGGTCCCCTGCCGTGAGTCCTGGAGGACTTTTGATGTTCTTGTTGCCTCGGGCACCTACCAAGCACACCCTGCACTTTCGGGCATCCATGCTGTGTTCTCGGGGAGGGCCGACCTTTTGGTCAGGATCAAGCAAAAGTCTTACAGTTATTTCCCCACTTGGCCCCTTGGGCGAATTTGAATAGGGTACCTGCGGGGTCAGACAAAGCAATTTTTTATTTTTAGTGTCTTTGGAACTGGTATCTGCAGTGGGCTGAGGGCAAGGGCAAGGGGTGTGGATTCTTGTGTAGATCGGATGAGGTGCCTGAAGTAACAGCACTGAAACATGGTGAAGGTGAAGATCAGGGCACTGTAAATGGCACACCCCCGGAAGGGCAAGGGGTGTGGATTCTTGTGTAGATCGGATGAGGTGCCTGAAGTTACAGTACTGGAACATGGTGAAGGTGAAGATCAGGGCACTGCCAATGGCACACCCCCGGAACATCCAGTCCCACCAGGTGTAGGTGTACTGTGCTGACCGAGTGAATGAACTGGATAAGAGTTGTGCAGTCTTTCGTGCCAGGTTGGTTTCAACCTGTGCTTGGTTGAGGTGGTATTCAGTTTGCAGGATCAGCCTTTGTGTCAGGTCCAACCACAGCTTGGGTACCTTGCTCATAGAAAGTGTCATTCCACCATGGTGAGGTCTCTGTGTCCAGTGGCATTTTTCCTAAAATGTTGACTTGGCCCATTGAAAAGTCCTCTGTCACTTCCAAGCAGAACGAGTGATTAGCAGAGCAGGTCAGTCCTCCGGAGGTAAAATAATTCATTTCACTGACAACGCACCACTGTGTATGAGACACCTGGACAACATCAGAATAACCATGCAGTGACTGAGCATTTATATGTTTGGTGTCATTGGGGGAGAAAGTTTGCAAAGTGTTACATGTACAGATAACATAATTGTGTGTTTCATGGCAACATGTGTGACTGGTAAACAAGGTCTCAGTACCCTTTTGTCTCATGTATCCAGTGAGGTGATCCCATTTAATTACCTGATCCTTCACTACCACGCCCATAGAGCGTATGGTAGTGGAATTTGGAAAAACCTGATCTGGGGAAACTGATTAAAGGAAAACTGACAAAAACCCAATACATCCATTACATTCATTTCCTGTAAACATCATTATGGTGGATAGTAACTCAGAATATCTTACATTTTTCATTTTTTCTGATTCATACCACCTATGTAGATCTAAGATGTCTATGAGGTCATTCAAAACATGTCTAGGTGTCTTGTACAGACGAAGATCAAGGATTTCTTGTCTAGCAGCAGTGAATAGATCTTAGCAATGGAATTAACTGAGTCAAGTCAAGTCAAGTCAAGTCAAGTTTATTTGTATAGCGCTTTTCACAACAGACATTGTCTCAAAGCAGCTTTACAGAAATCAACAGTTAAGGTGAATGGTGTGCATTTATCCCTGATGAGTAAGCCGTGGCAACTGTGGCAAGGAAAAACTCCCCTAAATGTAATGAGGAAGAAACCTTGAGAGGAACCATACTCAAAAGGGAACCCATCCTCATTTGGGTGACATCAAGAGTGTAATCATAAATCTTCAACAATACAGAACACTGGAGAGTGAGAATTCACATGAGCACTGGAGTATAAGATTATAAGTGATGTTCTTTCTGCAGTTTTATACAGTCTTTATGGTTAGTAGCTCCTAGTTTATGAGCTTAGCATTTGTAATCATCACAGATCCAGCATCAGCTTCTCCATGCCAGAGCCTTTAAACACTCCAGGAGGTCTAATGTCAAAACTCCACACATGTAGTGGGATCCAGTTGGCACTGGTACGTCTCTAGATGGTTCGGGATGTTTGCGAGTTCGGCATCTACTTCTTCAAAGGTCCGTAATCATCACAAGGTGGGAGGTGACTGGAGCTGGAGGAACCTCAGGGAGAAAATCACAATTTAAAGCCAATTCATAATACAATTAAAAAATAACACAAATACAAACTAATAGTATTTACATTCAAACAGGAAATATAAAACCTTTCATACCTGATAAAACACGACACTAAGTAATTGTGCGTGAGATCTGTTTAGAGATTCCCCGAATTGTTGGTCAGTTCTCCTTAAATACCCAGATAGAGTAAGCATTATGTAAACTTAATTAAGCAATGGAAGTTTGCATTGATTGGTTCTTATAGACCTGTGGGAGGCACCTTGCCTGTATACATTTGTAGTGGGGCACACGCCCCTTGCATAGAGTTATGTTTTCTTAACTCTATTAAACCTTTTTTATTATTTGTTTTATTGCTGTGGGAATGGGACCTGTGTACCAGTCACGATAAACCTTTGTAAAGAAATTAAACGAACATTTTCCGTCATTATTTACATGTGATATGACCTTTCTTACACATAATCATCTGGTGTGCTAAAGAATGTCCTGTGTTTGAGAATGTAACAAGAAAAGGAGGGGTAGACATGCCAAAAGTAAAAAAAAAAAAAGTGATTTATTTTCATAAAAATAAAGTAGTTAATATGAAAGTATGAATTTTTAAGCTTAATTTCATTAAAGAACTGTTAAAATTGCAAAAAGTGAAGATTGTAACAACAGATCTGTTTTGAGAACAATGACAGTTACTGTGAAAATATGAATGTTTATATTCAAAGGCTTCCCGTGGGCTCACCACCTGCAGGAGGGACCGTAAGGGACGGTGCTGTGAGGATTGGGCAGCAGTCGAAGGCGGGAGCCTGCTTAGACTGCTGCCCCCGCGGCCCGGATTACGGATAAGCGGGAGAAAATGAATGAATGAATATTCAAAGGCATAACTCATGAAAAAAAAGTTAAATGGTACAATACATTGAGGAAAAAAAATACATATCAAGTTTTGACAAAAATGTCTATTGTTTTAAAAATATGATAGTTATACGAACATTACATGACAAATAAAGTTTTGACAAAAAGTATAAGTTTTATCATAAAAATTATATTATATAGTAATTTTTATTTTTATAAGCAAACTTTCATGAAAAAAAGTTACAAAGTATAATACGTACACAAAAAAAAAAAAATGTTACATACCAAACCATGTTTTGACAAAACTATAACTTTTTTCATAATTTTTCATTTTTTTCAATCTATTAGGAAAATATGCATTTTCATATTCATAGACATAATTTCATTAAAAACCATAAAAAAATGGAATAAGGGCAAAAAAACATGACATTAAAAATGATGTTTCGTTAAAACATGACTTTTTCATACAAAAATGAGTTATTATGAAAATATGAATTTTTATAATAATTAGCATTGGAGGAATTTTTTTGACCGAAATTAAAGACCGTTAAAAAGGGGGGAAAAAGGAAAAAATACATGACAAAGTCTGTTATACATAAATGAAAGTAATTATAAAAAAAAAGGGGTTTTCATATTCAGAATCATAATTTCACAAAACGTAAAAGGGTGCAGCAAGTTAACGAAAACACTTACATGAAATATCACTATTTTAAATAAATAACGTGTCATGAAAATCTGATATAAACATTTTCATAAATCATGGTTTGAAATTTGACAAATTTTACCAAAATGACACTCATTATGAAAATATGAATTTTTATATCAATTGTCATAATTTCATGACAGTTGGTAATACAATTTTTTTTTAAGTTTTTTACGAATTGTACTTTGTAAAGTTTTTTCATGAAATTATGCTTATGGAAATAAAAATTCTATCCCTTGGCTACGGATTAAAGACAACTGCCCTTGAATCTATATTTATACTCAGGACCCCTATCTAAATTGAAAAAAACTACTTCCAATCCATTTGTTGAAAATACTATTGTGGTATGGTATGAATTCTTGAAACATCTTGGGGAGGTTACCACAATTATCACAATTTACCTCTATTTGGGGTAATACTAACTTTACACCTGGGACACACAAAATTTGGGCAACAAAAGGTTTGTGTAAGGCGGGAGATTTATTTAGTAATAAAATCTATGCTTAGTTTTCAGGAATTAAAACCAAAAGTTTGATCTACCTAAAAAATTTTTTAAATATCTTCAAATTAGAAATTTTATTAACAAGATACAACATCATTCCTCTTCATTGCTGGATCTATCCCCTTCAAAAAAGGTTACTTTAGACCACTTTAATGGGGGTAGGCAAAATTCTATGCTTTATAGACTAATCTCCACTAAGTGCAAGGAAAATACCGAAGATAAACGTCTGGCATGGTGTCGAGATATAAAAGAAAATATAACGCATGATGAGTCTCAGTGTATCTGCCTAAAGGCCCAAACTTAGACAATTAATACGAGATTCAAGCTTCTGCAATATAAATGGATTATGAGAGTACACATAACTCGTAAATTGCTACGCAAATTTAATCCCAACATTCCCGATCAATGTATAAAATGTAATCTAGAGAAAGGAACTTTATATCACTTTTTATGGAAATGCCCCCAAGTTGAATGTTTTTGGGAAAAAGTTTTAAATTTTTTATCCCTGGTGTTGAAACAAAACATTCCCAAGTGTCCTAAACTCTGTATACTAAATATTTTCTCTTCAACGTGCACCTTTACTAGCTCTGATAAGAAGATTTTGATATTTTGTTTATTACAAGCAAAACCTCTTCTTGAACTGCCACCTTAACGTGGTGGAGGGGTTTGAGTACCCGAATGACCCTAGGAGCTATGTTGTCCCGGGCTATATGCCCCTGGTAGGGTCTCCCAAGGCAAACAGGTCCTGGGCGACGGGTCAGACTAAGAGCAGTTCAAAACCCCTTATGAGAGATACTAAATCAAGGTCCGTGACGTCGCCCGGTATGGCGCAGCCGGGGCCCCACCCTGGAGCCAGGCCTGGGGTTGGGGCTCGTATGCGAGTGCCTGGTGGGATCGGCCTTCCCCCACAGGGTCCGGCCGGGCTCAGCCCGAAGGAGCGACGTGGGGCCGCCTTCCAGTGGGCTCACCACCTGCAGGAGGGACCGTAAGGGGCCGGTGCTGAGGATTGGGCAGCAGTCGAAGGCGGGGGCCTCGACAACCCGATCCCTGGACACGGAAGCTAGCTCTAGGGACATGGAATGTCACCTCGCTGGCGGGGAAGGAGCCTGAGATTGTGCGTGAGGTTGAGAGGTTCCGACTAGAGATAGTCGGGATCACCTCTACGCACGGCCTGGGCTCTGGAACCACACTCCTCGAGAGAGGATGGACTCTTTACAACTCTGGAGCTGCCCATGGTGAAAGGCGTCGGGCTGGTGTGGGTTTGCTTATAGCCCCCCAGCTCAGCCGCCATGTGTTGGAGTTTACCCCGGTGAACGAGAGAGTCGTTTCCCTGCGCCTACGGGTCGGGGATAGGTCTCTCACTGTCGTGTGTGCCTACGGGCCAAACAGCAGTATAGAGTACCCAGCCTTCTTGGGGTCTCTGGGAGGGGTGCTGGACAGTGCTCCGACTGGGGACTCCGTCGTTCTACTAGGAGACTTCAATGCACACGTGGGCAGCGACGGTGACACCTGGAGGGGCGTGATTGGGAGGAACGGCCCCCCTGATCTGAACCCGAGCGGTGTTCAGTTATTGGACTTCTGTGCTAGTTACAGTTTGTCCATAACGAACACCATGTTCAAGCATAAGGGTGTCCATCAGTGCACGTGGCACCAGGATACCCTAGGCCGTAGGTCGATGATCGACTTTGTGGTCGTTTGAGACTTGAGTACCTCAAGTCTCTGGATGTTGTGGTGCTGTCTTGGCTGACACGCCTCTGCAGCATCGCGTGGCGGTCGGGGACAGTGCCTCTGGAATGGCAGACCGGGGTGGTGGTCCCTCTTTTTAAGAAGGGGGACCGGAGGGTGTGTTCCAACTATAGGGGGATCACACTTCTCAGCCTACCTGGGAAAGTCTATGCCAGGGTACTGGAAAGGAGAATACGGCCGATAGTAGAACCTCGGATTCAGGAGGAACAATGTGGTTTTCGTCCAGGCTGTGGAACACTGGACCAGCTCTATACCCTCTACAGGGTGCTGGAGGGTTCATGGGAGTTTGCCCAACCAGTCCACATGTGTTTTGTGGATTTGGAAAAGGCATTCGACTGTGTCCCTCGCGGCGGCCTGTGGAGGGTGCTCCGGGAGTACGGGGTCGGGGGCCCTTTACTAAGGGCTGTCCGGTCCCTGTACGACCGAAGCAGGAGCTTGGTTCGCATTGCCGGCAGTAAGTCAGACTTGTTCCCGGTGCATGTTGGACTCTGGCAGGGCTGCCCTTTGTCACCGGTTCTGTTCATAATTTTTATGGACAGAAATTGCTAGGCGCAGCCAGGGGTCGGAGGGTGTCCGGTTTGGTGACGACACGATTTCGTCTTTGCTCTTTGCAGATGATGTTGTCGTGTTGGCTTCATCAGACCAGGACCTTCAGCATGCACTGGGACGGTTTGCAGCCGAGTGTGAAGCGGCTGGGATGAGAATCAGCACCTCCAAATCCGAAGCCATGGTCCTCAGTCGGAAAAGGGTGGCTTGCCCACTTCAGGTTGGTGGGGAGTTCCTGCCGCAAGTGGAGGAGTTTAAGTATCTTGGGGTTTTGTTCACGAGTGAGGGAAGGGTGGAACGGGAGATTGACAGACGGATCGGTGCAGCTTCTGCAGTAATGCGGTCAATGTACCGGTCTGTCGTGGTGAAGAAAGAGCTGAGCCGCAAGGCGAAACTCTCGATTTACCGGTCAATCTACGTTTCTACTCTCACCTATGGTCATGAGCTCTGGGTCATGACCGAAAGGACAAGATCGCGGATGCAGGCGGCCGAAATGTGCTTTCTCCGCAGGGTGGCTGGGCGATCCCTTAGAGATAGGGTGAGAAGCTCAGTCACTCGGGAGGAGCTCAGAGTAGATCCGCTGCTCCTCCACATCGAGAGGGGTCAGCTGAGGTGGCTCGGGCATCTGTTCCGGATGCCTCCTGGACGCCTTCCTGGGAAGGTGTTCCGGGCGCCTCCCACTGGAAGGAGACCCCGGGGAAGACCTAGGACATGCTGGAGAGACTATGTCTCCCGGCTGGCCTGGGAACGCCTCGGTGTCCCCCCGGAAGAGCTGGAAGAAGTGTCTAGGGAGATTTGGGCATCTCTGCTTAGACTACTGCCCCCGCGACCCGGCCCCGGATAAGAGGTATGAGAGGTATGAAAATCTTGAAAATTCAATTTAAAGAATACCCATGTTTAACGGCAATAAATAAACGAAATAACTAAAAAGTAAGATGGCAAATCCTGTTTTGTCTGCAAGATCATATTTATAAGCATAATTTCATTAAAGACCGATGAAAAAAATGGGAAAAACAGGAAAAAAAAAAAAGACGACAGATATATTGTTACACATAAATAAAAGTCATTATTAAGATATTAATTAATTAGCATAATTACATGAATAACCGTTACAAAGGGCAATACGTGAACAAAAAAACTAAGAATTGACATGAGAAATCATATTAAAAAAAATAAATGTCTTTTTCCTCAGAAAAAGTAGCATAGATATTGGAAAAATATAAATATTTATACTAATGTGCAAAATCTTATTAAAAACCTTTAAAAAAAAGAATAAGGAATGAAAACAGTGATGACAAATCAGGTTTTAACAAGAATCTAACTCTTTATATATATATATATATATATATATATATATATATATATATATATATATATATATATATATATATATATATATATATATACAGTGAGGATAATAAGTATTTGAACACCCTGCTATTTTGCAAGTTCTCCCACTTAGAAATCATGGAGGGGTCTGAAATTTTCATCGTAGGTGCATGTCCACTGTGAGAGACATAATCTAAAAAAAAAATTCCAGAAATCACAATATATGATTTTTAAACTATTTATTTGTATGATACAGCTTTAAATAAGTATTTGAACACCTGTCTATCAGCTAGAATTCTGACCCTTAAAGACCTGTTAGTCTGCCTTTAAAATGTCCATCTCCACTACATTTATTATCCTAAATTAGATGCACCTGTTTAAGGTCGTTAGCTGCGTAAAGACACCTGTCCACCCCATACAATCAGTAAGAATCCAACTGCTAACATGGCCAAGAACAAAGAGCTTTCCAAAGACACTAGAGACAAAATTGTACACCTCCACCAGGCTGGAAAGGGCTACGGGGAAATTCCCAAGCAGCTTGGTGAAAAAAGGTCCACTGTTGGAGCAATCATTAGAAAATGGAAGCTAAACATGACTGTCAATCTCCCTCGGACTGGGGCTCCATGCAAGATCTCACCTCGTGGGGTCTCAATGATCCTAAGGAAGGTGAGAAATCAGCCCAGAACTACACGGGAGGAGCTGGTCAATGACCTGAAAAGAGCTTGGACCACCGTTTCCAAGGTTACTGTTGGTAATACACTAAGACGTCATGGTTTGAAATCATGCATGGCACGGAAGGTTCCCCTGCTTAAACCAGCACATGTCTTGAGCTTGCCAGTGACCATTTGGATGATCCAGAGGAGTCATGGGAGAAAGTCATGTGGTCAGATAAGACCAAAATAGAACTTTTGGGTCATAATTCCACTAAACGTGTTTGGAGGAAGAAGAATGATGAGTACCATCCAAAGAACACCATCCCTACTGTGAAGCATGGGGGTGGTAGCATCATGCTTTGGGGGTGTTTTCCTGCACATGGGACAGGGCGACTGCACTGTATTAGGGTGAGGATGGCCATGTATTGCGAGATTTTGGGGAACAACCTCCTTCCCTTAGTTAGAGCATTAAAGATGGGTCGAGGCCGGGTCTTCCAACATGACAATGACCCGAAGCACACAGCCAGGATAACCAAGGAGTGGCTCTGTAAGAAGCATATCAATGTTCTGGTGTGGCCTAGCCAGTCTCCAGACCTAAACCCAATAGAGAATATTTGGAAGGAGCTAAAACTCGATGTTTCTCAGCGACAGGCCAGAAACCTGAATGATCTAGAGAAGATCTGTGTGGAGGAGTGGGCCAAAATCCCTCCTGCAGTGTGTGCATACCTGGTGAAAAACTACAGGAAACGTTTGACCTCTGTAATTGCAAACAAAGGCTACTGTACCAAATATTAACATTGACTTTCTCAGGTGTTCAAATACTTATTTGCAACTGTATCATACAAATAAATAGTTAAAAAAATCATACATTGTGATTTTCTGGATTTTTTTTTTTTAGATTATGTCTCTCACAGTGGACATGCACCTACGATGACAATTTCAGACCCCTCCATGATTTCTAAGTGGGAGAACTTGCAAAATAGCAGGGTGTTCAAATACTTATTTTCCTCACTGTATATATATTTTATATATATATAATGTTTTGAATTTCTAAGCATAATTTTATAAAAAAAACAAAAAAAAAACGTTAACAATTTCAAAAAGTGAAGGATGATGGTGGACAAATCATCCTTCAACTTTTTCTGAAGGAGATAGATCCGGCAATGAAGAGGAATGATGTTGTATCTTGTTAATAAAATTCCTAATTTGAAGATATTTAAAAATGTTTTAGGTAGATCAAACTTTTGTTTTTAATTCCTGAAAACTAAGCATAGATTTTATTACTAAAACCTTTTGTTGCCCAAATTTTGAATCCATCATCGTGTGTCCCAGGTGTAAAGTTAGTATTACCCCAAATAGAGGTAAATTGTGATAATTGTGGTAACCTCCCCAAGATGTTTCAAGAATTCATACCATGCCACAATAGTATTTTCAACAAATGGATTGGAAGTAGCTTTTTTCAATTTAGATCGGGGTCCTGAGTACAAATATAGATTCAAGGGCAGTATTATAGATTCTTATTATAGATTATTATAGTATTATATAGATTCATTTCCATAAGCATAATTTCATGAAATTTAATTTTTTTTATTTGAAAAATAATTTTTCATAAAAGGTATGATAGTTATAGTGAAAATATGAGTTTTCATATTCAAAAACATAATTTCAGAAAAAAAAAATGTAAAAGGGTGCAGTAAGTGAACAAAAATACTGACGAATTATAACATTTTGACAAATGTAACCTGTCATGAAAATCTGATAGGTACATTTACAATAACAAATAAAAATATTAATTTTCATGTTCAGAAGCAACATTTAAAAAAGAAAATGTAAAACGTGCAAAAGGTCAACATGACAATGTTTTGACAAAAATATACATAAAAAAATGTTTTATATATATATATATATAAAATATGTTAAAAAACATGACTTCTCATAAATCATGGTTTGAAATTGTTTTTTCAAACAAAAATTATAGTCATTATGAAAATATGAATTTTTATATCAATTGTCATAATTTCATGAATAACCATTAAAAAAAGCAATAAGTGAATGAAAAAAACAAAGAAATTGACATGAGAAACTTTTTTCTTTGACAAAAAATATGTTTTGGTTTTTTTTTTTACAAATTATGATAGTTATTATAAAAATATGAATTTTCATACTCAAGAAAAAAATTTCTTTCATAAGAATATATTAGCAATAAATTTAATTTCATTTTCATAAGCATAATGTCCTCGAAAAAAATGTCAAATGCTGCAATATTTGAACAAAAATACTGCCATAAAAATTATTTTGACAAAAAATGACTATTTGCATAACATAATAGTTATAACAAAAATATGAATTTTCATATAAAATTTGAAAATATGAATTTTCATACCCTACAAAAATTAATATTTTGCTTGAGTATAAACATTTATATATTCACACTAACTGTTCTACTTTTTCTGAGACAAAATACATCTATTTCTTAAAACATGATTTCTCATGTCAATTTTTAGTTTTTCATTCCCTTTGTAACGGTTATTATTAATATAAACAAATATATTTTCCCAATATTTCTGTCAAAACATGTTTTGGCATCTAGCATTTTTAGTTTTTTCGTTTAAGCATTGTACTTTGTTATTTTTTTCATGAAACTTTGCTCATGAAAATGAAAAGTCATATATTTATCATATATTTTCATGAACAAACTCATATTTTTGTCAAAATATAATTTGCCATGTCACGTGTTCATTTGCAATGTCACCTGCAGTTTTGCACTTTTGAATGTTTTTTTTCCTGAAATGTACCTTCGGAAAACAAAATTCATATTTTCATTACAATAATACATTTTTTCAAAACGTGATATGCTTATGAGTATGAATTTATATTTTTATAAATTTTTATTTAATGTACCTGACTTTTAAAAGTTTTTGAAAAAAATATGCCTATGGAAATAAAAATTCATATATTCATTGAAAAAACTTATATTTTTGTCAAAACTTTGTCATGTCATGTTGACCTTTTGCACTTTTTAATTTTTTTCTCAAATGTTGCTTCTGAATATGAAAATTTATTTTTATTTTTATTATTGTATATGTACCTATCAGATTTTTTCATGTCAGTATTTTTGTTCACTTCCTGCACCCTGTTTTCCCTTATTCTTTTTTTAAAGGTTTTTAATAAGATTTTGCATTAGTATAAATATTTATATTTTCTCAATAAATACACTACTTTTTCTGAGGAAAAAGACATCTATTTTTTAAAATATATAATTTCTCATGTCAATTTTTAGTGTTTTCCGTTCACGTATTTCCCTTTGTAACGGTTATTCATGTAATTATGCTAATTAATTAATATCTTTATAATTACTTTCATTTATGTGTAACAAAAGTCGTCTGTTTTCCCCTTTTTTCCCCATTTTTTTAATGGCCTTTAATGAAATTATGCTTATAAATATGAAAATTCATAAACACCTATTTATTCATAAATTCATAAAATTAAAGTATTTTACTTTGTACCGGTTTTTCATGAAATTATGCTTATGGAAATTAAAAAATCATATTTTTTTAATAACATTTATATAAAAAACTTTTGTCCTGTCATCATTTTTCCGTCCCTCATTTCACTTTTAATGGTTTTAATACAGTTTTGCTTATGCGTATGAAAATATAGTATAATCATTAATATTTTCATAACTACAACAGGTAAATTTTTTTTGTAAAAACTTTTGTCGTGTCACCTTTTTTCATTCCATTGTTAACGGGTTTTAAAGAAATTATGCAAATTAAGAAATGTCCATTTTGTCAAACATGGTCATAACAAATTTTTTAATTTTTGTTCGCATATTGCACTTTATTGACTGGTTTAAATAAAATTATGCAAATTAATATCATAACAATTATCGTTTTTATATTTGTCAAAACATGAATTGTCTTGTCACCTTTTCCTTTTTCCTTTGCCTATTGAATCTTAAAGTGGCTTTTCATTAAATTATGATCATGAACAATAATATATTCATAATGTTTAGGTTTATTAGAAAAGGTTTTTTTTCTCAAAACTTGGTCATGTCACCTTTTTTGATTCTTTATTTAACTTTTTGACAATTATTAATAAAAATATGCTAATTATTATAACCATTTTTTAATAACTATCATATTGTTTATTTAAAAATTTCATCATCATCATCATCATCATCATCATCATCATCATCATCATCATCATCATCATCATCATCTTCTCTCGCTTTTCCGAGGCCGGGTCGCGGGGGCAGCAGTCTAAGCAGAGAAACCCAGACTTCATGTTTTTGTTGTATGTCTTATCTCATCATAAACATGTAAAAACATTGTGGTCAAGTGCACGAGATATGTGCAAATATAACACCGTTCGAAAAACAGTTTTCCTTTCGTCCTGGAGGCTGACGCTTGCGGAATCTCATAGGAAGTTCGTTCTTTAAAACACATACGGTTGGCCAAAATATTATTTTTGTATAAAAAAAAATGATTCATGAAAAGTCATGTTTTTGACAAAACTTGATTTTTAATGTCGTTATTTCCACTTTTTAACGGATTCTAATTGAAATATGGTTATGCATATGAAAATTCATATTTTCCCAATAGATTAAAAAATATTTAGAAAAAAGAATAGAAAAATTATTTAAAAAAACGTAATATTTCTATCAAAACAGGTGGCATGTAACATTTTTATTTTCTTTGTTTACGCATTGTACTTTGTAACGGTTTTTCATGAAATTTTCTTATGAAAATGCAAATTAATGTCTTTTTTGTATATATTTGAAAAAAATATATATATTTTTGTCAAAGCTCTGTCGTCACGTTTCATTGACTTCTTAGACTTTTAATTTTTTTTTCCTGCAATGTACCTTAAAAATAAGATATCATGTCATTATTTTCGATTAACTTATTGCACCATTTAAATTTTTTTTAATGAAATTATGCTTATGAATATATTCATATTTTGACAACAACTATAATATCTTGTGTAAATAAAACGTAAATTCTCAAAACAAATTTATTGTTACCATCATCATTCAAATTTTTTAATTTTAACTGTTTTTTAATGAAATTATGCTTAAAAATTCATATTTTCATATTAAATATTATATTTTAATGAAAAAACGTTTCATTTTATACAAATCTTGATTTGTCATGTCACTGTTTTTTTCTCCTTGTTCCACTGATAATGGTTTGTAATACGTTTGCTTATGAGCATGAAAATTCATACTACTTTTTCTGGAAAAAAGTTAACTTTTTGTCAAAACATGACGGCAATTTGTAGGGTTTTTTTTGTTCACTTATTGACTTTTGTAATGGGTATTCATGAACTTATGCTAATTGGTATAATAATTCATATTTTCACAATAACTTTTGTATGAAAAAGTCATAATGTCAACATGATTTATGAAAAGTCGTTTTTGACAAAACTTGATTGTCACGTTTTTTCAACTTATTTTACTTTTTAACGGTTTCTAATGAGATTATGCTTATGAATATGAAAATTGATATTTTCTTAATAGATGAAAAAAGATGAAAAATTATGGTAATTTCTGTCAAAACATGATTTAGCATGTAACATTTTTTTTTTTTTTTCGTTCACTTATTGCCTTTTGTAACGGTTATTCATTAAATTAAAATGCTATTTAAAAAAATATTTTATAATATAAAAACTCATATTTTCATAATTACTTATATTTTTGTATAATAAAAGTCATGTTTTTGACTTAATACGTATAATGCTTAATACGTACGTAACCCTCCCCTGTCCCCCTTTGTACATATATATAATTTTTATTATAATACCCATACTTTTCGTCAAAACTTTGTCATCCAGTTTTTTTTTTTTTAAATCCTAAAATGTTGTGTCTGAATATTACAATTTTAATTTTTTAATTATCATATTTTCAAAACAATAGACATTTTTGACAAAACTAAAAATGTAGTTTTTTCCTCACTGTATTGTACCATTTTACTTTTTTTCATGATATAATATAATATATTTTCATGAACAAACTCATATTTTTGTCAAAATATAATTTGCCATGTCACGTGTTCATTTGCAATGTCACCTGCAGTTTTGCACTTTTGAATGTTTTTTTTCCTGAAATGTACCTTCGGAAAACAAAATTCATATTTTCATTACAATAATAAATTTTTTCAAAACGTGATATGCTTATGAGTATGAATTTATATTTTTATAAATTTTTATTTAATGTACCTGACTTTTAAAAGTTTTTGAAAAAAATATGCCTATGGAAATAAAAATTCATATATTCATTGAAAAAACTTATATTTTTGTCAAAACTTTGTCATGTCATGTTGACCTTTTGCACTTTTTTATTTTTTTCTCAAATGTTGCTTCTGAATATGAAAATTTATTTTTATTTTTATTATTGTATATGTACCTATCAGATTTTTTCATGTCAGTATTTTTGTTCACTTCCTGCACCCTGTTTTCCCTTATTCTTTTTTTAAAGGTTTTTAATAAGATTTTGCATTAGTATAAATATTTATATTTTCTCAATAAATACACTACTTTTTCTGAGGAAAAAGACATCTATTTTTTAAAATATATAATTTCTCATGTCAATTTTTAGTGTTTTCCGTTCACGTATTTCCCTTTGTAACGGTTATTCATGTAATTATGCTAATTAATTAATATCTTTATAATTACTTTCATTTATGTGTAACAAAAGTCGTCTGTTTTCCCCTTTTTTCCCCATTTTTTTAATGGCCTTTAATGAAATTATGCTTATAAATATGAAAATTCATAAACACCTATTTATTCATAAATTCATAAAATTAAAGTATTTTACTTTGTACCGGTTTTTCATGAAATTATGCTTATGGAAATAAAAAAATCATATTTTTTTAATAACATTTATATAAAAAACTTTTGTCCTGTCATCATTTTTCCGTCCCTCATTTCACTTTTAATGGTTTTAATACAGTTTTGCTTATGCGTATGAAAATATAGTATAATCATTAATATTTTCATAACTACAACAGGTAAATTTTTTTTGTAAAAACTTTTGTCGTGTCACCTTTTTTCATTCCATTGTTAACGGGTTTTAAAGAAATTATGCAAATTAAGAAATGTCCATTTTGTCAAACATGGTCATAACAAATTTTTTAATTTTTGTTCGCATATTGCACTTTATTGACTGGTTTAAATAAAATTATGCAAATCAATATCATAACAATTATCGTTTTTATATTTGTCAAAACATGAATTGTCTTGTCACCTTTTCCTTTTTCCTTTGCCTATTGAATCTTAAAGTGGCTTTTCATTAAATTATGATCATAAACAATAATATATTCATAATGTTTAGGTTTATTAGAAAAGGTTTTTTTTCTCAAAACTTGGTCATGTCACCTTTTTTGATTCTTTATTTAACTTTTTGACAATTATTAACAAAAATATGCTAATTATTATAACCATTTTTTAATAACTATCATATTGTTTATTAAAAAATTTCATCATCATCATCATCATCATCATCATCATCATCATCATCTTCTCTCGCTTTTCCGAGGCCGGGTCGCGGGGGCAGCAGTCTAAGCAGAGAAGCCCAGACTTCATGGTTTTGTTGTATGTCTTATCTCATCATAAACATGTAAAAACATTGTGGTCAAGTGCACGAGATATGTGCAAATATAACACCGTTCGAAAAACAGTTTTCCTTTCGTCCTGGAGGCTGACGCTTGCGGAATCTCATAGGAAGTTCGTTCTTTAAAACACATACGGTTGGCCAAAATATTATTTTTGTATAAAAAAAAATGATTCATGAAAAGTCATGTTTTTGACAAAACTTGATTTTTAATGTCGTTATTTCCACTTTTTAACGGATTCTAATTGAAATATGGTTATGCATATGAAAATTCATATTTTCCCAATAGATTAAAAAATATTTAGAAAAAAGAATAGAAAAATTATTTAAAAAAACGTAATATTTCTATCAAAACAGGTGGCATGTAACATTTTTATTTTCTTTGTTTACGCATTGTACTTTGTAACGGTTTTTCATGAAATTTTCTTATGAAAATGCAAATTAATGTCTTTTTTGTATATATTTGAAAAAAATATATATATTTTTGTCAAAGCTCTGTCGTCACGTTTCATTGACTTCTTAGACTTTTAATTTTTTTTTCCTGCAATGTACCTTAAAAATAAGATATCGTCATTATTTTCGATTAACTTATTGCACCATTTAAATTTTTTTTAATGAAATTATGCTTATGAATATATTCATATTTTGACAACAACTATAATATCTTGTGTAAATAAAACGTAAATTCTCAAAACAAATTTATTGTTACCATCATCATTCAAATTTTTTAATTTTAACTGTTTTTTAATGAAATTATGCTTAAAAATTCATATTTTCATATTAAATATTATATTTTAATGAAAAAACGTTTCATTTTATACAAATCTTGATTTGTCATGTCACTGTTTTTTTCTCCTTGTTCCACTGATAATGGTTTGTAATACATTTGCTTATGAGCATGAAAATTCATACTACTTTTTCTGGAAAAAAGTTAACTTTTTGTCAAAACATGACGGCAATTTGTAGGGTTTTTTTTGTTCACTTATTGACTTTTGTAATGGGTATTCATGAACTTATGCTAATTGGTATAATAATTCATATTTTCACAATAACTTTTGTATGAAAAAGTCATAATGTCAACATGATTTATGAAAAGTCGTTTTTGACAAAACTTGATTGTCACGTTTTTTCAACTTATTTTACTTTTTAACGGTTTCTAATGAGATTATGCTTATGAATATGAAAATTGATATTTTCTCAATAAATGAAAAAAGATGAAAAATTATGGTCATTTCTGTCAAAACATGATTTAGCATGTAACTTTTTTTTTTTTTTTTCGTTCACTTATTGCCTTTTGTAACGGTTATTCATTAAATTAAAATGCTATTTAAAAAAATATTTTATAATATAAAAACTCATATTTTCATAATTACTTATATTTTTGTATAATAAAAGTCATGTTTTTGACTTAATACGTATAATGCTTAATACGTAGGTAACCCTCCCCTGTCCCCCTTTGTACATATATATAATTTTTATTATAATACCCATACTTTTCGTCAAAACTTTGTCATCCAGTGTTTTTTTTTTTTTAATCCTAAAATGTTGTGTCTGAATATTACAATTTTAATTTTTTAATTATCATATTTTCAAAACAATAGACATTTTTGACAAAACTAAAAATGTAGTTTTTTCCTCACTGTATTGTACCATTTAACTTTTTTTCATGAAATTATGCATTTAAATATAAACATTCATATTTTGTACATTTTCAGTAACTCTAACTTTAAAAAAAAGTCATTGTTCTCAAAACAAATCTGTTGTCACCATCATCATTTACTTTTTGCAATTTTAACAGTTCTTTAATGAAATTAAGCTTAAAAATTCATATTTTCATAATAACTACTTTATTTTTATGAAATCACTTTTTTTTTTACTTTTGGCATGTAAATTTTTTTTTTGTTAATTTATTCCAATTTTAATGGTTTTTAATAAATGTTTACTTATGAGCATGAAAATTCGTTATATATTTATTATTTATTATATATCAATTATTATATATTCATAATGTTTAGGTTTATTAGAAAAGTTTTTTTTTCTCAAAACTTGGTCATGTCACCTTTTTTGATTCTTTATTTAACTTTTTAACAATTATTAATAAAAATATGCTAATTATTATAACCATTTTTTAATAACTATCATATTGTTTATTTAAAAATTTCATCATCATCATCATCATCATCATCATCATCTTCTCTCGCTTTTCCGAGGCTGGGTCGCGGGGGCAGCAGTCTAAGCAGAGAAGCCCAGACTTCATGTTTTTGTTGTATGTCTTATCTCATCATAAACATGTAAAAACATTGTGGTCAAGTGCACGAGATATGTGCAAATATAACACCGTTCGAAAAACAGTTTTCCTTTCGTCCTGGAGGCTGATGCTTGCGATATCTCATAGGAAGTTCGTTCTTTAAAACACATACGGTTGGCCAAAATATTATTTTTGTATAAAAAAACATGATTCATGAAAAGTCATGTTTTTGACAAAACTTGATTTTTAATGTCGTTATTTCCACTTTTTAACGGATTCTAATTGAAATATGGTTATGCATATGAAAATTCATATTTTCCCAATAGATTAAAAAATATTTAGAAAAAAGAATAGAAAAATTATTTAAAAAAAACGTAATATTTCTATCAAAACAGGTGGCATGTAACATTTTTATTTTCTTTGTTTACGCATTGTACTTTGTAACGGTTTTTCATGAAATTTTCTTATGAAAATGCAAATTAATGTCTTTTTTGTATATATTTGAAAAAAATATATATATTTTTGTCAAAGCTCTGTCGTCACGTTTCATTGACTTCTTAGACTTTACATTTTTTTTTCTGCAATGTACCTTAAAAATAAGATATCATGTCATTATTTTCGATTAACTTATTGCACCATTTAAATTTTTTTTAATGAAATTATGCTTATGAATATATTCATATTTTGACAACAACTATAATATCTTGTGTAAATAAAACGTAAATTCTCAAAACAAATTTATTGTTACCATCATTCACATTTTTTAAATTTTAACTGGTTTTTAATGAAATTATGCTTAAAAATTCATATTTTCATATTAAATATTATATTTTAATGAAAAAACGTTTCATTTTATACAAATCTTGATTTGTCATGTCACTGTTTTTTTCTCCTTGTTCCACTGTTAATGGTTTGTAATACGTTTGCTTATGAGCATGAAAATTCATACTACTTTTTCTGGAAAAAAGTTAACTTTTTGTCAAAACATGACGGCAATTTGTAGGGGTTTTTTTGTTCACTTATGGACTTTTGTAATGGGTATTCATGAACTTATGCTAATTGATATAATAATTCATATTTTCACAATAACTTTTGTATGAAAAAGTCATAATGTCAACATGATTTATGAAAAGTCGTTTTTGACAAAACTTGATTGTCACGTTTTTTCAACTTATTTTACTTTTTAACGGTTTCTAATGAGATTATGCTTATGAATATGAAAATTGATATTTTCTTAATAGATGAAAAAAGATGAAAAATTATGGTAATTTCTGTCAAAACATGATTTAGCATGTAACCTTTTTTTTTTTTTTTCGTTCACTTATTGCCTTTTGTAACGGTTATTCATTAAATTAAAATGCTATTTAAAAAAATATTTTATAATATAAAAACTCATATTTTCATAATTACTTATATTTTTGTATAATAAAAGTCATGTTTTTGACTTAATACGTATAATGCTTAATACGTACGTAACCCTCCCCTGTCCCCCTTTGTACATATATATAATTTTTATTATAATACCCATACTTTTCGTCAAAACTTTGTCATCCAGTTTTTTTTTTTTAAATCCTAAAATGTTGTGTCTGAATATTACAATTTTAATTTTTTAATTATCATATTTTCAAAACAATAGACATTTTTGACAAAACTAAAAATGTAGTTTTTTCCTCACTGTATTGTACCATTTTACTTTTTTTCATGAAATTATGCATTTAAATATAAACATTCATATTTTGTACATTTTCAGTAACTCTAACTTAAAAAAAAAGTCATTGTTCTCAAAACAAATCTGTTGTCACCTTCATCATTTACTTTTTGCAATTTTAACAGTTCTTTAATGAAATTAAGCTTAAAAATTCATATTTTCATAATAACTACTTTATTTTTATGAAATCACTTTTTTTTTTACTTTTGGCATGTAAATTTTTTTTTGTTAATTTATTCCAATTTTAATGGTTTTTAATAAATGTTTACTTATGAGCATGAAAATTCGTTATATATTTATTATTTATTATATATCAGTTATTATATATTCATAATGTTTAGGTTTATTAGAAAAGGTTTTTTTTCTCAAAACTTGGTCATGTCACCTTTTTTGATTCTTTATTTAACTTTTTAACAATTATTAATAAAAATATGCTAATTATTATAACCATTTTTTAATAACTATCATATTGTTTATTTAAAAATGTCATCATCATCATCATCATCATCATCATCATCATCATCATCATCATCATCATCTTCTCTCGCTTTTCCGAGGCCGGGTCGCGGGGGCAGCAGTCTAAGCAGAGAAGCCCAGACTTCATGTTTTTGTTGTATGTCTTATCTCATCATAAACATGTAAAAACATTGTGGTCAAGTGCACGAGATATGTGCAAACACCGTTCGAAAAACAGTTTTCCTTTCGTCCTGGAGGCTGACGCTTGCGGAATCTCATAGAAAGTTCGTTCTTTAAAACACATACGGTTGGCCAAAATATTATTTTTGTATAAAAAAACATGATTCATGAAAAGTCATGTTTTTGACAAAACTTGATTTTTAATGTCGTTATTTCCACTTTTTAACGGATTCTAATTAAAATATGGTTATGCATATGAAAATTCATATTTTCCCAATAGATTAAAAAATATTTAGAAAAAAGAATAGAAAAATTATTAAAAAAAACGTAATATTTCTATCAAAACAGGTGGCATGTAACATTTTTATTTTCTTTGTTTACGCATTGTACTTTGTAACGGTTTTTCATGAAATTTTCTTATGAAAATGCAAATTAGTCTTTTTTGTATATATTTGAAAAAAATATATATATTTTTGTCAAAGCTCTGTCGTCACGTTTCATTGACTTCTTAGACTTTAAAATTTTTTTTCCTGCAATGTACCTTAAAAATAAGATATCATGTCATTATTTTCGATTAACTTATTGCACCATTTTAATTTTTTTTAATGAAATTATGCTTATGAATATATTCATATTTTGACAACAACTATAATATCTTGTGTAAATAAAACGTAAATTCTCAAAACAAATTTATTGTTACCATCATCATTCAAATTTTTTAATTTTAACTGTTTTTTAATGAAATTATGCTTAAAAATTCATATTTTCATATTAAATATTATATTTTAATGAAAAAACGTTTCATTTTATACAAATCTTGATTTGTCATGTCACTGTTTTTTTCTCCTTGTTCCACTGATAATGGTTTGTAATACGTTTGCTTATGAGCATGAAAATTCATACTACTTTTTCTGGAAAAAAGTTAACTTTTTGTCAAAACATGACGGCAATTTGTAGGGGTTTTTTTGTTCACTTATTGACTTTTGTAATGAGTATTCATGAACTTATGCTAATTGGTATAATAATTCATATTTTCACAATAACTTTTGTATGAAAAAGTCATAATGTCAACATGATTTATGAAAAGTCGTTTTTGACAAAACTTGATTGTCACGTTTTTTCAACTTATTTTACTTTTTAACGGTTTCTAATGAGATTATGCTTATGAATATGAAAATTGATATTTTCTCAATAGATGAAAAAAGATGAAAAATTATGGTAATTTCTGTCAAAACATGATTTAGCATGTAACATTTTTTTTTTTTTTCGTTCACTTATTGCCTTTTGTAACGGTTATTCATTAAATTAAAATGCTATTTAAAAAAATATTTTATAATATAAAAACTCATATTTTCATAATTACTTATATTTTTGTATAATAAAAGTCATGTTTTTGACTTAATACGTATAATGCTTAATACGTAGGTAACCCTCCCCTGTCCCCCTTTGTACATATATATAATTTTTATTATAATACCCATACTTTTCGTCAAAACTTTGTCATCCAGTGTTTTTTTTTTTTAATCCTAAAATGTTGTGTCTGAATATTACAATTTTAATTTTTTAATTATCATATTTTCAAAACAATAGACATTTTTGACAAAACTAAAAATGTAGTTTTTTTCCTCACTGTATTGTGCCATTTTACATATTTTTAATGAAATTATGCATTTAAATATAAACATTCAAATTTTGTACATTTTCAGTAACTCTAACTTAAAAAAAAGTAATTGTTCTCAAAACAAATCTGTTGTCACCATCATCATTTACTTTTTGCAATTTTAACAGTTCTTTAATGAAATTAAGCTTAAAAATTCATATTTTCATAATAACTACTTTATTTTTATGAAATCACTTTTTTTTTTACTTTTGGCATGTAAATTATTTTTTTGTTCATTTATTCCAATTTTAATGGTTTTTAATAAATGTTTACTTATGAGCATGAAAATTCGTTAAATATTTATTTTTTATTATATATTAGTTATTATATATTCATAATGTTTAGGTTTATTAGAAAAGGTTTTTTTTCTCAAAACTTGGTCATGTCACCTTTTTTGATTCTTTATTTAACTTTTTAACAATTATTAATAAAAATATGCTAATTATTATAACCATTTTTTAATAACTATCATATTGTTTATTTAAAAATTTCATCATCATCATCATCATCATCATCATCATCATCATCATCTTCTCTCGCTTTTCTGAGGCCGGGTCGCGGGGGCAGCAGTCTAAGCAGAGAAGCCCAGACTTCATGTTTTTGTTGTATGTCTTATCTCATCATAAACATGTTAAAACATTGTGGTCAAGTGCACGAGATATGTGCAAATATAACACCGTTCGAAAAACAGTTTTCCTTTCGTCCTGGAGGCTGACGCTTGCGGAATCTCATAGGAAGTTCGTTCTTTAAAACACATACGGTTGGCCAAAATATTATTTTTGTATAAAAAAACATGATTCATGAAAAGTCATGTTTTTGACAAAACTTGATTTTTAATGTCGTTATTTCCACTTTTTAACGGATTCTAATTGAAATATGGTTATGCATATGAAAATTCATATTGTCCCAATAGATTAAAAATATTTAGAAAAAAGAATAGAAAAATTATTTTAAAAAACGTAATATTTCTATCAAAACAGGTGGCATGTAACATTTTTATTTTCTTTGTTTACGCATTGTACTTTGTAACGGTTTTTCATGAAATTTTCTTATGAAAATGCAAATTAATGTCTTTTTTGTATATATTTGAAAAAAAATATATATATTTTTGTCAAAGCTCTGTCGTCACGTTTCATTGACTTCTTAGACTTTAAATTTTTTTTCCTGCAATGTACCTTAAAAATAAGATATCATGTCATTATTTTCGATTAACTTATTGCACCATTTTAATTTTTTTTAATGAAATTATGCTTATGAATATATTCATATTTTGACAACAACTATAATATCTTGTGTAAATAAAATGTAAATTCTCAAAACAAATTTATTGTTACCATCATCATTCACATTTTTTAATTTTAACTGGTTTTTAATAAAATTATGCTTAAAAATTCATATTTTCATATTAAATATTATATTTTAATGAAAAATCATTTCATTTTATACAAATTTGATTTGTCATGTCACTGTTTTTTTCTCCTTGTTCCACTGTTAATGGTTTGTAATACGTTTGCTTATGAGAATGAAAATTCATACTACTTTTTCTGGAAAAAAGTTAACTTTTTGTCAAAACATGACGGCAATTTGTAGGGGTTTTTTTGTTCACTTATTGACTTTTGTAATGGGTATTCATGAACTTATGCTAATTGATATAATAATTCATATTTTCACAATAACTTTTGTATGAAAAAGTCATAATGTCAACATGATTTATGAAAAGTCGTTTTTGACAAAACTTGATTGTCACGTTTTTTCAACTTATTTTACTTTTTAACGGTTTCTAATGAGATTATGCTTATGAATATGAAAATTGATATTTTCTCAATAGATGAAAAAAGATGAAAAATTATGGTCATTTCTGTCAAAACATGATTTAGCATGTAACATTTTTAGTTTTTTTTTTCGTTCACTTATTGCCTTTTGTAACGAAAACGAAAGAAGAAAAATTGCATGACTGAATAGTGATGTACAAAAACATAATATTAATGTCGACATGCGTGTATTCAGTGGTTATTTTTTTCTATTATTACTACTAATATCAAAAGTTTAAGACTAATGCCCAAGTTAAATATGGAAATAATCTACACAGGCGGAATTTATACATGCTGTAAACCAACATGAAGACAAGACTAAATGCCCACTGCAGTCCTTGTGCTTTCTTCAACTTCATGTTCTAAGTTTCTTTTGGTTTTTAATAAAAATTGCACACTATATAAGAAGTCCAAAGTCTCAGTTTTCAGTATTCTAGTAAAAGAAAGGATGCAATATATTTATCAGTTCTGCTCTTCAGTTCTGAAGCCAAAAGAAACAGGTTTGATTATACATGATAGTTAATGTGTATTATTATATATATATATATATATATATATATATATATATATATATATATATATATATATATAAATAAATAAAAAAAAACCTTACATTAATAGCTGATTTGAGTGTTTGTTAAGAGGCAAATTAACTATAAAAGTTCACCAAGCTTTGGGTTTTATCTTCTCTCTAACAATTTCTTCATTAAATTAAAATGCTATTTAAAAAAATATTTTATAATATTAATAATTAGTAATTGTTCTCAAAACAAATCGGTTTCTAATTAAATTATGTAATATATTTTATTAAAAAACATATTTTTGTCAAAACTTTGTCATGTTAACTTTTTGCACATTTTAGCATTTTTTTCTGAAATGTTGCTTCTGAATATTAAAATGTAAACATTTTTGTGATATCAGATTTTCATAAAAAAATTTCATTTTGTCAAATCATTTTTCATGGCAGAAATTTCGTTCACTTACTGCACCATTTAAGTTTAGTCATAAAATTATGATTCTGAATATGAAAACATATTTTCACTTTTAATGAAATTATGCTTAATCATTTATGAAAAGAGTACATCTCTTGTCAAACTTGATTTGTTGTCACCTTTTTTGATCCCTTATTCTTTTTTTTTTTAATTTTTAAAAACATTTTGCTTAGGAGTATAAACATTTATATTTTCATAATAACCGTCCTACTTTTTCTGAGACAAAATACATCTATTTCTTAAAACATGATTTCTCATGTCAATTTTTAGTTTTTCATTCACTTTGTAACGGTTATCATTAATATAAAAAATAGTATTGTCCAAATAGATGAAAAAACTATGAAAAAAAAGTCATATTTCTGTTAAAACATGATTTGGCATGTACCATTTTTGTTTTTTTGTTTAAACATTGTATTTTGTAATTTTTCATGAAACTTTGCTCATGAAAATAAAAATTCTTATATTTATAATATATTTTAATGAACAAACTCATATTGTTGTCAAAATATTATTTGCAATGTCACCTGAAGTTTTGCACTTTTTAATGTTTTTTTCCTGAAATGTACCTTCGGAATACAAATTTCATATTTTCAAAACAATAATAATTTTTTTCAAAATGGATATGCTTATGAGTATGAATTTATATTTTCATAATAACTTTCCTACGTTTTATGAGTATAAAGCCATATATTATTCAAAACATGATTTCTCATGTCAATTTCTCTTTTTTTCCTTCAGTTGTTCATCAATCAACCTGATCTTTTTTTCCTTATTCCACATTTTAACGGTTTTTAATTAAATTATGCTCATGAATATGATAAATAATTTTTTCCCAATAGATGAAAAAAGATGGAAAAAATCTTATTTCTGTCAAAACACGATTTGGCATGTAATATATTTAGTTTATGATTATTTGGCATGTAAAATTTTTTAGTTTTTCTTGAACGTATTGTACTTTGTAACTATTTTTCATGAAGTTTGCTAATGAAAATAAAAATTCCTATATTTATAATATTTTTTATTTTTTAAAACTCATATATAGGAAGAGGCTGATCAGGAAGGCTAGCTGGATATTCCCCTGGACACTAGCTGGATATTCCCCTGGACACTGTACAGGAGGTGGAAGAAAGGAGGATGGTAGCAAAACTAATATCTTTGCTGGAGAATGCCTCTAACCACCTGTATAAAACCGTTTTATCGTTGAGCAGCTCCTTCAGTGACAGACTGTTACATCCTAAATGTCTGAAAGAGCGATACAGAAGGTCTTTTCTCCCTGCTGCTATTAGACTTTACAATCAAAGCTGCTCCCAGTGAACCATTCACCATAATACACACTGTTATTAACTGTTAATAGTTACTGTTCTTACTGTTTTACTGTGTAAAAATACTACCAGGGTGAAATACTACCTGCAATACGTACTTTTTCCTTATTTGTATTTATACATTGTGTATTATGAAAATATTAATTTTCATACTCAAGAAAAAAAATTTATTTCATAAGAATATATATTATGAATAAATTAATTTTTATTTTCATCAGCATAATGTCCTGGAAAAAAATGTCAAATGGTGCAATAGTTTACCAAAAATACTGCCATAAAAATTTTGACAATTTATTTATTTTGATTTTCATAACATAATAGTTATAATAAATATATGAATTTTAGTATTGCGAAAATTCATTTCAGGAAAAAAAAATGTAAACATGTAAAATGTCAATGAAACAAAGTTATTATAAAATAATTAATTTTTATACTCAATCTATATTTAATAAAAAAAAAATGATTCTTTCATAAAAACGTTTCAAATATATGGATTGTTATTTTCATATGCAAAATTTCATGATAAAATACTTTACAAAGTGCAATACATAAACGAAAAGCTAAATGTGTTACATGCCAAATCATGATTTGACAGAAATGACCTTTTTCACCAAAAACATATCTATTGGCGAAATATGAATTTTTGCATTCACAATTTCATTAAAATCTGTTAAAAAGTGGAATAAGGGGAATAAAACAAATCAATGACAAATCAAGTTTTATCTAAAATATGATTTGTTTAATCTTAAAAGAAAATGTAATTAATCATAACTTCATATATAATATTTTTATTTGTATAATTTCATAGGATCAATGATAATGAATATTGAAATGTGAACAAAAAAGTAAAAAGTGACACTACAAAACGTTTTGCCAAATTGACTTTACAAAAAAGAGATATGAAAATATAAAATTACATATTCATAAGCACAATTGTATTACAAATGTATTTAAACAGGCATTGTGAACAAAAAAAACCTTACAAATTGACCATGTTTTCACAAAAATTTGACTTTTTCCAGAAAAAGTATAATAGTACAAATGTTCATGCTCATAAGTAAAACTGTATTAAAAACCGAACAAAATAAGTGAACAAAAAATTTACATGACAGAGGGGTTTTTTTGTTATTTACACATGAAAATAAAGTATTTAATATGACGATACGAATTTTTAAGATTAATTTCATTAAGTGAATGATGATGGTGACAACAGATTAGTTTTGACAAAAATCGTTAAAAAAAATACGATAGTTATTATAAAAATACAAATTTTCCTATTAAAAAGCAACATTTTAGAAAAAAAATTTATGAAGTGCAAAAAAAAGTCATTACATGACTAAACTGTTTTTGACAAAAATATGAGTTTTATCATATAATATATTATAAACATATATATGTTTTTATTTCCATTAACAAACTTTCATGAAAAAAATTACAAAGTACAATGCTTAAACGAAAAAACTTAAAATGGTACATGCCAAATCATCTTTTGACATTAATATGACTTTTTTCATAATTCTTTCATCTTTTTTCATCTTTTGGGAAAATATATTTTTTTCTATTAAAAAATTACCGTTTCAAAGTGAATGAAAAACTAAAAATTAACATGAGAAATCATGTTTTAAGAAATAGATGTATTTTGTCTCAGAAAAAGTAGGACGGTTAGTATGAAAATATAAATGTTCATACTCTTAAGCAAAACGTTATTAAAAATTATTTAAAAAAGAAAAAGAAAAAGAAGTCGTAAAAAGTTGACGACAATCAAGTTTTGACAAGAAAGGTACTCTTTTCAAAAAATATATAATAGTTAATATGAATTATAAAGCATAATTTCAAAAATAGTGAAAATATTTCATATTTAAAATCATAAGTTCATGGCAAAACGTAAAAAAGGTAAGAAAAAAGTGAACAAAAATTCTGACATGAAATATCACGTTTTGACAAAATGAACTTTTTTTCATGAAAATCTGATATTAAAAAGTTTACATTTTCATATTTAGAATTAAAATTTCAGAAAAAAATATTTTAAAGTTTACATGACAGTTTTGACAAAAATATTTTCTTTATTAAAAATATATAAATATATGAATTTTTATTTCCATAAGAAAATGTCAATGATAAAGTACAATAAGTACACGAATAATTAAAATATGTTACATGCCAAATCAAATTTCAACATAATTATGACATTTTTTTTCATAATTCTTTTATCTTTTTTCATTTATTGGGATTTCTCGTATTCATAAGCAAAAGTTCATTAAAAAAAAAAAAACGTTAAAAAGTGGAATAAGGAGAAAAAAAGACTTTAAACATCAGAACCAGTCAAGTTTTTCATACAAAAATAATAGTTTGGCCAAGCCGTGTATGTGCAGTAATGAATGAGCTTCCAAGAAATTGCGATTCCCCAAGTCTCAACCTCGCAGAACGAAAGAAAAACGTTGTTTTTGAACCGTTATATTTGCACAAATCGGAATACATTTAGAAACAATGTTTTTACATGTTTATGATGCGATAGGACATTATAAATCATGTTTGGCCTGATATAGCACTTTTTTCGTAAAAACTGAAAAATTCCTAGAAACTGAAAATGCGTTTCCGCAAGACTCAGCGTTGCAGGACGGTTATTTGAACAATGTTATATTTGCACATATCGCATTCTCTTGACCACAATGCTATTAACTGTCAAAGATGAGATAAGACATAATTATTCATGTTTGCCTAAAATAGCCCTATTTTTGTTAAAATATGATAGTTCTAATGAAAATATGTATTTTCATATTCATGATCAAAATTTATTTTAAAAAAACTATAAAAAGTGAACATATCAGTTGTAGAAAGTCATAAATTATCAAAACAAATCAGCACCACATGTTTGGCCAAGCCGTGTATGTGTTGTAATAAATAAACTTCCTAGAAACTGAAAATACGATTCAGCAAGTCTCAGCCTTGTAGGACGAAAGGAAAACGGTTTTTTTAACCGTTATATTTGCACATATCTTATGCACTTGACAGCAATGTTCTTAAATGTTAATAATAAGATAAAACTTAATAAATCTTTTTTGCCTGATATAGCACTTTTGTCGTAAAAATATGATATTAGGAAAAAATGAATTTTCATATTGATGATCAAAATTTGATAAAAAAACTGTAGAAAGTGAACATATCAGTTGTAGAAAGTCATAAATTATCAAAAACCTTTTTACACCATGTTTGGCCAAGCCGTGTGTATGCTGTAATAAATGAGCTTCCTAGAAACTGAAAATGCGATTCCGCAAGTCTCAGCCTCGCAGGACGAAAGGAAAACTTTTTTTTAACCGTTATATTTGCACATATCGCATGCACTTGACCACAATGCTTTTACATTTTAAAGATTAGATAAGACATAATAAATCATGTTTTGCCTAAAATAGCACTTTATTCGTAAAATTATGATAGTTGTTATGAAAATATGAATTTTCATATTCTTGATCAAAACTTTATAAAAAACTAAAAAAGTGAACATTTCAGTTGTATAAAGTCATAATTAATCAAAAACGTTTCAGCACCACATGTTTGGCCAAGCCGTGTATGTGCTGAAATAAATGAGCTTCCTAGAAACTGAAAATGCGATTCAGCAAGTCTCAGCCTCGTAGGACGAAAGAAAAACGTTTTTTTGAACCATTTTACATTTGCACATATAAGAATACAATGTTTTCACATGGTAATAATGCGATAGGACATAATAAATCATGTTTTGCCTAAAATAGCACTTTTTTCGTAAAAATATGATAGTTATTATGAAAATATAAATTTTCATATTTATGATCAAAATTTGATAAAAAACTGTAAAAAGTGAACATATCAGTTGTAGAAAGTGAGAATTCTTTAAAAACCTATCAACACCACATGTTTGGCCAAGCCGTGTATGTGCTGTAATGAATGACCTTCCTAGAAACTGAAAATGCGATTCCGCAAGGCTCAGCCTCGCAGGACGAAAGGAAAACGTTTTTTTTAACCATGTTATATTTGCACATATCGCATGCACTTGACCACAATGCTTTTACCTATCAAACATGAGATAAGACATAATAAATCATGTTTGCCTAAAATAGCACTTTTTTTGTTAAAATATGATAGTTATTATGAAAATATGTATTTTCATATTCATGATCAAAATTTTTTTTTTAAAACTATAAAAAGTGAACATATCAGTTGTAGAAAGTCATAAATTATCAAAAACAAATCAGCACCACATGTTTGGCCAAGCCGTGTATGTGTTGTAATAAATGAGCTTCCTAGAAGCTGAAAATACGATTCAGCAAGTCTCAGCCTTGTAGGACGAAAAAAAACGGTTTTTTGAAGTGCACATATCGTATGCACTTGACCGCAATGTTCTTAAATGTTAATAATAAGACTTAATAAATCTTTTTTCCCTGATATAGCATTTTTTTTGTAAAAATATAATAGTTATTATGAAAATATGAATTTTCATAATGATGATCAAAATTTGATAAAAAAACTGTAGAAAGTGAACATATCAGTTGTAGAAAGTCATAATTTATCAAAAACCTATCAACACTTTATGTTTGGCCAAGCCGTGTGTATGCTGTAATGAATGAGCTTCCTAGAAACTGAAAATGCGATTCCGCAAGTCTCAGCCTCGTAGGACGAAAAGAAAACGGTTTTTTGAACCATATTTGCACATATAAGAATACAATGTTTTCACATGGTAATAATGCGATAGGACATAATAAATCATGTTTGCCTAAAAAAAGCACTTTTTTTGTTAAAATATGATAGTTATTAAGACAAAATGAATTTTCATATTCATGATCAAAATGTATTAAAAATACATTTGAAAGTGAACATATCAGTTGTAGAAAGTCATAATTTATAAAAAAAAAAACCTTTTAACACCATGTTTGGCCAAGCCGTGTGTATGCTGTAATAAATGAGCTTCCTAGAAACTGAAAATGGGATTCCGCAAGTCTCAGCCTCGCAGGACGAAAGGAAAACTTTTTTTTTTTAACCAAATATAAATTTGCACATATCCGCATGCACTTGACCACAATGCTTTTACATGTTAAAGATGAGATAAGACATAATAAATCATGTTTTGCCTAAAATAGCACTTTTTTCGTTAAAATATGATAGTTATTAGGAAAAAATGAATTTTCATATTCATGATCAAAATGTATTAAAAAACTGTAGAAAGTGAACATATCAGTTGTAGAAAGTCATAATTTATCAAAAACCTTTTAACACAACATGTTTGTCCAATCCGTGTGTGATGTAAGGAATGAGCTTCCTAGAAACTGAAAATGCGATTCAGCAGGTCTCAGCCTCGTAGGACGAAAGGAAAAGGGTTTTTTGAACCATGTTATATTTGCACATATCGTATGCACTTGACCACAATGCTTTTACATTTTAAAGATGAGATTAGACATAATAAATCATGTTTTGCCTAAAATAGCACTTTTTTTCGTTAAAATATGAAAGTTAATAAGAAAAATAAATTTTCATATTCATGATCAAAATTTAATAAAAAACTGTAGAAAGTGAACATATCAGTTGTAGAAAGTCATAATTAATCAAAAACGTTTCAGCACCACATGTTTGGCCAAGCCGTGTATGTGCTAAAATGAATGAGCTTCCTAGAAACTGAAGATGCGATTCAGCAAGTCTCAGCCTCGTAGGACGAAAGGAAAAGGGTTTTTTGAACCATGTTATATTTGCACATATCGTATGCACTTGACCACAATGCTTTTACATTTTAAAGATGAGATTAGACATAATAAATCATGTGTTGCCTAAAATAGCACTGTTTTTGGTTAAAATATGAAAGTTATTAAGAAAAAATTAATTTTCATATTCATGATCAAAATGTATTAAAAACTGTAGAAAGTGAACATATCAGTTGTAGAAAGTCATAAATTATCAAAAACCTATCAACACTTCATGTTTGGCCAAGCCGTGTGTATGCTGTAATGAATAAGCTTCCTAGAAACTGAAAATGCGATTCCACAAGTCTCAGGACGAAAGAAAATTTTTTTTTTTACCATGTTATATTTGCACATATCGCATGCACTTGACCACAATGCTTTTACATGTTAAAGATTAGATAAGACATAATAAATCATGTTTTGCCTAAAATAGCACTTTATTCGTAAAATTATGATAGTTATTAAGAAAATATGAATTTTCATATTCATGATCAAAATTTGATAAAAAAAACTGTAAAAAAGTGAACATTTCAGTTGTAGAAAGTCATAATTAATGAAAAACGTTTTAGCACCACATGTTTGGCCATGTTTGGTATGTGCTGTAATGAATGACCTTCCTAGAAACTAAAAATGCGATTCCGCAAGTCACAGCCTCGCAGGACGAAAGGAAAACAGTTTGTTGAACCGTTATATTTGCACATGTCACATACACTTGACCACAATGTTTTTACAAGTTAATGATGAGCTAAGACATAATAAATCATGTTTTGTCTAAAGTAGCACTTTTCTTCGTAAAAATATGATAGTTATTATAAAAAATATGAATTTTCATAATTATTATCAAAGTTTTATGAAAAACTGTAAAAAGTTAAACAGATCAGTTGTAAAAAGTCATAATTCATCAAAAACGTATTAGCACCACATGTTTGGCCAAGCCGTGTGTGTGCTGTAATGAATGAGCTTCCTAGAAATTGAAAATGCGATTCCGCAAGTCTCAGCCTCGCAAGACGAAAGAAAAACGGTTTTTTCAACCATGTTATATTTGCACATATCGCTTGCAATTGACCACAATGTTTTTACATGTTTATGATTCGATAAGACATAATAAAGCATGTTTTGCCTAAAGTAGCACTTTTTTCGTAAAAATTATATTATGAAAATATAAATTTTCATATTCATGATCAAAATTTAATAAAAAAAACTGTAAAAAGTAAACATATCAGTTGCAGAAATTCATTATTTATCAAAAACCTATCAACACCACTTGTTTGGCCATGCCGTGTGTGTGCTGTAATTAATGAGTTTCCTAGAAGCTGAAAATGCGATTCCGGAAGTCACAGCCTCGCAGGACGAAAGGAAAACGGTTTGTTGAACCATGTTATATTTGCACATATCACATGCACATGACCACAATGTTTTTACAAGTTAATGATGAGCTAAGACATAATAAATCATGTATTGCCTAAAGTAGCACTTTCTTCGTAAAAATATGATAGATTTGATGGAAATATGAGTTTTCAAATTCATGATCAAAATTTGGTGAAAAACTGTAAAAAGTAAACATATCAGTTGTAGAATGTCATAACTCATTAACCACGTATCAGCACCACGTTTGGCCAATTCGTGTATGTGCTGTAATGAATGAATGAGAGTCCTAGAAGCTCAAAATGCGATTCCGCAAGACTCAGACTTGCAGAACGAATGGAAACCCGTTTTTTGACCCATGTTATTTTTGGACATATCGCATGCTATTGACCACAATGTTTTTACATGTTTATGATGAGCTAAGACATAATTAAACATGTTTTGCATAAAATAGCACTTTTTTCGTTAAAATATGATAGTTATTATGAAAATATGAACTTTTCATATTCATGATCAAAATTTGATGAAAAACTGTAAAAAGTAAAAATATCAGTTGCAGAAAGTCATAACTCATCAAAAACCGATCAACACCACATGTTTAAGTCTCAGCCTCGCAGAACGAATGGAAAACGGTTGTTCGAACCATGTTATATTTGCACATATCTCATGCACATGAAGGTATGATTCTCATAGATGGTAAATACATCATTCCAGAGGCCCTCCAGAAACCAGTGATTAAATTATACCATGATTATGCACATGTATTAGCTCCCAAAACACAACAGCTGATACAAAAAAACTTCTGGTGGCCAATAATGGCATCAGACATTAAGAGATGGTGCGACACGTCTCGTATGTGCCATCATCAACCAGGGTAGAACTGGACGTACAAACTTGTGTCGCCCAAAACCACCCAAAGGACCATGGGAATTCTTACAGCTAGATTTTATTGGTCCATTACCCACTGCCAAGGGGGGGATATCGCTATTGTCTCGTCGTAATTGATAAATTCTCTAAATGCGTGGACGCAATTCCAACTCGCGACAACAGCGCACGCACCGTGGCACGAGTAATGGAAAATCAAATCCTCCCAATCTGGGGAACACCAACTCAGATTGAGTCTGACCAAGGAACACACTTCACTGGTCAAATAATGAAACACATATGTGAAATGCTACATATCAAACAAAGATTTCACGTTCCATACAGGCCGCAAAGCTCAGGTATGGTGGAACGTGCAAATCACTCGATGAAAGAAAGCATCTCCAAACAAATAATGCAACATCAGAACAGGTGGACTGATGCACTACCAACAGTTCTCACAGTCTTGCGAGCAACCCCATCCAAAGCCACAGGCAGAGTCACAGGCCATAGACCCAGAAATCACCCCAGCAGATCTGGGACCTTGTGCTTGCAAAACAACAGACTGTGCTAACACAATTACAACAAAGACTGGCAGTGTTACAAACAAAAACTACCTTAAAACAGCAACAGTCGGACCTAATGAATGATGCACAATTTAAACCAACCTCTGAGATCAAATTTACCGAAGGTGATATGATCATGATACGGGTGTTTATAAAACAAGATCCATTCACACCCAGATGGCATGGACCACATGAGATGAAAGCTTTATGCAATAGCTACGTGGCCATAAGTGTCAAGGGGAAGTTGAAATGGTACCACATGTCCCAGTGCAAAATCTTCAAAGGTTCCGCTAATCAATAATTATTAAAGTTTCTCTTTGTTTCATCTCCTAGGTTGACTGCAGCAATTCCATGGAGACCGGACGAGAGGAAAGTTTCTGGACCGACTTGCATGAAGCTGGGTCAAAGGGTTTCACTCACACACACACTGGAATGTGGGAGATGGGAATGGAAATACACTAAGAGGTCATCCATATTTTTCAGTACACTTTCAACCAGAGAACTAGTCACGTGGCCTCCGGTGGTAGTACCGGAACCAAATTGCGCAACTAAAATTTGCTTTAAAGTAGGCTCCAACCATCTCCCTATAGTAAACATTTCAGGTGACACACCGGCACGCACATCTTTTCACAAAATAACGGCCTGGCATCAACTTAAAGCAGAACCAGGAGCAAAAATTGCGAGCATGCGCACTCTCTATGAAAAAATCAACAATGGATTAGATCCTAAAAATCTGTTATTTAATCAAAGATTTAGAGCCCGCAATATATAGGTGTACACACACTGAAACAATCAACACTACGCATATGAGTTTTACTGAATATAAATTTGATATAACTTCATATGTACCTCATAACAATTAACCTGAAGCCTTTGTCTGGACTAGCCGGAGAGAAGGCATGTATTGCGTGGGAAAATGTGTCAATGACCCAGATAATTACACCGGGCCACAGAATTGCTCATGGATAATGAAACATTGTTTTATTTTGACCACTTGTGGATATTGCAAACCAAAGGAATGTCCAAAACTATATACTATTCCTCCTGGTGGACTGATTAAAGGGAATATCAACAAGACATTATTTCATGATTTGAATCTAGTGATGACACATGTATCATACAATATTTCCAACATCCCATCTGCTTATATCAATCACTGTGATTACAATGATAAGACCTATGCATGGCTACAATCACGAATCAATGATTTCATTTATGACTACAAAAACAGACTTGCCGTGCAAATCTCACCTGCACGCTCAAAACGAGACCTGCTCGGAAACATAACATTCGGCTCAAGTTAAGTTAAGTTAAGAAAAATTTTATCTATATCTGATGCAGAGAAGCTCGTCCATGCGTTCATGACCTCCAGAATAGACTACTGTAATGCATTACTAGGTGGATGTCCTGCGTCATTATTAAACAAGCTTCAGTTAGTTCAGAATGCAGCAGCCAGAGTTCTTACTAGATCAAGAAAATATGATCAGATAACCCCAATCTTATCATCCCTGCACTGGCTTCCTGTTAAGTTTCGAATAGACTACAACCTATTACTTCTTACTTATAAAGCACTAAATGGTTCGGCTCCCACGTACCTATCTAGTCTTTTAACACGCTACAATCCGCCACGCTCCCTGAGATCTCAAAACTCTGGACTTCTAGAAGTTCCTAGAATAGCAAAGTCCACTAAAGGTGGTAGAGCATTTTCACATTTAGCTCCTAAACTGTGGAATAGTCTTCCTGACAGTGTTTGGGGCTCAGACACACTCTCCCAGTTTAAGTGCAGAATTAAAACATATCTTTTAAGCAAAGCCTACACATAACACGTCTCACATTATAACCTTTTGCTCCAGAACACCTGTTCACCTGCACATTATCAACTTGTGCTGTTAATATCATGAACAGCAGCTACGCTAATTTCTCTCCACTGCTTCTCTTTCTCTCCCCATCCCGAGACACTCTGAGGTTCCTCCAGATCCAGTCACCTCCCACCTCGTGATGATTAGAAGAAGTAGATGCCGAACTGGCAAACATCCCGAACCATCTAGAGACGTACCAGTGCCAACTTGATCCCACTACGTGTAGAGTTTTGACATTGGACCTCCTGAAGGGTTTAAAGGCTCTGGCATGGAGAAGCTGATGCTGGATCTGTGATGATCACAAATGCTGAGCTCATAAAACTAGGAGCTACTAACCATAAAGACTGTATAAAACTGCAGAAAGAACATCACTTATAATCTTATACTCCAGTGCTCATGTTAGTTCTCACTCTCCAGTGTTCTGTATTGTTGAAGATTTATGATCACACTCTTGATGTCACCCAAATGAGGATGGGTTTCCTTTTGAGTCTGGTTCCTCTCAAGGTTTTTTCCTCATTACATCTAGGGGAGTTTTTCCTTGCCACAGTTGCAACGGCTTACTCATCAGGGATAAATGCACACCATTCACCTTAACTGTTGATTTCTGTAAAGCTGCTTTGAGACAATGTCTGTTGTGAAAAGCGCTATACAAATAAACTTGACTTGACTCAGTTAATTCCATTGCTAAGATCTATTCACTGCTGCTAGACAAGAAATCCTTGATCTTTGTCTGTACAAGACACCTAGACATGTTTTGAATGACATCTTAGCAGGATGATATGATGCGTGTCTGCGTGTGTGTGCGTGTGTGTGTGTCTGCCCCCGTCTTGAAGATGTCACAACAGACATAGGTGGTATGAATCAGAAAAAATGAAAAATGTAAGATATTCTGAGTTACTATCCACCATAATGATGTTTACAGGAATTGAATGTAATGGATGTATTGGGTTTTTCGTCAGTTTTCCTTTAATCAGTTTCCCCAGATCAGGTTTTTCCAAATTCCACTACCATACGCTCTATGGGCGTGGTAGTGAAGGATCAGGTAATTAAATGGGATCACCTCACTGGATACATGACACAAAAGGGTACTGAGACCTTGTTTACCAGTCACACATGTTGCCATGAAAAACACAATTATGTTATCTGTACATGTAACACTTTGCAACCTTTCTCCCCCAATGACACCAAACTTATAAACGTTCAGTCACTGCATGGTTATTCTGATGTTGTCCAGGTGTCTCATACACAGTGGTGCGTTGTCAGTGAAATGAATTCTTTTACCTCCGGAGGACTGACCTGCTCTGTAAGAACCAATCAATGCAAACTTCCATTGCTAAATAATGTTTACATAAGGCTTACTCTATCTGGGTATTTAAGGAGAACTAACCAACAATTCGGGGAATCTTTTATCAGGTCTAAAAGGTTTTATATTTCCTGTTTAAATGTAAATACTATTGGTTTGTATTTGTGTTATTTTTTAATTGTATTATGAATTAGCTTTAAATTGTGATTTTCTTACCTGGTTAATAAATTATGTTTGATTTTATTCTGGGTTGCTCGGTAAATGTTGACACTGCAAGTAATAACGTTGCATCCGTAGTTACCGTAAGGACTAAAATCGGGCTAGGTTCGGCCTAAATCCCAGTTAGATAGTGAATAGGAGAATGGTAGGAGAATGCTGAGGATGGAGCCACCAGGTAGGAGGAAAAGAGGAAGGCCAAGGAGGAGGTTCATGGATGTGGTGAGGGAAGACATGCAGGTAGTTGGTGTAAAAGAGGCAGATGTAGAGGACAGGGTGGTATGGAGATGGATGATCCGCTGTGGCGACCCCAATGGGAGCAGCCAAAAGAAGAAGAAGAAGATATGAATTGTCATAATTTCATGACAGTTGGTAATACTAAACATTTTTTAGTTTTTTAGTTTACGTATTGTACTTCTATCCCTTGGCAACGGATTGAGGCCTGTACATCCGTACAACTGCCCTTGAATCAATATTTGTACTCAGGACCCCTACCTAAATTGAAAAAAGCTACCTCCAATCCATTTGTTGAAAATACTATTGTAGTATGGTATGAATTCTTGAAACATCTTGGGGAGGTTACCTCAATTATCACAATTTACCTCTATTTGGGGTAATACTAACTTTACACCTGGGACACACGATGATGGATTCAAAATTTGGGCAACAAAAGGTTTGTGTAAGGCGGGAGATTTATTTAGTAATAAAATTATGCTTAGTTTTCAGGAATTAAAACAAAAGATTGATCTAACTAAAAACTTTTTTAAAAATCTTTAAATTAGGAATTTTATTAACAAGATACGAAATCATTCCCTTTTTATTGCCGGATCTATCCCCTTTAGAAAAAGTTACTTTAGACTACTTCAATGGGGGGTAGGCAAATTTCAATGCTTTATAGACTAATCTCCACTAAGTGCAAGGAAAATACAGAAGATAAACGTCTGGCATGGTTTTGCGATATAAATGAAAATATAACGGATGATGCGTGTTAGTGTATCTGTCTAAAGGCCCAAACTCAGACAATTAATACGAGATTCAAGCTTCTGCAACATAAATGGATCATGAGAGTACACATAACTCCTTAATTGCTAAGCAAATTTAATCCCTACATTCCCGATCAGTGTACAACATGTTTATGGAAATGCCCCCAAGTTGAATGTTTTTGGGAAAAGGTTTTAGATTTTTTATCCCTGGTGTTAAAACAAAACATTCACAAGTGTCCTAAACTATATATGTCTACTAAATATTTTCCCTGCAACGTGCACCTTTACTAGCTCTGCTAAGAAGATTTTGATATTCTGTTTATTACAAGCAAAATTTGTTTTAACTTGTTATTTGAAAAATACAGAAGGCCCTCATTCTAAACAATGATTAAAGGCTTTGGAAAAACTCATATATTTTTTAAAAGCAAACATTAAAAGTTTTTCAGAATATAGAATCCCTTTATAGGTTTTTTAATGGTAGTCGATCCGAGTCAATTTTCCAGGTAGCTTGGCTTAACAAATATACTTTTTGGATATTGTTGTGACATTGATTTTGACAAATTGTGTTTTAGGTGTGTGTACATGTGTATGTATATGTACGTATGAATGTATATCTTTGCGTGTGTATGTATATATAATATATATATAATATATATATATATATATATATATATATATATATATATATATATATATATATATATATATATATATATATATATATATATATAAATATATAACATGATAAATGTATATGTATAAAGGGGGGCAGGGGAGGGTTACCTACATATTAAGCATCCATTTATGCTTATATGCATTTATTAAGCATTAATGTATGCTTAATATGTAGGTAAACTCCCCTGCCTCCCCCCTCTTATACAGTTTTTTTGTTTTGTTTTTGTTTGTTTGAATTATTTACTTGTATTTTTATTGTAATCATATTCTTTTTAGTTGTTGTTGTCCATAAAGTTTAAAAATTAATAGACAGTCTTGAAAAAAAATGATCAATATTCATATGAATAATTTCATTAAAACACGTAAAATAAAATGGAATAAGGGGGAAATAACGACATTAAAAAATCAAGTTTTGTTAAAAACATGACTTTTATCATGAAAAAAGATAGGAATTACGAAAATATGAATTTTTATATTAATTAGCATAATTTTATTAATAACAGTTACAAAAGGCAATAAGTGAACAAAAGAACTAAAAAAAATGACGTGAAATCATGTTTTGACAGAAATATGACTTTTTTTCTTCATTTCTTTTATCTTTTTCCCAATCATCTATTGGGAAAATCAGAATTTTCATATTCATAAGCATAATTTCATTCAAAAACGTTCAAAGTTGGAAAAAGGGGGAAAACATGAAATAAAAAAATCAAGTTTTGTCAAAAACATGAGATTGGTTCATACAAAAAATATGTTTTAAATATTTACAATATCTAGTTTGTTCACTTATTGACTTTTGTAATGGGTATTCATGAACTTATGCTAATTGATATAAAAAATCATATTTTCACAATAACTGTAACTTTTGTATGAAAAAGTTATAGTCAGAACATGATTTATGAAACATTCAATTCATTCATTCATCTTCTCCCGCTTATCCGTAATTCGGGTCGCGGGGGCAGCAGTCTAAGCAGATTCCCCAGACACTTCTCCGTGTCCAGGGATCGGGCTGTCAAGGCCCCCGCGACCCGAATTACGGATAAGCGTAAAGTTTAAAAATTGCCAATCCTCTCAGCCCCGGTCCCTTACGGTCCCTCCTGCAGGTGGTGAGCCCACGGGAAGGTGGCCCCACGTTGCTCCGACGTCACGGTCCTTAATTTATTTTTCTCGTAAGGGTCCCCTGGAGCATAAGAGGGTTAAGGGCCTTGCTCAAGGGCCCAATAGTGGCAGCTTGGCGATACCGGGGCTTGAACCCCACACCTTCCGATCGGTAACCCAGTGCCTTAACCGCTGGAGCCACCACTCCCCCGATTTATGAAACGCTTTTAGTTTTGTTTGTTCACTTATTGCCTTTTGTAACGGTTATTCATAAAATAGAATGCTACTTAATATAAAAACTCATATTTTCATAATTATATTTTTGTATGATAAAAGTCATGTTTTTGCCAAAAATTCATTTTTGATGTTTTGTTTTTCCTCATTCCACTTTTTAACATTTTTTTTTATTTTTATGAAATTATGCTTATGAATATGAGAAATCATATTTTCCCAATAGATGAAACAAGATGAAAAAATTCTGGAAAAAAAAGTCATATTTATGTCAAAACATGATTTGGTATGTACCATTTTTAGTTTTTTCATTTAAGCATTTTACTTTGTAATTTTTTTCATAAAACTTTGCTCATGAAAAAAAAAATTATATATTTATAATATATTTTTATGAACAAACTCATCTTGTTGTAAAAAAATTATTTGCCATGTCACGTTTATTTGCCATGTCACCTGAAGTTTTGCACTTTTTAATGTTTTTTTTCCTGAAATGTACCTTCAGAATACAAAAATTCACATTATCATAACAATAATAAATATTTTAAAAACGTGATATATAATGCTTATGAGTATGAATTTATGTTTTCATAATAACTATCTTACGTTTTATGAGAATTAAGCCATTTATTTTTCAAAACATGATTTCTCATGTCAATTTTTCTTTTTTTTCCTTCAGTTGTTCATCAATCAACGTGATTTTTACTGTCTTTTTTTTTTCCTTATTCCACATTTTTTTTTAATGAAATTATGCTCATGAATATGAGAAATCATATTTTCCCAGTAGATGAAAAAAGTTGGAAAAAAGAGGGAAAAGTTTTATTTCTGTCAAAACACGATTGTATGTAATAGATTTTTTTTTTTTTTTTGTATATATTGTACTTTGTAACAGTTTTTCAATAAATATTACTAATGGGAAAAAAAGTTAATATATTTAGAATATTTTTATGCAAAAAAAATATTTTTGTCAAAAAGTTGTCTTTAAAATTTTTTTTTCTGAAATGGTGCTTCTGAATATGAAAAGGTTTACTTTTTATAATATCAGATTTTCATGAGAATAGTTATTTTTGTCAAAATGTGATGTTTCATGTTAAAATTTTCGTTTACTTTTTGCATCCTTTTACGTTTTTCATGAAATTATGATTCCAAAAATGAAAAACTTATATTTTCACTATAACTATCATACCTTTTATAAAAAACGTAATAATTTTTAAAAAAAAAAAGTCATGTCACTGTCATCGTTCACTTTCTGCCATTTTTAACTGTTTTGTAACTGTTTTTTTTGTCCATTTTCACTTATTGCCTTTTGTAACGGTTATTCATTAAATTATGCAAAATAATGTAAAAATTCATATTTTCATAAAAACTTTGATTTTTGTGTGAAAAAAAGGCATGTTTTTGACAAAACTTAATTTTCACTGTCATGTTTTTTCTCCTTATTCCACTTTTTAAAGGATTTTAATGAAATTATGCTTATGAATTTCTTCTTCTTCTTCTTTCGGCTGCTCCCATTAGGGGTCACCACAATGGATCATCCGTCTCCATACCACCCTGTCCTCTACATCTGCCTCTTTCACACGAACTACCTGCATGTCTTCCCTCACCACATCCATGAATCTCTTCCTTGGCCTTCCTCTTTTCCTCCTTCCTAGTGGCTCCATCCTTACCATTCTCCTACCAATATAACTCATGTCCCTCCTCTGCACGTATCCAAACCATCTCAATGTCGCCACCCGCACCTTGTCTCCAAAACGTCCAACATGCGCTGTCCCTCTAATAAACTAATTTCTAATCTTGTCCATCCTCGTCACTCCCAGCGCAAACCCTAACATCTTCAGCTCTGCTACCTCCAGCTCCGCCTCCTGCCTTTTACTCAATTCCACTGTCTCTAATCCATACAACATTGCAGGTCTCACCACAGTCCTATAAACTTTCCCTTTCATTCTTCCAGATACCCTACTATCACAAATCACTCCTGTCACTCTTCTCCACCCACTCCACCCTGCCTGCACACTTTTCTTTACTTTTATTTACTTCCCTAACACACTCTCCATTACTTTGCACTGTTCCCCAGGTACCGGGAACTCCACCACCTTCTCCACCTCTTCTCCCCGCAGCCGCACCATTCCACTACACTCCCTCTCATTTACGCACATGTACTCTGTCTTACTCCTACTGACTTTCATTCCCCTTCTCTCCAACGTGTACCTCCACCTCTCCAGGCTCTTCTCAACCTGCTCACTACTCTCACCACAAATCACAATATCATCTGCAAACATCATAGTCCAGGGAGACTCCTGTCTGACCTCGTCCATCAACCTGTCCATCAACACAGCAAACAGGAAAGGGCTCAGGGCCGATTCTTGATGCAATCCAACCTTCACCTTGAACCAGTCTGTCGTTCCTACTGCACACATCACTGCTGTCACACTGTCCTTATACATGTCCTGCACCACTACCACTACTTCTCTGACACACCTGACTTCCTCAAACAATACCACAACTCATCTCTTGGCACCCTGTCGTACGCTTTCTCTAAATCCACAGTGCAATTCCTTCTGTCCTTCTCAATAATTCTCTATCAACATTCTCAAAGCAAATAAAGCATCTGTGGTGCTCTTCCTCGGCATGAAACCGAGCTGTTTCTCACAGATGGTCACCTCTTCTCTCAGCCTGGCTTCCACTACTATTTGCCATAACTTCATGGTGTGACTGATCAACTTAATTCCCCTGTATTACTGCAGGTCTGCACATCTCCCTTATGTTTAAAGATCGGTACTAGCACACTCCTTCTTCATTCCTCATGCATCCACTTACCTTCCAAAATCTTGTTAAACAATTTGGTTAAAAAATCCACTGCCATCTCTCCTAAACATCTTCATGCTTCTACCGGGATGTCATCTGGTCCAACCGACTTTCCACTCTTCATCCTCTTAATCGCTGCTCTCACTTCCTCCTTACTAATCATATCCACTTCCTGCTTTACTAACTTCACATAATCCAACCTTCTCTCTCTCATTTTCCTCGTTTATCAGCTGCTCAAAATACTCCCTCCACCTTCCCAACACACCTTCCTCACTAGTCAACACATTTCCATCTCCATCCTTTATCGCTCTAACTTGCAGCACATTCTTCCCAGCGCGGTCCCTCTGCCTGTACTCCTGCCTACTTTTCTCATCACCCTGTCGATCCCACTTCTGTTTTGTTAACCTCTTCCCCTTATGCTCTCATGCACTTCCTCATTCCACCACCACGTCTCTTTGTCTACCTTTCTATTTACAGTCACACCAAGTACTTTTCTAGCTGCCTCCCTCATCACTCCTGCAGTGGTTTTCCAATCATCCAGCACCTCTTCACCACCACCGAGCCTCTGTCTGACCTCTTCCCTGAACCTCACACTACACTCCTCCTCCTTCAGTTTCCACCATCTTATTCTTCTGTCAGTCCTCAATCTCCTCCTCTTCTTTTTCGCCTCCAAAAACCATCCTACAGACCACCATCCGATGCTGTCTAGCTACACTTTCCCCTGCCAACACTTTACAGTCTCCAATTTCCTTCGGGTTGCATCTCCTACATAGAACATAATCCATAATCCGATTCACCAATCGTTCATTTCTAGGTACACAATCTACCACTTTATCTAATTCACTCCAGAATCTTTCCTTCTCCTCTATCTCACAGCTGACTTGCGGAGCATAGGCACTGATTACATTTATCATTATCCCTTCAACTTCCAACTTTACGTTCATCACCCTATCAGAAACTCTCTTCACCTCCACTACACTCTTACTGTACTCTTCCTTCAGAATCACCCTTACACCATTTCTCTTTCCATCCACACCATAACAGAACAGTTTGAACCCACCTCCTGGCCTTACTCCCTTTCCACTTGGTCTCCTGAACACACAACATATCTACCTTTCTCTTCTCCATCATATCAGCTAATCTCTCTCCCTTTACCAGTCATAGTGCCAACATTTAAAGTACCAACCCAAACCTCTACTCTCCTACACTTTCCTACACTTCTCCTTTTTTAAAATTATGCTTATGAATATGAGAATTCATATTTTCCCAAGAAAGAAATATGTAAAAAGTATGAAAAAGTCGTATTTCTGTCTAAACACGATTTGGCATGTGAGATATTTTAGTTTTTTGAGTACATATTGTACTTTGTAACAGATATTATTAATATAAATTTTTTTTTTTTTCATAATTATTATTTTTGTATGAACCAATCTCATGTTTTTGACAAAACTAGATTTTTTTATTTCATGTTTTCCCCCTTTTTCCAATTTTGACCGTTTTTGAATGAAATTATGCTTATAAATATGAAAATTCAGATTTTCCCAATAGATGATTGGGAAAAAGATAAAAAATAATTATGAATAAAAGTCATATTTCTGTCAAAACATGATTTCTCGTCTTTTCTTTTAGTTCTTTTGTTCACTTATTGCCTTTTGTAACTGTTATTAATATAAATTATGCCAATTAATATAAAAATTCATATTTTCGTAATTACTTTTATTTTTTATGAAAAAAGTCGTTTTTAACAAAACTTGATTTTTAATGTCGTTATTTCTCCCTTATTCCATTTTTATTACGTGTTTTAATGAAATTATGCATATGAATATGAAAATTCATATTTCATAGATGAAAAAATGCTGAAAAATATTTCTGTCAAAACATGATTTGGCATGTATTTTTTTTTTTCAACACTGTCTATTAATTTTTAAACTTTATGGACAACAACAACTAAAAAGAATATGATAACTATAAAAATAATTTTTTTTTTGTTTTTTTGTTTACGTATTATACTTTGTAACTTTTTTCATGAAAGTTTGCTTATGGAAATAATTCCTATATTTATAATATAATTTTTATAATAAAACTCATACTTTTTGTCAAAACTTTGTCATCTAATGTTTAAAAAAAAAAATCCTAAAATGTTGCGGCTAAATATTAAAATGTATATTTTTATAATAACTATCATATTTTCAAAACAATAGACATTTTTGTCAAAACTTGTATTTTTTTCCTCAATGTAGTCATTTTACTTTTTTTCATGAAATTATGCCTCTGAATATAAACATTCATATTTTCACAGTAACTATAACCTTAAAAAAAAAAAGTAATTGTTCTCAAAACAAATCTGTTGTCACCATCATCATTCACTTTTTGCAATTTTAACAGTTCTTTAATGAAATTAAGCTTAAAAATTCATATTTTCATATTAACTACTTTATTTTTATGAAAAGAAATCAAATTTTTTTTTTTTTACTTTTGGCATGTTATTTTTTTTTTTTTATTTATTCCACTTTTAATGGTTTTTAATAAATGTTTACTTATGAGCATGAAAATTCGTACTATCATACTTTTTCTGAAAAATGTCAACTTTTTGTTAAAACATGATCTCAAGTCAATTTGTAGGTTTTTTTGTTTGTTCACAATGCCTTTTTAATCGTTATTCATAAAATTATGATTCTGAATATGAAAACATATTTTCACTATTAATGAAATTATGCTTAATAATTCATATTAACGATTATATTTTTATGAAAAGAGTACATCTCTTGTCAAACTTAATTTGTTGTCACCTTTTTTGATCCCTTATTCTTTTTTTTTTTTTTTTATTAATTTTTAAAAACATTTTGCTTAGGAGTATGAACATTTATATTTTCATTATAACCGTCCTACTTTTTCTGAGACAAAATACATATATTTCTTAAAACATGAGTTCTCATGTCAATTTTTAGTTTTTCATTCATTTTGTAACGGTTATCATTAATATAAAAAAATATATTTTCCCAATAGAGGAAAAAAGATGAAAAAATTCTGGAAAAAAGTCATATTTATGTCAAAACATGATTTGGTATGTACCATTTTTAGTTTTTTCGTTTAAACATTGTATTTTGTAATTTTTTTCATGAAACATTGCTCATGAAAATAAAAATTCATATATTTACAATATATTTTAATGAACAAACTCATATTGTTGTCAAAATATTATTTGCAATGTCACCTGAAGTTTATATATATGTGTATTATGGTGAATGGTTCACTGGGAGCAGCTTTGATTGTAAAGTCTAATAGCAGCAGGGAGAAAAGACCTTCTGTATCGCTCTTTCAGACACTTAGGATGTAACAGTCTGTCACTGAAGGAGCTGCTCAACGATAAAACGGTTTTATACAGGTGGTTAGAGGCATTCTCCAGCAATGATAATAGATTTGCTACCATCCTCCTTTCTTCCACCTCCTGTACAGTGTCCAGGGGAATATCCAGAACTTTTATCAAATGCTGATATCAGGTATGAGGACAGTGTGACAGCAGTGATGTGTGCACTAGGAACGACAGACTGGTTCAAGGTGAAGGTTGGATTGCATCAAGGATCGGCCCTGAGCCCTTTCCTGTTTGCAGTGTTGATGGACAGGTTGACGGACGAGGTCAGACATAGTCCCTGGACTATGATGTTTGCGGATGATATTGTGATTTGTGGTGAGAGTAGTGAGCAGGTTGAGAAGAGCCTGGAGAGGTGGAGGTACACGTTGGAGAGAAGGGGAATGAAAGTCAGTAGGAGTAAGACAGAGTACATGTGAGTAAATGAGAGGGAGTGTAGTGGAATGGTGCGGCTGCGGGGAGAAAAGGTGGTGGAGTTGACCTGGGGGTCAACAGTGCAAAGTAATGGAGAGTGTGTTAGGGAAGTAAAGAAAAGTGTGCAGGCAGGGTGAAGTGGGTGGAGAAGAGTGACAGGAGTGATTTGTGATAGTAGGGTATCTGGAAGAAAGGTTCGCAATACAAAAATTCATATTTTTATTATAACTATTATGTTATGAATATAGCAATTTTTTTTGTCAAAAATTTTTTTTATGGCAGTATTTTTGTTAAACTATTGCACCATTTGACATTTTTTTTTAGGACATTATGCTTATGAAAAAAACTTTAATTTATTCATAATATATTTTTATGAAAGAAATTGTTTTCTTGAGTATGAAAATTCATATTTTTATAATACACAACACAATGTATAAATACAAATAAGGAAAAAGTACATATTGCAGGTAGTATTTCACACTGGTAGTATTATTACAAAGTAAAACAGTAAGAACAGTAACTATTAACAGTTAAACAGTGTGTATTATGGTGAATGGTTCACTGGGAGCAGCTTTGATTGTAAAGTCTAATAACAGCAGGGAGAAAAGACTTTCTGTATCGCTCTTTCAGACACTTAGGATGTAACAGTCTGTCACTGAAGGAGCTGCTCAACGATAAAACGGTTTTATACAGGTGGTTAGAGGCATTCTCCAGCAATGATAATAGATTTGCTACCATCCTCCTTTCTTCCACCTCCTGTACAGTGTCCAGGGGAATATCCAGGACTTTTATTTTTTGTCCACAACTCCTCTCTTGGCACCCTGTCGTACGCTTTCTCTAAATCCACAAATACACAATGCAATTCCTTCTGTCCTTCTCTATTCTTCTCTATCAACATTCTCCAAGCAAATGAGGCATCTGTTGTGCTCTTTCTCGGGACGAAACCATACTGTTTCTCACAGATGGTCACCTCTTCTCTCAGCCTGGCTTCCACTACTCTTTTCCATAACTTCATGGCATGACTGGTCAACTTAATTCCCCTGTAGTTACTGCAGGTCTGCACATCTACCTTATGCTTAAAGATCAGTACTAGCACACTCCTTCTCCATTCCTCAGGCATCCTCTCACCTTCAAAATCTTGTTAAACAATTTGGTTAAAAAATCCACTGCCATCTCTCCTAAACATCTTCATGCTTCTACCGGGATGTCATCTGGTCCAACCGACTTTCCACTCTTCATCCTCTTAATCGCTGCTCTCACTTCCTCCTTACTAATCATATCCACTTCCTATTTTACTAACTCCACATCATCTAACCCTCACTTTCTCATTTTCCTCGTTCATCAGCTGCTCAAAATACTCCCTCCACCTTCCCAACACACTTCCCTCACTAGTCAACACATATAATATATATATATATATATATATATATATATATATATATATATATATATATATATATATATATATATATATATATATATATATATATATATAATACTACCCTCACTAGTCAACACATATATATATATATATATATATATATATATATATACACAAAGATATACATTCATACGTACACATACATACACATGTACACACACACACACACACACACACACACACACACACACACACACACACACACACACACACACACACACACACACACACACACACACACACACACACACACACACCCTAAAACACATTTTGTCAAAAACAATATCCAAAATTAATATATGTTAAGCCAAGCTACCTGGAAAATTGACTCGGATCGACTACCTACAAAAAACCTGTAAAGGGATTCTATGTTTTACACTGTTTTACACTGAATCAGCAATACATTTCGCTTTTGATCATCATCACTGCACCCGCAACATTGTATACCTGCCACAAATGGACATTCGGTGTAACCCAGATGAGGATGGGTTCCCTCTTGAGTCTGGTTCCTCTCAAGGTTTCTTCCTTATGCCATCTCGGGGAGTTTTTCCTTGCCACAGTCGCCAGTCGCCACCGGCTTGCTCATCAGGGACAAACTTACTCATAAAGAACATATTCATTTTAAATCACCGCATTATCTGTGTAAAGCTGCTTTGAGACAATGTTCATTGTTAAAAGCGCTATACAAATAAAAATGAATTGAATGAATTGAATGTTGTGAAAAACTTTTCAGGTTTTCTTTTAAAAAATATATGTTTTTCCAAAGCCAAACAATGAGACAGTTCTTGTAACCATTGTTTAAAATGAGGGCCTTTTGTATTTTGTAAGTTTTGCTTGTAATAAACAGAATATCAAAATCTTCTTATCAGAGCTAGTAAAGGTGCACGTTGAAGGGAAAATATTTAGTATACAGAGTTTAGGAAACTTTGGAACGTTTTGTTTCAACACCAGCGATAAAAAATCCAAAACTTTTTCATAAAAACATTCAACTTGTGGGCATTTTCATAAGCAGTACTATAAAGTTCCTTTCTCTAGATTACATTTTATACATTGATCGGGAATGTTGGGATTAAATTTGCATAGCAATTTACGAGTTATGTGTACTCTCATAATCCATTTATATTGCAGAAGCTTTTATCTCGTATTAATTGTCTATGTTTGGGCCTTTAGGCAGATACACTGCCACTCATCATGCGTTATATTTTCTTTTATATCTCGACAACATGCCAGACGTTTATCTTCGGTATTTTCCTTGCACTTAGTGGAGATTAGTCTATAAAGCATTGAAATTTGCCTACCCACATTGAAGTGGTCTAAAGTAACTTTTTCTGAAGGGGATAGATCCGGCAATGGAGAGGAATGATGTTGTATCTTGTTAATAAAATTCCTAATTTGAAGATATTTAAAAAAATTTTAGGTAGATCAAACTTTTGTTTTTTAAATTCCTGAAAACTAATTTTGAATCCATCATCGTGTGTCCCAGGTGTAAAGTTAGTATTACCCCAAATAGAGGTAAATTGTAATAATTGTGGTAACCTCCCCAAGATGTTTCAAGAATTCATACCATACCACAATAGTATTTTCAACAAATGGATTGGAAGTAGCTTTTTTCAATTTAGATCGGGGTCCTGAATACAAATATAGATTCAAGGGCAGTATTATAGATTCTTATTATAGATTATTATAGTATTATATAGATTCATTTCCATAAGCATAATTTCATGATAAAACTTTACAAAGTACAATACGTAAAAAACTAAAAAAACTTTAATATTACCAACTGTCATAAAATTATGACAATTGATATAAAAATTCATATTTTCATAATGTGTCATTTTGGTCAAATTTGTCAAATTTCAAACCATGATATATGAAAATGTTTATATCAGATTTTCATGACAAGTTATTTTTGTCAAATAGTGATATTTCATGTCAGTGTTTTCGTTAACTTGCTGCACCCTTTTACGTTTTGTGAAATTATGATTCTGAATATGAAAACTCATATTTTCAATATAACTATCATACCTTTTATGAAAAACTTTTTTTTTTAAAAACAAACTTGTCACCATCATCGTTTACTTTTTGCCATTTTTTAACTGTTTTTTATGAAATTATGCTTATAAATTCATTATATATATATATATATATATATATATATATATATATATATATATATATATATATATATATATATATATATATATATATAAAATGGATTTATAAGCATAATTTCATAAAAAACAGTTAAAAAATGGCAAAAAGTAAACGTATAAGTAAAAGTATATATATATATATATATATATATATATATATATATATATATATATATATATATATATATATACTTTTACTTATACGTTTACTTTTTGCCATTTTTTAACTGTTTATATATATATATATATATATATATATATATATATATATATATATATATATATATATATATATATATATATATATATATATATATATATATATATATATATATATATCAGTATGAAAAGAGTGGAATTCTCGTTAAACCTGATTTGTCGTCATCTTTTTCATTTCTTATTCCTATTTTAAAGGTTTTTAATAAGATTTTGCTTATAAGTGTAAATATTTATATTTTCCTAATAACAATGCTACTTTTTTTTGGGAAAAAAAGACATCTATTTTTTAAAACGTCAATCTTTAGTTTTTCCGTTCACATATTGCCTTTTGAATATTCAAATTCATATTTTCATGATTACTTTCATTTATGTATAACAGACTTCGTCATTTTTTTTTTTTTTTTCCCCCTTTTTAACGGTCTTTAATTTCGGTCTAAAAAAATTCCTCCAATGCTAATTATTATAAAAATTCATATTTTCATAATAACTAATTTTTGTATGAAAAAGTCATGTTTTAACGAAACATCATTTTTAATGTCGTTTTTTGCCCTTATTCCAGTTTTTTAAGATTTTTATTGAAATTATGCTTATGAATATGAAAATGCATATTTTCCCAATAGATGAAAAAAATGAAAAATTGTGAAAAAAGTTATAGTTTTGTCAAAACGTGATTTGGTATGTAACCTTTTTTTTTGTTTTTTTTTATGTACGTATTATACTTTGTAACTTTTTTTCATGAACGTTTGCTTATGAAAATAAAAATTACTATATTTATAATAGAAATTTTATGATAAAACTCAAACTTTTTGTCAAAAACTTTATTTGTCATGTAATGTTTGTATAACTATCATATTTTCAAAACAATAGACATTTTTGTCAAAACTTGATATGTAAGTATTTTTTTCCTCAATGTATTGTACCATTTTCCTTTTTTTAAACCTTCGGAAAACAAAATTCATATTTTCGTAACAATAAAAATTTTTTTTAAAACGTGATATGCTTATGAGTATGAATTTATATTTTCATAATAACTATCCTTCCCGTGGGCTCACCACCTGCAGGAGGGACCGTAAGGGACGGTGCTGTGAGGATTGGGCAGCAGGCGAAGGCGGGGGCCTGCTTAGACTGCTGCCCCGCGACCCAAATTACGGATAAGCGGGAGAAAATGAATGAATGAATAATAACTATCATAAGTTTTATGAGTATAAAGCTATCTCTTTTTCAAAACATGATCTCATGTCAATTTTTCTTTTTTTCCTTCAGTTGTTCATCAATCAACCTGATCTTTTTTTCCTTATTCCACATTTTAACGGTTTTTAATGAAATTATGCTCATGAATATGATAAATAATTTTTTCCCAATAGATGAAAAAAGATGGAAAAAGTCTTATTTCTGTACAAACACGATTTGGCATGTAATATATTTAGTTTATGATTATTTGGCATGTAATATTTTTTAGTTTGTATTGTACTTTGTAACTATTTTTCATGAAAGTTTGCTAATGGAAATAAAAATTCCTATATTTATAATATATTTTTATGATAAAACTCATATTTTACTCATATATAGGAAGAGACTGGATAAGCTGATCATTAAGGCCAACTCAGTCCTGGGGATTCCCCTGGACACTGTACAGGAGGTGGAAGAAAGGAGGATGGTAGCAAAACTATTATCATTGCTGGAGAATGCCTCTCACCCCCTGTATGAAACCGTTTCATCGTTGAGCAGCTCCTTCAGTTGAGAAGCTCTTTTCTCCCTGCTGCTATTAGACTTTACATTCAAAGCTGCTCCCAGTGAACCATTCACCATAATACACACTGTTATTTTTGTTTAACTGTGTAATAGTTACTGTTCTTACTGTTTTACTGTGTAATAATACTACCTGTGTGCAATATTACCTGCAATACTTGCAATACCACCTGTGTGAAATACTACCAGCAATACGTACTTTTTCCTTATTTGTATTTATACATTGTGTGTATTATAAAAATATGAATTTTCATACTCAAGAAAAAAAAAGTCTTTCATAAGAATATATTATGAATAAAAAAAATTTCATTTTCATAAGCATAATGTCCTGGAAAAAAAATGTCAAATGGTGCAATAGTTTAACAAAAATACTCCGCGAATTCACGCTCTGTCGCGTGTGATCAAGAATGAACCAATCACAAAGCATGCCAAGATGATCACTAGCCATTTGACCGTATCCGAACTCGTTGACCTGCTCATGAACTCTTTTCTATGTTTTTTCTCTGCTCTCCATGCAAACAAAGCATAGGAGGATTAAACATTGACAACATCTTTACCACTGTATATTACTTATCCTTTATGTTATTATGTTATTGCCATGTACTTAATCAGACAAATAGATGACCTTATGACAAAATAAAATACAGAATCAAATCAAAATTAAACAATACAATAGTGAAATAAAATGTAAATGTGGGTTCATCACATAAGTAAAACTGTATTAAAAGCCGAACAAAATAAGTGAACAAAAAATTTACATGAGAAAGGTTTTTTTTTTATGTTAATTTTCTCATAAAAAATAAATTATTTAATATGACGATATGAATTTAAGCTTAATTTCATTTAAGAACTGTTAAAATTGCAAAAAGTGAATGATGATGGTGGCAACAGATTTGTTTTGAGAAAATGTTTTTTTTTTTAAGGTTAGAGTTACTGTGAAAAAGAGACCTATTTTCATGAAAAGAAATGTCAAATGGTAAAAAAAATTAACGAAAATGCTGACATGAAATATCACCATTTGACAGAAATTGTTATGAAAATACGATAGTTATTATAAAAATAAAAATTTTCCTATTAAGACGCAACATTTTAGAAAAAAAATTATAAAGTGCAAAAAATTACATGACAAAAAAGGATTTGACAAAAATATGAGTTTTATCATAAAAATATAATATAAATATAGGAATTTTTATTTACATAAGCAAACTTTCATTAAAAAAAGTTACAAAGTACAATACATACATGAAAAACTAAAAAATGTTACATGCCAAATAATCATCAACTAAATATATTACATGCCAAATCGTGTTTCAACAGAAATAAGAATTTTTCCATCTTTTTTTATCAATTGGGAAAATATGATTTATCAAATTCATGAGCATAATTTCATTTAAAACCGGTTAAAATGTGGAATAAGCTAAAAAAGATCAGGTTGATTGATGAACAACTGAAGGAAAAAATGAAAAATTTACGAGAAATCATGTTTTGAAAAATGTATGGCTTTATACTCATCAAATGTAGGATAGTTTTTATAAAAATATAAATTCATACTCATAAGCATAATATATCACGTTTTGAAAAAAGATATTACTGTTATGAAAATATGAATTTTGTATTCTAAAGGTACAATTCAGAAAAAAAAACATTGAAAAGTGCAAAACTTCAGGTGACATTGCAAATAAACACGTCACATGGCAAATAATATTTTGACAACAATATGAGTTTTATCATAAAAATATAATATAAATATAGGAATTTTTATTTACATAAGCAAACTTTCATGAAAAAAATTACAAAGTACAATGCTTAAACGAAAAAACAAAAAATGGTACATAACAAATCAAGTTTTGACAAGAAATATGACTTTTTTTTCCCGTCTATTGGGAAAATATATTTTTTATATTAATAATATATAATATAATATATTTTTCACTACAAAGTGAATGAAAAACTAAAAATTGACATGAGAAATCATGTTTTAAGAAATAGATGTATTTTGTATCAAAAAAAGTAGGACAGTTAGCATTAAAATATAAATGTTCATACTCAAGCAAAATCTTATTAAAAATTAATAAAAAAAGAAAGAAAAAGGGATCGTTAAAAGTTGACGACAAATCAAGTTTTGACAAGAAATTTACTCTTATAAAAATATAATAGTTAATCATAAAGCATAATTTAATAAATAGTGAAAATATGTTTTCATATTTAAAATCATAATTTCATGGCAAAACATAAAAAAGGACGAAACGTAAGTGAACAAAAATTCTGACATGAAATATCACGTTTTGACAAAATGACCTTTTTTTTATGAAAATCTGATATCATTAAAAAGTTTACATTTTCATATTTAGAAGCAACATTTCAGAAAAAAATGCTAAAAAGTTAACGACAGTTTTGACAAAAATATGTTCTTTAATAAAAATATATTAATATATAAATTTATATTTCCATAAGAAAATTTCAATACTAAAGTACAATAAGTACATGAAAATCTAAAATATGCTACATGCTAAATCATATTCCGACATAATTATATTTTTTTTCATAATTCTTTTACAATTTTCTCATCTATTGGGAGTTCTCATATTTTTAAGCATAAGTTCATTTAAAAAAACGTTAAAAAGTGGAATACGGAAAAAAACATCAAGTTTTGTAAAGGATTTGACGTTTTTTCATAAAAATATAATAGTTAATATGAAAATAAAAATTTTTAGGCAGAATTTCATTGAAAAACTGTTAAAATTGCAAAATGTGAATGATGATGGTAACAACAAATTTGTTTTAAGATAAATTACGTTTTATTTATACAAGATATCATAGTCAATATTAATATATTCATAAGCATAATTTCATGAAGAAAATGTAAAATGCTGGAAACAATTTACGAAAATTGTGACATAATATAATCATCTAATTTCGAAGGTACATTTCAGGAAAAAACATTAAAAGTCCAAGAAGTCAATGAAATATGACATGACAAATATATATTTTCAAATATATATTAAAAAAATATGAATTTGCATTTTCATAAGAAAGTTTTATGAAATACCGTTACAAAATACAATGCGTAAACATAAAAACTGAAAATGTTACATGCCACCTAATGTTTTGACAAAAATATTAAGTTTTGAATAATTTTTCATCTTTTATAATTTATTGGGAAAATATGAATTTTCCTATTAATAACCATAATTCAATTAGAATAAGGGGAAATAACTACTTAAAATATAAAGTTTTGTCAAAAACATGAATTTTGTTTTGACTGAGTTTTTTTATACATAAATAATAGCCAAGCCGTGTGTGCGCTGTAATGAATGAGCTTCCTTGGAGCTGATTATGCAATTCGGCTCTCGCGCTCTCAGCCTCGCAGGACGAAAGGAAAAAGGTTTTTTCGTACCATGTTATATTTGCACATATCGCATGCACTTGACCACAATGTTTTTACATGTTTATAATAGATAGGACATACTAAATCATGTTTTCACATAAAATAATTTCAGTAAAAATATGATAATTATGAAAATCTTAATCTTCGCAAGGCGAAACTCTCGATTTAATGGTCAATCTACGTTCCTACTCTCACCTATGGTCATGAGCTCTGGGTCATGACCGAAAGGACAAGATCGCGGATACAGGCGGCCGAAATGAGCTTTCTCCGCAGGGTGGCTGGGCGATCCCTTAGAGATAGGGTGAGAAGCTCGGTCACTCGGGAGGAGCTCAGAGTAGAGCCGCTGCTCCTCCACATCGAGAGGGGTCAGCTGAGGTGGCTCGGGCATCTGTTCCGGATGCATCCTGGACGCCTTCCTGGGAAGGTGTTCCGGGCGCGTCCCACTGGGAGGAGACCCCGGGGAAGACCTAGGACATGCTGGAGAGACTATGTCACCTGGCTGGCCTGGGAACGCCTCGGTGTCCCCCCGGAAGAGCTGGAAGAAGTGTCTAGGGAGATTTGGGCATCTCTGCTTAGACTACTGCCCCCGCGACCCGGCCCCGGATAAGAGGTATGAGAGGTATGAAAATCTTGAAAATTTAATTTAAAGAATGCCCATGTTTAACGGCAATAAATAAACGAAATAACTAAAAAGTAAGATGACAAATCTTGCTTTGTCTGCAAGAACATATTTATAAGCATAATTTCTTTAAAGACCAATGAAAAAAATGGGAAAAACAGGGAACAAAAAAAGACGACAGATAAATTGTTACACATAAATAAAAGTAATTATTAAGATATTAATTAATTAGCATAATTACATGAATTACAGGGGTCTGAAGTTGTCATCGTAGGTGCATGTCCACTGTGAGAGACATAGTCTTAAATGAAAAATTCCAGAAATCACAATATATGATTTTTAAACTATTTATTTGTATGATACAGCTTTAAATAAGTATTTGAACACCTGTCTATCAGCTAGAATTCTGACCCTCAAAGACCTGTTAGTTTGCCTTTAAAATGTCCACCTCCACTACATTTATTATCCTAAATTAGATGCACCTGTTTGAGGTCGTTAGCTGCGTAAAGACACCTGTCCACCCCATACAATCAGTAAGAATCCAACTGCTAACATGGCCAAGAACAAAGGGCTTTCCAAAGACAAAATTGTACGCCTCCACCAGGCTGGAAAGGGCTACGCGGAAATTGCCAAGCAGCTTGGTGAAAAAAGTTCCACTGTTGGAGCAATCATTAGAAAATGGAAGAAACTAAACATGACTGTCAATCTCCCTCGGACTGGGGCTCCATGCAAGATCTCACCTCGTGGGGTCTCAATGATCCTAAGGAAGGTGAGAAATCAGCCCAGAACTACACGGGAGGAGCTGGTCAATGACCTGAAAAGAGCTGGGACCACCGTTTCCGAAGTTACTGTTAGTAATACACTAAGACGTCATGGTTTGAAATCATGCATGGCACGGAAGGTTCCCCTGCTTAAACCAGCACATGTCTTGAGTTTGGAAAACGGTTTTTTGAAACATGTTATATTTGCACATATAAGAATACAATGTTTTCACATGGTAATAAAACGATATTGTATGCCGTGTGTATGCTGTAATGAATGAGCTTCCTAAAATATGAAAATAGGATTCCGCAAGTCTCAGGACGAAAGGAAAACTTTTTTTTAACCATGTTATATTTGCACATATCGCATGCACTTGACAACATTGCTTTTACATGTTAAAGATTAGATAAGACATAATAAATCATGTTTGCCTAAAAAAAGCACTTTTATCGTTAAAATATGATAGTTATTAAGAAAAAATGAATTTTCATATTCATGATTAAAATGTATTAAAAAATTGTTGAAAGTGAACATATCAGTTGTAGAAAGTCAAAATTTATCAAAAACCTTTTAACACCATGTTTGGCCAAGCCGTGTGTATTCTATATTAAATGAGCTTCCTAGAAACTGAAAATGCGATTCAGCAGGTCTCAGCCTAGTAGGACGAAAGGAAAACGGTTTTTTGAACTATTTTATATTTGCACATATCGCATGCACTTGACCACAATGCTTTTACATGTTAAAGATGAGATAAGACATAATAAATCATGTTTAGCCTAAAATAGCACTTTATTCGTAAAAATATGATAGTTATAATGAAAATATGAATTTTCATATTCATGATCAAAATTTGATAAATAACTGGAAAAAGTGAACATTTCAGTTGTAGAAAGTCATAATTAATCAAAAACGTTTCAGCACCACATGTTTGGCCAAGCCATGATGTGCTGAAATGAATGAGCTTCCTAGAAACTGAAGATGCGATTTAGCAAGTCTCAGCCTCGCAGGTTGAAAGGAAAACGTTTTTTTGAACCATGTTATATTTGCACATAACTCATGCACATGACCACAATGATTTTACCTGTCAAAGATGAGATAAGACATAATAAATCATGTTTTGCCTAAAATATCACTTTATTCGTAAAATTATGATAGTTAGTATGTAAATATGAGTTTTTCTATTCATGATTAAAATGTAATAAAAAAACTCTAAAAAAGTGAACATTTCAGTTGTAGAAAGTCATAATTAATCAAAAACGTTTCAGCACCACATGTTTGGCCAAGCCGTTTATGTTCTGAAATGAATGAGCTTCCCAGAAACTGACGATGCGATTCAGCAAGTCTCAGCCTCGTAGGACGAAAGGAAAACGGTTTTTTTGAACCATGTTATATTTGCACATATCGCATGCACTTGACCACAATGTTTTTACCTGTCAAAGATGAGATAAGACATAATAAATCTTTTTTGCCTGATATAGCACTTTTTTTGTAAAAAAATATAATAATTATGAAAATATGAATTTTCATATTGATCAAAACTTGATAAAAAAACTGTTGAAAGTGAACATATAAGTTGTAGAAAGTCATAAATTATCAAAAACCTAACAACACCACATGTTTGGCCAAGCCGTGTGTATGCTGTAATGAATGAGCTTCCTAGAAACCGAAAATGCGATTCCGCAAGTCTCAGGACGAAAGAAAAACTTTTTTTGAACCATGTTATATTTGCACATATCGCATGCAATTGACCACAATGCTTTTACATGTCAAAGATTAGATAAGACATAATAAATCATGTTTTGCCTAAAATAGCACTTTTTTCGTTAAAATATGAAAGTTATTATGAAAATATGAATTTTTATATCCATGATCAAAATGTATTAAAAAACTGTAGAAAGTGAACATATCATTTGTAGAAAGTCATAAATTATCAAAAACCTATCAACACCACATGTTTGGCCAAGCCGTGTATGTTCTGAAATGAATGAGCTTCCTAGAAACTGAAGATGCGATTCAGCAAGTCTCAGCCTCGTAGGATGAAAGGAAAACGGTTTTTTGAACCATGTTATATTTGCACATATAAGAATACAATGTTTTCACATGGTAATAATGCAATTGGACATAATAAATCATGTTTGCCTAAAAAAAGCACTTTTTTTGTTAAAATATGATAGTTTTTAAGAAAAAATGAATTTTCATTTTCATGATCAAAATGTATTAAAAAACTGTTGAAAGTGAACATATCAGTTGTAGAAAGTCATAATTTATCAAAAACCTTTAAAAACCACATGTTTGGCCAAGCCGTGTGTATGCTGTAATAAATGAGCTTCCTAGAAACTGTAAATGGGATTCCGCAAGTTTCAGCCTCGCAGGTTGAAAGGAAAACGTTTTTTTGAACCATGTTATATTTGCACATAACTCATGCACATGACCACAATGATTTTACCTGTCAAAGATGAGATAAGACATAATAAATCATGTTTTGCCTAAAATATCACTTTATTCGTAAAATTATGATAGTTAGTATGTAAATATGAGTTTTTCTATTCATGATTAAAATGTAATAAAAAAACTGTAAAAAAGTGAACATTTCAGTTGTAGAAAGTCATAATTAATCAAAAACGTTTCAGCACCACATGTTTGGCCAAGCCGTTTATGTTCTGAAATGAATGAGCTTCCCAGAAACTGACGATGCGATTCAGCAAGTCTCAGCCTCGTAGGACGAAAGGAAAACGGTTTTTTGAACCATTTATATTTGCACATATAAGAATACAATGTTTTCACATGGTAATAATGCGATAGGACATTATAAATCATGTTTTGCCTAAAATAGCACTTTAATCGTAAAATTATGATAGTTATAATGAAAATATGAATTTTCATATTCATGATCAAAATTTGATAAATAACTGTAAAAAGTGAACATTTCAGTTGTAGAAAGTCATAATAAATCAAAAACGTTTCAGCACCACATGTTTGGCCAAGCCATGATGTGCTGAAATGAATAAGCTTCCTAGAAACTGAAGATGCGATTCAGCAAGTCTTAGCCTCGCAGAACTAAAGGAAAACGTTTTTTTGAACCATGTTATATTTGCACATAACTCATGCACTTGACCACAATGATTTTACCTGTCAAAGATGAGATAAGACATAATAAATCATGTTTTGCCTAAAATAGCACTTTTTTCGTTAAAATATGAAAGTTATTATGAAAATATGAATTTTCATATCCATGATCAAAATGTATTAAAAAACTGTAGAAAGTGAACATATCAGTTGTAGAAAGTCATAAATTATCAAAAACCTATCAACACCACATGTTTGGCCAAGCCGTGTATCTGCTGAAATGAATGAGCTTCCTAGAAACTGAAGATGCGATTCAGCAAGTCTCAGCCTCGTAGGATGAAAGGAAAACGGTTTTTTGAACCATGTTATATTTGCACATATAAGAATACAATGTTTTCACATGGTAATAATGCAATTGGACATAATAAATCATGTTTGCCTAAAAAAAGCACTTTTTTTGTTAAAATATGATAGTTTTTAAGAAAAAATGAATTTTCATATTCATGATCAAAATGTATTAAAAAACTGTTGAAAGTGAACATATCAGTTGTAGAACGTCATAATTTATTAAAAACCTTTAAAAACCACATGTTTGGCCAAGCCGTGTGTATGCTGTAATAAATGAGCTTCCTAGAAACTGTAAATGGGATTCCGCAAGTTTCAGCCTCGCAGGACGAAAGAAAAATGGTTTTTGGAACCATTTTATATTTGCACATATCGCATGCACTTGACCACAATGCTTTTACATGTTAAAGATGAGATAAGACATAATAAATCATGTTTTGCCTAAAATAGCACTTTTTTCGTTAAAATATTATAGTTATTAAGAAAAAATGAATTTTCACATTCATGATCAAAATGTATTAAAAAACTGTAGAAAGTGAACATATCAGTTGTAGAAAGTCATAATTTATCAAAAACCTTTTAACACCACATGTTTGGCCAATCCGTGTGTGTGTGATGTAAGGAATGAGCTTCCTAGAAACTGAAAATGCGATTCAGCAGGTCTCAGCCTCGTTGGACGAAAGAAAAGGGTTTTTTGAACCATGTTATATTTGCACATATCGTATGCACTTGACCACAATGCTATTACATTTTAAAGATGAGATTAGACATAATAAATCATGTTTGCCTAAAATAGCACTTTTTTCGTTAAAATATGATAGTTTTTAAGAAAAAATGAATTTTCATATTCATGATCAAAATGTATTAAAAAACTGTTGAAAGTGAACATATCAGTTGTAGAAAGTCATAATTTATCAAAAACCTTTAAAAACCACATGTTTGGCCAAGCCGTGTGTATGCTGTAATAAATGAGCTTCCTAGAAACTGTAAATGGGATTCCGCAAGTTTCAGCCTCGCAGGTTGAAAGGAAAACGTTTTTTTGAACCATGTTATATTTGCACATAACTCATGCACATGACCACAATGATTTTACCTGTCAAAGATGAGATAAGACATAATAAATCATGTTTTGCCTAAAATATCACTTTATTCGTAAAATTATGATAGTTAGTATGTAAATATGAGTTTTTCTATTCATGATTAAAATGTAATAAAAAAACTGTAAAAAAGTGAACATTTCAGTTGTAGAAAGTCATAATTAATCAAAAACGTTTCAGCACCACATGTTTGGCCAAGCCGTTTATGTTCTGAAATGAATGAGCTTCCCAGAAACTGACGATGCGATTCAGCAAGTCTCAGCCTCGTAGGACGAAAGGAAAACGGTTTTTTGAACCATTTATATTTGCACATATAAGAATACAATGTTTTCACATGGTAATAATGCGATAGGACATTATAAATCATGTTTTGCCTAAAATAGCACTTTAATCGTAAAATTATGATAGTTATAATGAAAATATGAATTTTCATATTCATGAGCAAAATTTGATAAATAACTGTAAAAAGTGAACATTTCAGTTGTAGAAAGTCATAATAAATCAAAAACGTTTCAGCACCACATGTTTGGCCAAGCCATGATGTGCTGAAATGAATAAGCTTCCTAGAAACTGAAGATGCGATTCAGCAAGTCTTAGCCTCGCAGAACTAAAGGAAAACGTTTTTTTGAACCATGTTATATTTGCACATAACTCATGCACTTGACCACAATGATTTTACCTGTCAAAGATGAGATAAGACATAATAAATCATGTTTTGCCTAAAATAGCACTTTTTTCGTTAAAATATGAAAGTTATTATGAAAATATGAATTTTCATATCCATGATCAAAATGTATTAAAAAACTGTAGAAAGTGAACATATCAGTTGTAGAAAGTCATAAATTATCAAAAACCTATCAACACCACATGTTTGGCCAAGCCATGATGTGCTGAAATGAATGAGCTTCCTAGAAACTGAAGATGCGATTCAGCAAGTCTCAGCCTCGCAGGTTGAAAGGAAAACGTTTTTTTGAACCATGTTATATTTGCACATAACTCATGCACATGACCACAATGATTTTACCTGTCAAAGATGAGATAAGACATAATAAATCATGTTTTGCCTAAAATAGCACTTTTTTCGTTAAAATATTATAGTTATTAAGAAAAAATGAATTTTCACATTCATGATCAAAATGTATTAAAAAACTGTAGAAAGTGAACATATCAGTTGTAGAAAGTCATAATTTATCAAAAACCTTTTAACACCACATGTTTGGCCAATCCGTGTGTGTGATGTAAGGAATGAGCTTCCTAGAAACTGAAAATGCGATTCAGCAGGTCTCAGCCTCGTTGGACGAAAGAAAAGGGTTTTTTGAACCATGTTATATTTGCACATATCGTATGCACTTGACCACAATGCTATTACATTTTAAAGATGAGATTAGACATAATAAATCATGTTTGCCTAAAATAGCACTTTTTTCGTTAAAATATGATAGTTTTTAAGAAAAAATGAATTTTCATATTCATGATCAAAATGTATTAAAAAACTGTTGAAAGTGAACATATCAGTTGTAGAAAGTCATAATTTATCAAAAACCTTTAAAAACCACATGTTTGGCCAAGCCGTGTGTATGCTGTAATAAATGAGCTTCCTAGAAACTGTAAATGGGATTCCGCAAGTTTCAGCCTCGCAGGTTGAAAGGAAAACGTTTTTTTGAACCATGTTATATTTGCACATAACTCATGCACATGACCACAATGATTTTACCTGTCAAAGATGAGATAAGACATAATAAATCATGTTTTGCCTAAAATAGCACTTTTTTCGTTAAAATATTATAGTTATTAAGAAAAAATGAATTTTCACATTCATGATCAAAATGTATTAAAAAACTGTAGAAAGTGAACATATCAATTGTAGAAAGTCATAATTTATCAAAAACCTTTTAACACCACATGTTTGGCCAATCCGTGTGTGTGATGTAAGGAATGAGCTTCCTAGAAACTGAAAATGCGATTCCGCAAGTCTCAGGACGATAGGAAAACTTTTTTTTAACCATGTTATATTTGCACATATCAAGCCCGGAAAAATTGGGGAGGGTTGCGTTAGGAAGGGCATCCAGCGTAAAACGTGCCAAATCAAACGTGCGGAGGATCCGCTGTGGCGACCCCTAACGGGAGAAGCCGAAAGAAAGTATATATATTTGCACATATCGCATGCAATTGACCACAATGCTTTTACATGTCAAAGATTAGATAAGACATAATAAATTATGTTTTGCCTAAAATAGCTCTTTAATCGTAAAATTATGATAGTTATAATGAAAATATGAATTTTCATATTCATGATCAAAATTTGATAAATAACTGTAAAAAGTGAACATTTCAGTTGTAGAAAGTCATAATTAATCAAAAACGTTTCAGCACCACATGTTTGGCCAAGCCATGATGTGCTGAAATGAATAAGCTTCCTAGAAACTGAAGATGCGATTCAGCAAGTCTCAGCCTCGCAGGACTAAAGGAAAACGTTTTTTTGAACCATGTTATATTTGCACATAACTCATGCACTTGACCACAATGATTTTACCTGTCAAAAATGAGATAAGACATAATAAATCATGTTTTGCCTAAAATAGCACTTTATTGGTAAAATTATGATAGTTAGTATGTAAATATGAGTTTTTCTATTCATGATCAAAATGTATTAAAAAAACTGTAAAAAAGTGAACATTTCAGTTGTAGAAAGTCATAATGAATCAAAAACGTTTCAGCACCACATGTTTGGCCAAGCCGTTTATGTTCTGAAATGAATGAGCTTCCCAGAAACTGACGATGCGATTCAGCAAGTCTCAGCCTCGTAGGACGAAAGGAAAACGGTTTTTTGAACCATTTTATATTTGCACATATAAGAATACAATGTTTTCACATGGTAATAATGCGATAGGACATTATAAATCATGTTTTGCCTAAAATAGCACTTTAATCGTAAAATTATGATAGTTATAATGAAAATATGAATTTTCATATTCATGATCAAAATTTGATAAAAAACTGTAAAAAGTGAACATTTCAGTTGTAGAAAGTCATAATAAATCAAAAACGTTTCAGCACCACATGTTTGGCCAAGCCATGATGTGCTGAAATGAATAAGCTTCCTAGAAACTGAAGATGCGATTCAGCAAGTCTTAGCCTCGCAGAACTAAAGGAAAACGTTTTTTTGAACCATGTTATATTTGCACATAACTCATGCACTTGACCTCAATGATTTTACCTGTCAAAGATGAGATAAGACATAATAAATCATGTTTTGCCTAAAATAGCACTTTTTTCGTTAAAATATGAAAGTTATGAAAATATGAATTTTCATATCCATGATCAAAATGTATTAAAAAACTGTAGAACGTGAACATATCAGTTGTAGAAAGTCATAAATTATCAAAAACCTATCAACACCACATGTTTGGCCAAGCCGTGTATGTGCTGAAATGAATGAGCTTCCTAGAAACTGAAGAGTCTCAGCCTCGTAGGATGAAAGGAAAACGGTTTTTTGAACCATGTTATATTTGCACATATAAGAATACAATGTTTTCACATGGTAATAATGCAATTGGACATAATAAATCATGTTTGCCTAAAAAAAGCACTTTTTTGTTAAAATATGATAGTTTTTAAGAAAAAATGAATTTTCATATTCATGATCAAAATGTATTAAAAAACTGTTGAAAGTGAACATATCAGTTGTAGAAAGTCATAATTTATCAAAAACCTATCAACACCACATGTTTGGCCAAGCCATGATGTGCTGAAATGAATGAGCTTCCTAGAAACTGTAAATGGGATTCCGCAAGTTTCAGCCTCGCAGGACGAAAGGAAAACGTTTTTTTGAACCATTTTATATTTGCACATATCGCATGCACTTGACCACAATGCTTTTACATGTTAAAGATGAGATAAGACATAATAAATCATGTTTTGCCTAAAATAGCACTTTTTTCGTTAAAATATTATAGTTATTAAGAAAAAATGGATTTTCACATTCATGATCAAAATGTATTAAAAAACTGTAGAAAGTGAACATATCAGTTGTAGAAAGTCATAATTTATCAAAAACCTTTTAACACCACATGTTTGGCCAATCCGTGTGTGTGATGTAAGGAATGAGCTTCCTAGAAACTGAAAATGCGATTCAGCAGGTCTCAGCCTCGTTGGACGAAAGAAAAGGGTTTTTTGAACCATGTTATATTTGCACATATCGTATGCACTTGACCACAATGCTATTACATTTTAAAGATGAGATTAGACATAATAAATCATGTTTTGCCTAAAATAGCACTTTTTCGTTAAAATATGAAAGTTATTATGAAAATATGAATTTTCATATTAATGATCAAAATGTATTAAAAATCTGTAGAAAGTGAACATTTCAGTTGTAGAAAGTCATAAATTATCAAAAACCTATCAACACTTTATGTTTAGCCAAGTTGTGTGTATGCTGTAATGAATAAGCTTCCAATAATCTGAAAATGCGATTCCGCAAGTCTCAGGACGAAAGGAAAACTTTTTTTTAACCATGTTATATTTGCACATATCGCATGCACTTGACCACAATGATTTTACCTGTCAAAGATGAGATAAGACATAATAAATCATGTTTTGCCTAAAATATCACTTTATTCGTAAAATTATGATAGTTAGTATGTAAATATGAGTTTTTCTATTCATGATTGAAATGTAATAAAAAAACTGTAAAAAAGTGAACATTTCAGTTGTAGAAAGTCATAATTAATCAAAAACGTTTCAGCACCACATGTTTGGCCAAGCCGTTTATGTTCTGAAATGAATGAGCTTCCCAGAAACTGACGATGCGATTCAGCAAGTCTCAGCCTCGTAGGACGAAAGGAAAACGGTTTTTTGAACCATTTATATTTGCACATATAAGAATACAATGTTTTCACATGGTAATAATGCGATAGGACATTATAAATCATGTTTTGCCTAAAATAGCACTTTAATCGTAAAATTATGATAGTTATAATGAAAATATGAATTTTCATATTCATGATCAAAATTTGATAAATAACTGTAAAAAGTGAACATTTCAGTTGTAGAAAGTCATAATAAATCAAAAACGTTTCAGCACCACATGTTTGGCCAAGCCATGATGTGCTGAAATGAATAAGCTTCCTAGAAACTGAAGATGCGATTCAGCAAGTCTTAGCCTCGCAGAACTAAAGGAAAACGTTTTTTTGAACCATGTTATATTTGCACATAACTCATGCACTTGACCACAATGATTTTACCTGTCAAAGATGAGATAAGACATAATAAATCATGTTTGCCTAAAAAAAGCACTTTTTTCGTTAAAATATGAAAGTTTTTAAGAAAAAATGAATTTTCATATCCATGATCAAAATGTATTAAAAAACTGTAGAAAGTGAACATATCAGTTGTAGAAAGTCATAAATTATCAAAAACCTATCAACACCACATGTTTGGCCAAGCCGTGTGTATGCTGTAATAAATGAGCTTCCTAGAAACTGTAAATGGGATTCCGCAAGTTTCAGCCTCGCAGGACGAAAGAAAAATGGTTTTTGGAACCATTTTATATTTGCACATATCGCATGCACTTGACCACAATGCTTTTACATGTTAAAGATGAGATAAGACATAATAAATCATGTTTTGCCTAAAATAGCACTTTTTTCGTTAAAATATTATAGTTATTAAGAAAAAATGAATTTTCACATTCATGATCAAAATGTATTAAAAAACTGTAGAAAGTGAACATATCAGTTGTAGAAAGTCATAATTTATCAAAAACCTTTTAACACCACATGTTTGGCCAATCCGTGTGTGTGATGTAAGGAATGAGCTTCCTAGAAACTGAAAATGCGATTCAGCAGGTCTCAGCCTCGTTGGACGAAAGAAAAGGGTTTTTTGAACCATGTTATATTTGCACATATCGTATGCACTTGACCACAATGCTATTACATTTTAAAGATGAGATTAGACATAATAAATCATGTTTTGCCTAAAATAGCACTTTTTTCGTTAAAATATGATAGTTTTTAAGAAAAAATGAATTTTCATATTCATGATCAAAATGTATTAAAAAACTGTTGAAAGTGAACATATCAGTTGTAGAAAGTCATAATTTATCAAAAACCTTTAAAAACCACATGTTTGGCCAAGCCGTGTGTATGCTGTAATAAATGAGCTTCCTAGAAACTGTAAATGGGATTCCGCAAGTTTCAGCCTCGCAGGTTGAAAGGAAAACGTTTTTTTGAACCATGTTATATTTGCACATAACTCATGCACATGACCACAATGATTTTACCTGTCAAAGATGAGATAAGACATAATAAATCATGTTTTGCCTAAAATATCACTTTATTCGTAAAATTATGATAGTTAGTATGTAAATATGAGTTTTTCTATTCATGATTAAAATGTAATAAAAAAACTGTAAAAAAGTGAACATTTCAGTTGTAGAAAGTCATAATTAATCAAAAACGTTTCAGCACCACATGTTTGGCCAAGCCGTTTATGTTCTGAAATGAATGAGCTTCCCAGAAACTGACGATGCGATTCAGCAAGTCTCAGCCTCGTAGGACGAAAGGAAAACGGTTTTTTGAACCATTTATATTTGCACATATAAGAATACAATGTTTTCACATGGTAATAATGCGATAGGACATTATAAATCATGTTTTGCCTAAAATAGCACTTTAATCGTAAAATTATGATAGTTATAATGAAAATATGAATTTTCATATTCATGATCAAAATTTGATAAATAACTGTAAAAAGTGAACATTTCAGTTGTAGAAAGTCATAATAAATCAAAAACGTTTCAGCACCACATGTTTGGCCAAGCCATGATGTGCTGAAATGAATAAGCTTCCTAGAAACTGAAGATGCGATTCAGCAAGTCTTAGCCTCGCAGAACTAAAGGAAAACGTTTTTTTGAACCATGTTATATTTGCACATAACTCATGCACTTGACCACAATGATTTTACCTGTCAAAGATGAGATAAGACATAATAAATCATGTTTTGCCTAAAATAGCACTTTTTTCGTTAAAATATGAAAGTTATTATGAAAATATGAATTTTCATATCCATGATCAAAATGTATTAAAAAACTGTAGAAAGTGAACATATCAGTTGTAGAAAGTCATAAATTATCAAAAACCTATCAACACCACATGTTTGGCCAAGCCATGATGTGCTGAAATGAATGAGCTTCCTAGAAACTGAAGATGCGATTCAGCAAGTCTCAGCCACGCAGGTTGAAAGGAAAACGTTTTTTTGAACCATGTTATATTTGCACATAACTCATGCACATGACCACAATGATTTTACCTGTCAAAGATGAGATAAGACATAATAAATCATGTTTTGCCTAAAATAGCACTTTTTTCGTTAAAATATTATAGTTATTAAGAAAAAATGAATTTTCATATTCATGATCAAAATGTATTAAAAAACTGTTGAAAGTGAACATATCAGTTGTAGAAAGTCATAATTTATCAAAAACCTTTAAAAACCACATGTTTGGCCAAGCCGTGTGTATGCTGTAATAAATGAGCTTCCTAGAAACTGTAAATGGGATTCCGCAAGTTTCAGCCTCGCAGGTTGAAAGGAAAACGTTTTTTTGAACCATGTTATATTTGCACATAACTCATGCACATGACCACAATGATTTTACCTGTCAAAGATGAGATAAGACATAATAAATCATGTTTTGCCTAAAATATCACTTTATTCGTAAAATTATGATAGTTAGTATGTAAATATGAGTTTTTCTATTCATGATTAAAATGTAATAAAAAAACTGTAAAAAAGTGAACATTTCAGTTGTAGAAAGTCATAATTAATCAAAAACGTTTCAGCACCACATGTTTGGCCAAGCCGTTTATGTTCTGAAATGAATGAGCTTCCCAGAAACTGACGATGCGATTCAGCAAGTCTCAGCCTCGTAGGACGAAAGGAAAACGGTTTTTTTGAACCATGTTATATTTGCACATATCGCATGCACTTGACCACAATGTTTTTACCTGTCAAAAATGAGATAAGACATAATAAATCTTTTTTGCCTGATATAGCACTTTTTTTGTAAAAAAATATAATAATTATGAAAATATGAATTTTCATATTGATCAAAACTTGATAAAAAAAACTGTAGAAAGTGAACATATCAGTTGTAGAAAGTCATAAATTATCAAAAACCTAACAACACCACATGTTTGGCCAAGCCGTGTGTATGCTGTAATGAATGAGCTTCCTAGAAACTGAAAATGCGATTCCGCAAGTCTCAGGACGAAAGGAAAACTTTTTTTTAACCATGTTATATTTGCACATATCGCATGCAATTGACCACAATGCTTTTACATGTTAAAGATTAGATAAGACATAATAAATCATAATTTGCCTAAAATAGCACTTTAATCGTAAAATTATGATAGTTATAATGAAAATATGAATTTTCATATTCATGATCAAAATTTGATAAATAACTGTAAAAAGTGAACATTTCAGTTGTAGAAAGTCATAATTAATCAAAAACGTTTCAGCACCACATGTTTGGCCAAGCCATGATGTGCTGAAATGAATAAGCTTCCTAGAAATTGAAGATGCGATTCAGCAAGTCTCAGCCTCGCAGGACGAAAGGAAAACGTTTTTTTGAACCATGTTATATTTGCACATAACTCATGCACTTGACCACAATGATTTTACCTGTCAAAAATGAGATTAGACATAATAAATCATGTTTTGCCTAAAATAGCACTTTTTTCGTTAAAATATGAAAGTTATTATGAAAATATGAATTTTCATATTAATGATCAAAATGTATTAAAAATCTGTAGAAAGTGAACATTTCAGTTGTAGAAAGTCATAAATTATCAAAAACCTATCAACACTTTATGTTTAGCCAAGTTGTGTGTATGCTGTAATGAATAAGCTTCCAATAATCTGAAAATGCGATTCCGCAAGTCTCAGGACGAAAGGAAAACTTTTTTTTAACCATGTTATATTTGCACATATCGCATGCACTTGACCACAATGATTTTACCTGTCAAAGATGAGATAAATCATTATAAATCATGTTTTGCCTAAAATAGCACTTTATTCGTAAAATTATGATAGTTAGTATGTAAATATGAGTTTTTCTATTCATGATCAAAATGTATTAAAAAAACTGTAAAAAAGTAAACATTTCAGTTGTAGAAAGTCATAATTAATCAAAAACGTTTCAGCACCACATGTTTGGCCAAGCCGTGTATGTTCTGAAATGAATGAGCTTCCTAGAAACTGTAGATGCGATTTAGCAAGTCTCAGCCTCGTAGGACGAAAGGAAAATGGTGTTTTGAACCATTTTATATTTGCACATATAAGAAAACAATGTTTTCACATGGTAATAATGCGATAGGACATAATAAATCATGTTTTGCCTAAAATAGCACTTTTTTCGTAAAAATATGATAGTTATAATGAAAATATGAATTTTCATATTCATGATCAAAATTTGATAAATAACTGGAAAAAGTGAACATTTCAGTTGTAGAAAGTCATAATTAATCAAAAACGTTTCAGCACCACATGTTTGGCCAAGCCATGATGTGCTGAAATGAATGAGCTTCCTAGAAACTGAAGATGCGATTCAGCAAGTCTCAGCCTCGCAGGTTGAAAGGAAAACGTTTTTTTGAACCATGTTATATTTGCACATAACTCATGCACATGACCACAATGATTTTACCTGTCAAAGATGAGATAAGACATAATAAATCATGTTTTGCCTAAAATAGCACTTTTTTCGTTAAAATATTATAGTTATTAAGAAAAAATGAATTTTCACATTCATGATCAAAATGTATTAAAAAACTGTAGAAAGTGAACATATCAATTGTAGAAAGTCATAATTTATCAAAAACCTTTTAACACCACATGTTTGGCCAATCCGTGTGTGTGATGTAAGGAATGAGCTTCCTAGAAACTGAAAATGCGATTCAGCAGGTCTCAGCCTCGTTGGACGAAAGAAAAGGGTTTTTTGAACCATGTTATATTTGCACATATCGTATGCACTTGACCACAATGCTATTACATTTTAAAGATGAGATTAGACATAATAAATCATGTTTTGCCTAAAATAGCACTTTTTTCGTTAAAATATGAAAGTTATTATGAAAATATGAATTTTCATATTAATGATCAAAATGTATTAAAAATCTGTAGAAAGTGAAAATATCAGTTGTAGAAAGTCATAAATTATCAAAAACCTATCAACACTTTATGTTTAGCCAAGTTGTGTGTATGCTGTAATGAATAAGCTTCCAATAATCTGAAAATGCGATTCCGCAAGTCTCAGGACGAAAGGAAAACTTTTTTTTAACCATGTTATATTTGCACATATCGCATGCACTTGACCACAATGATTTTACCTGTCAAAGATGAGATAAATCATTATAAATCATGTTTTGCCTAAAATAGCACTTTATTCGTAAAATTATGATAGTTAGTATGTAAATATGAGTTTTTCTATTCATGATCAAAATGTATTAAAAAAACTGTAAAAAAAGTAAACATTTCAGTTGTAGAAAGTCATAATTAATCAAAAACGTTTCAGCACCACATGTTTGGCCAAACCGTGTATGTTCTGAAATGAATGAGCTTCCTAGAAACTGAAGATGCGATTTAGCAAGTCTCAGCCTCGTAGGACGAAAGGAAAATGGTGTTTTGAACCATTTTATATTTGCACATATAAGAAAACAATGTTTTCACAAAGTAATAATGCGATAGGACATAATAAATCATGTTTTGCCTAAAATAGCACTTTTTTCGTAAAAATATGATAGTTATAATGAAAATATGAATTTTCATATTCATGATCAAAATTTGATAAATAACTGGAAAAAGTGAACATTTCAGTTGTAGAAAGTCATAATTAATCAAAAACGTTTCAGCACCACATGTTTGGCCAAGCCATGATGTGCTGAAATGAATGAGCTTCCTAGAAACTGAAGATGCGATTCAGCAAGTCTCAGCCTCGCAGGTTGAAAGGAAAACGTTTTTTTGAACCATGTTATATTTGCACATAACTCATGCACATGACCACAATGATTTTACCTGTCAAAGATGAGATAAGACATAATAAATCATGTTTTGCCTAAAATAGCACTTTTTTCGTTAAAATATTATAGTTATTAAGAAAAAATGAATTTTCACATTCATGATCAAAATGTATTAAAAAACTGTAGAAAGTGAACATATCAATTGTAGAAAGTCATAATTTATCAAAAACCTTTTAACACCACATGTTTGGCCAATCCGTGTGTGTGATGTAAGGAATGAGCTTCCTAGAAACTGAAAATGCGATTCAGCAGGTCTCAGCCTCGTTGGACGAAAGAAAAGGGTTTTTTGAACCATGTTATATTTGCACATATCGTATGCACTTGACCACAATGATTTTACCTGTCAAAGATGAGATAAGACATAATAAATCATGTTTTGAATAAAATATCACTTTATTCGTAAAATTATGATAGTTAGTATGTAAATATGAGTTTTTCTATTCATGATTAAAATGTAATAAAAAAACTGTAAAAAAGTGAACATTTCAGTTGTAGAAAGTCATAATTAATCAAAAACCTAACAACACCACATGTTTGGCCAAGCCGTGTGTATGCTGTAATGAATGAGCTTCCTAGAAACTGAAAATGCGATTCCGCAAGTCTCAGGACGATAGGAAAACTTTTTTTTAACCATGTTATATTTGCACATATCAAGCCCGGAAAAATTGGGGAGGGTTGCGTTAGGAAGGGCATCCAGCGTAAAACGTGCCAAATCAAACGTGCGGAGGATCCGCTGTGGCGACCCCTAACGGGAGAAGCCGAAAGAAAGTATATATATTTGCACATATCGCATGCAATTGACCACAATGCTTTTACATGTCAAAGATTAGATAAGACATAATAAATTATGTTTTGCCTAAAATAGCACTTTAATCGTAAAATTATGATAGTTATAATGAAAATATGAATTTTCATATTCATGATCAAAATTTGATAAATAACTGTAAAAAGTGAACATTTCAGTTGTAGAAAGTCATAATTAATCAAAAACGTTTCAGCACCACATGTTTGGCCAAGCCATGATGTGCTGAAATGAATAAGCTTCCTAGAAACTGAAGATGCGATTCAGCAAGTCTCAGCCTCGCAGGACTAAAGGAAAACGTTTTTTTGAACCATGTTATATTTGCACATAACTCATGCACTTGACCACAATGATTTTACCTGTCAAAAATGAGATAAGACATAATAAATCATGTTTTGCCTAAAATAGCACTTTATTGGTAAAATTATGATAGTTAGTATGTAAATATGAGTTTTTCTATTCATGATCAAAATGTATTAAAAAAACTGTAAAAAAGTGAACATTTCAGTTGTAGAAAGTCATAATGAATCAAAAACGTTTCAGCACCACATGTTTGGCCAAGCCGTTTATGTTCTGAAATGAATGAGCTTCCCAGAAACTGACGATGCGATTCAGCAAGTCTCAGCCTCGTAGGACGAAAGGAAAACGGTTTTTTGAACCATTTTATATTTGCACATATAAGAATACAATGTTTTCACATGGTAATAATGCGATAGGACATTATAAATCATGTTTTGCCTAAAATAGCACTTTAATCGTAAAATTATGATAGTTATAATGAAAATATGAATTTTCATAGTCATGATCAAAATTTGATAAATAACTGTAAAAAGTGAACATTTCAGTTGTAGAAAGTCATAATAAATCAAAAACGTTTCAGCACCACATGTTTGGCCAAGCCATGATGTGCTGAAATGAATAAGCTTCCTAGAAACTGAAGATGCGATTCAGCAAGTCTCAGCTTCGCAGAACTAAAGGAAAACGTTTTTTTGAACCATGTTATATTTGCACATAACTCATGCACTTGACCACAATGATTTTACCTGTCAAAGATGAGATAAGACATAATAAATCATGTTTTGCCTAAAATAGCACTTTTTTCGTTAAAATATGAAAGTTATTATGAAAATATGAATTTTCATATCCATGATCAAAATGTATTAAAAAACTGTAGAAAGTGAACATATCAGTTGTAGAAAGTCATAAATTATCAAAAACCTATCAACACCACATGTTTGGCCAAGCCGTGTATGTGCTGAAATGAATGAGCTTCCTAGAAACTGAAGATGCGATTCAGCAAGTCTCAGCCTCGTAGGATGAAAGGAAAACGGTTTTTTGAACCATGTTATATTTGCACATATAAGAATACAATGTTTTCACATGGTAATAATGCAATTGGACATAATAAATCATGTTTGCCTAAAAAAAGCACTTTTTTTGTTAAAATATGATAGTTTTTAAGAAAAAATGAATTTTCATATTCATGATCAAAATGTATTAAAAAACTGTTGAAAGTGAACATATCAGTTGTAGAACGTCATAATTTATTAAAAACCTTTAAAAACCACATGTTTGGCCAAGCCGTGTGTATGCTGTAATAAATGAGCTTCCTAGAAACTGTAAATGGGATTCCGCAAGTTTCAGCCTCGCAGGACGAAAGAAAAATGGTTTTTGGAACCATTTTATATTTGCACATATCGCATGCACTTGACCACAATGCTTTTACATGTTAAAGATGAGATAAGACATAATAAATCATGTTTTGCCTAAAATAGCACTTTTTTCGTTAAAATATTATAGTTATTAAGAAAAAATGAATTTTCACATTCATGATCAAAATGTATTAAAAAACTGTAGAAAGTGAACATATCAGTTGTAGAAAGTCATAATTTATCAAAAACCTTTTAACACCACATGTTTGGCCAATCCGTGTGTGTGATGTAAGGAATGAGCTTCCTAGAAACTGAAAATGCGATTCAGCAGGTCTCAGCCTCGTTGGACGAAAGAAAAGGGTTTTTTGAACCATGTTATATTTGCACATATCGTATGCACTTGACCACAATGCTATTACATTTTAAAGATGAGATTAGACATAATAAATCATGTTTTGCCTAAAATAGCACTTTTTTCGTTAAAATATGAAAGTTATTATGAAAATATGAATTTTCATATTAATGATCAAAATGTATTAAAAAACTGTAGAAAGTGAAAATATCAGTTGTAGAAAGTCTTAAATTATCAAAAACCTATCAACACTTTATGTTTAGCCAAGTTGTGTGTATGCTGTAATGAATGAGCTTCCAAGAATCTGAAAATGCGATTCCGCAAGTCTCAGAACGAAAGGAAAACTTTTTTTTAACCATGTTATATTTGCACATATCGCATGCACTTGACCACAATGATTTTACCTGTCAAAGATGAGATAAATCATTATAAATCATGTTTTGCCTAAAATAGCACTTTCTTCGTAAAAATATGATAGTTATTATGAAAATATAAATTTTCATATTCATGATCAAATTTGATCAAAAACTGTAAAAAGTGAACATATCAGTTGTAGAAAGTCATAATTTATCAAAAACCTATCAACACCCCATGTTTGGCCAATCCTTGTGTGATGTAAGGAATGAGCTTCCTAGAAACTGAAAATGCGATTCAGCAGGTCTCAGCCTCGCAGGACGAAAAGAAAATGGTTTTTTGAACAATGTTATATTTGCACATTTCGTATGCACTTGACCACAATGCTTTTACATTTTAAAGATGAGATTAGACATAATAAATCATGTTTTGCCTAAAATAGCACTTTTTTCGTTAAAATATGAAAGTTATTAAGAAAAAATGAATTTTCATATTCATGTTCAAAATGTATTAAAAAACGAACATATCAGTTGTAGAAAGTCATAAATTATCAAAAACCTATCAACACTTCATGTTTGCCCAAGCCGTGTGTATGCTGTAATGAATGAGCTTCCTAGAAACTGAAAATGCGATTCCGCAAGTCTCAGGACGAAAGGAAAACTTTTTTTTAACCATGTTATATTTGCACATATCGCATGCACTTGACAACAATGCTTTTACATGTTAAAGATTAGATAAGACATAATAAATCATGTTTTGCCTAAAAAAGCACTTCATTCGTAAAATTATGATAGTTATTATGAAAATATGAATTTTCATATTCATGATCAAAATTTGATAAAAAACTGTAAAAAAGTGAACATTTCAGTTGTAGAAAGTCATAATCAATCAAAAACGTTTTAGCACCACATGTTTGGCCAAGCCGTGTATGTGCTGTAATGAATAAGCTTTCTAGAAACTGAAAATGCGATTCAGCAAGTCTCAGCCTCGCAGGACGAAAAGAAAACGGTTTTTTGAACCATTTTATATTTGCACATATAAGAATACAATGTTTTCACATGGTAATAATGCGATAGGACATAATAAATCATGTTTTGCCTAAAATAGCACTTTATTCGTAAAATTATGATAGTTATTATGAAAATATGAATTTTTATATTCATGATCAAAATTTGATAAAAAAAACTGTAAAAAGTGAACATATTAGTTGTAGAAAGTGAGAATTCTTTAAAAACCTATCAACACCACATGTTTGGCCAAGCCGTGTATGTGCTGTAATGAATGACCTTCCTAGAAACTGAAAATGCGATTCCGGAAGTCTCAGCCTCGCAGGACGAAAGGAAAACGGTTAATGATGAGCTAAAACATAATAAATCATGTATTGCCTAAAGTAGCACTTTCCTCGTAAAAATATGATAGATTTTATGAAAATATGAATTTTCATTTTCATGATCAAAATTTGGTGAAAAACTGTAAAACGTAAACATATCAGTTGTAGAATGTCATAACTCATTAAAAACGTATCAGCACCACATGTTTGACCAATTCGTGTATGTGCTGTAACGAATGAATGAGAGTCCTAGAAGCTCAAAATGCGATTCCGCAAGTCTCAGCCTTGCAGAACGAATGGAAAACGGTTTTTCGATCCATGTCATATTTGCACATATCACATGCACATGACCACAATGTTTTACATGTTAATGATAAGACTTATAAATCATGTTTTGTCTAAAGTAGCACTTTTCTTCGTAAAAATATGATAGTTATTATAAAAAATATGAATTTTCATAATTATTATCAAAGTTTTATGAAAAACTGTAAAAAGTTAAACAGATCAGTTGTAAAAAGTCATAATTCTTCAAAAACGTATTAGCACCACATGTTTGGTGTGTGTGCTGTAATGAATGAGCTTCCCAGAAATTGAAAATGCGATTCCGCAAGTATCAGCCTCGCAAGATGAAAGAAAAACGGTTTTTTGAACCATGTTATATTTGCACATATCACATGCACTTGACCACAATGTTTTTACAAGTTAATGATGAGCTAAGACATAATAAATCATGTATTGCCTAAAGTAGCACTTTCTTCGTAAAAATATGATAGATTTTATGAAAATATGAATTTTCATTTTCATGATCAAAATTTGGTGAAAAACTGTAAAAAGTAAACATATCAGTTGTAGAATGTCATAACTCATTAAAAACGTATCAGCACCATGTTTGGCCAATTCGTGTATGTGCTGTAATGAATGAATGAGAGTCCTAGAAGCTCAAAAAAAAAGTCTCAGCCTTGCAGAACAATGGAAAACCGTTTTTTGACCCATGTTATTTTTGTACATATCGCATGCTATTGACCACAATGTTTTTACATGTTTATGATGAGCTAAGACATAATAAATCATGTTTTGCATAAAATAGCACTTTTTTCGTTAAAATATGATAGTTATTATGAAAATATGAACTTTTCATATTCATGATCAAAATTTGATGAAAAACTGTAAAAAGTAAATATTTCAGTTGCAGAAAGTCATAACTCATCAAAAACCGATCAACACCACATGTTCAAGTCTCAGCCTCGCAGAACGAATGGAAAACGGTTGTTCGAACCATGTTATATTTGCACATATCTCATGCACATGACCACAGTGTTTTTACATGTTAATGATAAGACTTAATAAATCATGTTTTGTCTAAAGTAGCACTTTTCTTTGTAAAAATATGATCGTTTGCAATTGATCACAATGTTTTTACATAGCCACTCCACTATACGCCCTCTTAAAGGGAAAATCTAAACCGTCTGATGTCCTTGAATGGACGAGCACGAGAAAAATAATAACATCGTCGACAAACTTCCAAAACTTGCAGCCATTAAAGGGAGTGAATGGCAGCCTGACGATTGCCCCTTCTGTGAGTTCGATACAGGTTGCTCCCATTGACTTAAAACAATACCAGCAAGAGTTATGGGTGTCAGACGGAGAGCTTGTACCGCAACACAGCAGGATCAGCTTATCAGCGTCATAGAAGGTATGATTCTCAGAGATGGTAAATACATCATTCCAGAGGCCCTCCAGAAACCAGTGATAAAATTATACCATGATTATGCACATGTATTAGCTCCCAAAACACAACAGCTGATACAGAAAAACCTCTGGTGGTCAAAAATGGCATCAGACATTAAGAGATGGTGCGACACGTCTCGTATGTGCCACCATCAACCAGGGTAGAACTGGACGTACAAACTTGTGTCGCCCAGAACCACCCAAAGGACCATGGGAATTCTTACAGCTAGATTTTATTGGTCCATTACCCACTGCCAAGGGGGGGATATCGCTATTGTCTCGTCGTAATTGATAAATTCTCTAAATGCGTGGACGCAATTCCAACTCGCGACAACAGCGCACGCACCGTGGCACGAGTAATGGCAAATCAAATCCTCCCAATCTGGGGAACACCAACTCAGATTGAGTCTGACCAAGGAACACACTTCACTGGTCAAATAATGAAACACATATGTGAAATGCTACATATCAAACAAAGATTTCACGTTCCATACAGGCCGCAAAGCTCAGGTATGGTGGAACGTGCAAATCACTCGATAAAAGAAAGCATCTCCAAACAAATAATGCAACATCAGAACAGGTGGACTGATGCACTACCAACAGTTCTCACAGTCTTGCGAGCAACCCCATCCAAAGCCACAGGCAGAGTCACAGGCCATAGACCCAGAAATCACCCCAGCAGATCTGGGACCCCTTGTGCTTGCAAAACAACAGACTGTGCTAACACAATTACAACAAAGACTGGTAGTGTTACAAACACAACCCACCTTAAAACAGCAACAGTCGGACCTAATGAATGATGCACAATTTAACCCAACCTCTGAGATCAAATTTACCGAAGGTGATATGATCATGATACGGGTGTTTATAAAACAGGATCCATTCACACCCAGATGGCATGGACCACATGAGATGAAAGCTTTATGCAATAGCTACGTGGCCATAAGTGTCAAGTGGAAGTTGAAATGGTACCACATGTCCCAGTGCAAAATCTTCAAAGGTTCTGCTAATCAATAATTATTAAAGTTTCTCTCTGTTTCATCTCCTAGGTTGACTGCAGCAATTCCATGGAGACCGGACGAGAGGAAAGTTTCTGGACCGACTTGCATGAAGCTGGGTCAAAGGGTTTCACTCACACACACACTGGAATGTGGGAGATGGGTATGGAAATACACTAAGAGGTCATCCATATTTTTTAGTACACTTTCAACCAGAGAACTAGTCACGTGGCCTCCCGGAGTAGTACCGGAACCAAATTGCGCAACTAAAATTTGCTTTAAAGTAGGCTCCAACCATCTCCCTATAGTAAACATTTCAGGTGACGCACCGGCACGCACATCTTTTCACAAAATAACGGCCTGGTATCAACTTAAAGCAGAACCAGGAGCAAAAATTGCGAGCATGCGCACTCTCTATGAAAAAATCAACAATGGATTGGATCCTAAAATCTGTTATTTAATCAAAGATTTAGAGCCCGCAATATATAGGTGTACACACACTGAAACAATCAACACTACGCATATGAGTTATACTGAATATAAATTTGATATAACCTTATATGTACCTTGTAGTGTCTTAAATGTATAGTATCTTAAATGTGTAATATCAAAAGGCATAAACTCATATTATTCTACAATGGTGACATTGCTAGAAAGGCCAAAGTTAATTACTGAACCGCCTGGACAGATGGTTCTCTGTAAAACAGAAGCGTAGGAGGTAGACTTAATGTTGTCTTAAGACTGGTGAGAGATACGCGCTCTCACCAGTGTTGAGATAATGTTCTTAAAACAAATATGGAATGTGGTCCAGGATGTATATCTTCTTGGGAGGCAACCTCCCCGTTCACCAGATACTTCAAAGTACAGGAAAAGGGATGCCTTTATGATCTGGGAATGTAAGCCCTGGTACAGCTGGAACACATCAGTCTGGACAAAGACAGGTTTCTCTTTACATTCGACATTATTGCATAGTAAGCTCATATGCATCTCATTTACATTAAGAGGTGGACCCAGGAAACGGGCAAGCATTTAATGTGTGTGTAAGCATGGATCTGAAGTCAGACTTTGAATCAGAGCGTGCTGACTCCAGGCTTGACCGGAAGGCCTGTAAAGATGCTATATTTCTGTGGTGAATAAAAATCATTATTTACACGCAATACGGCATCTAACGAGAGTCCTTCCAGCTGACAACTACACCTCTTCAAGACGACGAAATACACAACATTTCCTGGCGTCACGAATCCTGGGCGGTTTGCGGCCTTCTCAGCTTCGCGGGTCTGCTCCCTGATCTGTCCGGCCGGCTGAAATGGTGAGCGTTTGGGGTTCCGTTTATCTGCTGTTGGGTCGCACCGTTAAAGGCCTGTGTGTGGGTTGTTGAGTGTTGTGTTGTGATTGTCGGTTTGGGTGGCTCTCCGTTCTAAATTTTTTGCACTGCTGTCAGCGCTAAAGGGGGGATTTGACTGTAATAATGTTTTAAGGAAAATTAAACGTTGAATTACAATAGAAAAGAAGTGAAGTAAAAAGTTTAAGAGATAAAAGGAACAGGAATAAAGGGAGAAGTGAAGAAAATAAGAGTTGAAGCTGAAGTAAAAAGCATAAAGGTGATTGCTTTTGAGAAACAGTTGAATATGGTAAAAAAGTTAAGGAAATAAAGGAAAACAGGAATATAAAGGTTGAAATAAAAAGGAAAAAGTAAGAATAAGGTTTAAAGAGGAAGCCGCAAGATTTGGACAAAAACCCTCAGGGAGGTGACATTTAAGTCAGGCCACAAAACCTGGACATTCAATAGGTGGATTTCAGGTCAGTTCTGGGAACTGGATAATGCAGAATTAAAATTCAATTGAAGTTCCCACTCTGACTAATTAGCTGACGAGCTAGGTGATGATGCAACTGTCTTTTGAATTTCTGCATATCAATAAGGTAGCAAAAATTTAATAAAGGAAGGAAAATAAAGAGAAAATAGAATAAAGGTGCGGCAAAATAGCATGCTATAAGTTTTGTATGACTGAGTCGACTATAGTGTATGTGGGATTTGTGTGTGTGTGTTGAGGAAAACGTGTGTGCGCTTTGAGGAAAATAAATAAAGGGGAACTAAGTGTGTGTTTGTGTTTGCGCATGTGCGCTCAGCTGTGAGTGAAGTCCCTCTTTCTCCGCTGTGGACGGGACCCCCTCCTCTCTCTCTCTCTCTCTCTCTCTCTCTCTCTCTCTCTCTCTCTCTCTCTCTCTCTCTCTCTCTCTCTCTCTGAGAGTGTGTATGTGCGTTTAGCTAAAAGGGACCCCCTCCCCTCCCGCTCTGTGTCTGAATTTATGTGTGTAAGGCTGCAGCTGTGTGTGTGTGTGTGTGAGATACGTTTTAGTAACTATAAGGATAATATTTTTCTTCTATTAAGAATAAAACAATGAGCCTCATTACATGAGAGGACTGAATCTGTTAAAACTTATGAGCTTCCTTCGGAAGACCTTTTTTCTGTTAAATAACAAAAGAAAAGATAAAAACAATGAGCCTTTTGGGAAAATATTTTATGGCCAAATAACTTTATGAGCCTCTAAAGAGGACCTAAATACGAAGTCAAAGCCCCTTAATACTGAATGAATAAAGATATCCCTACAGTGAGACAAAACACTCCCCTGCCCTGAATGAATAATATAATTCCCAAAAAGGACATTTTCAAGTAGAGAAATTAATGAGGGTGTGTGTGTGCGTGTATGAGCAACTATTATAATAAAGTGATTATTGTATTGTATATGTATTGTTTGTGAGTAATACTGATTGATGAAAAGTTGGGGTGATTATTAAAGTAAAAAAAAAAAAAAAAAAAAAAATAATAATTTAAGTTTAAGCAATAATGATGGTTAGAGGTTAGAAGGAGATAAGCAATCTGTAGAGTATAAAATCCTGTCTGTTAATGGGTGTTGTGTGTGTGTGTGTGGAGCATGTGGTACTAAGTCTCTGTCTGTTTTCTCTGTGTGATTTGTGGTACGTGGAACTGCTGTCCAGAACGACACATGAATAGAGACCCAAGACCGGAGCAACATGATCAACGCATGGCTCCTGTTTGATTGAGGCTAGTGCTGTTTTATCCACAAAATTTTAAGTATTTGGATGTGTATGTGAACATATGTGTGCGTATTCAAAAATATACATTTTTACTGTGCCGTTTGATCTCTCTGCTTGAGAAGTATCGCAGTAAATTACATTTGTGTGTGATCTTTGTGCTAAGCAGTTTAAAGGAGGCTTGGCAACGGACTGACCGGTCGTGGTATTAAACTAGTTAATCATTTGATTTGTACTCGGTCAAGGGTTGTTGTCGTAAGTTCTACAATTTATCTGTGTTTTTTTTTTGTTGAAGTTAAATTTAAGTAATCTTTAATTTGGTAGTTGGTATCAATTTATGCGTACAAAAATACAGAAAGTTGTAATAATGTCGAAAATAATTACTCCTGTAGATGTGGTACAGAAGTATAATCCTTTAATTAAGGGCATCGTAAAGATGATGGAGAAATGGCATATGGTCCCTTCTTGGGGCCTTTAACCACGAGGTAATTCAGACAATGCATGTGCTTATATCAACGTATAAAGCAGAGCAGAAAACCGGTAAGAGAGGGAAAAAGCGTAATGATAAAAGACAGATAGAGCTGGGTATTCTCAAGTTATTTGAAAATCAGGGACAGAAGCGGTCAAAGGCTGTTAATGATGAGAAAAATAAGGGTGTGGAGACCATAGCAAAAAGTGTGAAAGAGACAGAAAAGTTGATGGCAGAGATTAATGCACCTTTCTCTCATGTGGATTTAGTAAAGGATCCCCCACCATATGAGAAACAGGTAAAGTTTGAGGACATTTATCCTCAGCTCCCAGTAATTAACCAGGAAGGTGGTTACAGTATCAGAGACGATAATGATCGGATAATAGAAACAGGGCAGGCAGATATGACTATAGAAATGTATCCAAGTACCAAAAGTAAGGGAAAAGCAACACGTTTGGGAAACAAGGGGAATCTGAGGGTTAGAAGGACAAAGGTTATGGATGATGGCGATCAGAGTGAAGGCGGAGCATTAGGTGGATATCATCCTGCTGTCAGGCGTATATTATCCAAGGCAGAAAAACAAGGAGATAGAATGAGGGATAGGGAGTTGGTAAGGAACGATAGCTCTACAGACAGTGAGGAAGGAGATAGTGATGAGGATCTGGAGAATAAGAGTGGTTTGAGATAATTTTATTCGAAGAAATTTAGCCCGGGAATAAAGGAGCGCCGAGATAGCGCCTCAACAGAGAGAAGAAAGCATGAGTCGACGGCTTTCGCATCTGTTTACCCCTAGGGAGTTGGAGAGGTCATATTCAAAGCAGAAAGGGTCACAGGAGAGAGAGTCTCGGAAAACAGAGAAGCATTATTCTTTACGCTCTAAAGGGAAGGATTGTGATAAAATGTGTCCAGTATTAATAAAAGGACAAAATCTAGAGTATAAGCCTTGGCAGAATACAGATATGTCTGACATACTTGAAAAGTTGCCTACTCTACAGAGTGGAGCATACCCTTGGATTTCAAAGCTGGAAGAGATTATGGTGGGAACACAAATGGCTATAGGAGACATTAAGAGATTATTAGCCAGTCTTCTTGGGGTTCAAGGCATGGAGGAAGTCCTACAGCGGGCAGGACTTAATCGTTATGTGGGAACCGCTGTTAATGATTCAGAATTGTTTTCTGCAAATAGAGGTCGAGTGTGGAGAGCTTTGAAAGATATATTTCCACTGAATGTACATCCCGATAACATTTTTATTGAGCCGCTAGGTCAGGAAGAGAATCCGAGGGCCTATGTGTCAAGAGCTCATCAGGTGTGGAGAAGCATCACAGGAAATTATCCAGATTTGAACCAGATGGAGCAGTCTATTTTAAGAGCTAAAATACAGAAGGGACTGCCCCAACCAGTAAGGAGTAAGTTAGCCGAAGTGGTCGGTCTTAGGAATGCTGTAAAGGGGACATATATAGATAACATAGCTCATCAGGTGGAATTATATCATAAAAAAGAATTTGATCAGAAACAGCAGGATCTAGAGACCCTTAGGAAGCTTAATCAGATACAGCTGGTGGATAGTAAAAAGAAAGAGAAAAAGCAGGCTGTGATTGTGCAGGCTCCGCCCCCGGTGGATCAGGCATATCAGCTTCAGTATCAATTACCGCAGCCTCTCAGCCATATCAGCTTCAGTATCAATTACCGCAGCCACCATCAGCAGGTCCAGCGATTTCTTATCCACAGCCAGCTCCAGCACAATTTCAGACCTGGAGAGGTCGAGGTCGTGGAACTTTTGGGAGAGGTAGAGGAGGAAGATTTAATTCAAACTTCCAACAGTTACAGGAAGCATGTTACAATTGTGGACAGATTGGTCATTTCGCCCGTGAGTGCAATAGACAAGGAGAAAATTCCAGAGGAAACATGTGGAACAGCGTTCCACATGTGACTTTGTTGGTAGCCGGGGAGTATGATCAGAAGCATGTAGGAGAGATGATGGCAGAAGCAGGGAAAGCCGTTTTTGTGCCGTTAACAGAGAATTTAACCATATGGAAGAGTGAAGATCAACGATTTAATAAGATCATGATCTCTGCTCAAGGTTTGGGACAGCCACAAACTGTGCGGCTGAGACATGAGTCAATTTGTAATGTCAAAATAGACTCAGACCCCATGAGAGAGGAGATGTTGAAGCAAGTCCCAGTAAGTCTGTGGTCTCAACATAGCACGGATATAGGACTTGTGAAGTCAGCACAACCAGTGAAAGTGGAACTTAGACCAGGAGTTAAACCCCCGTGGAGAAATCAATATCCACTAAAAGAAGAGGCAATAAGGGGGATTGGATCACAAATTGAGGGACTTTTAAAAGCTGATGTTTTGAAAATAACTCAAAATCCACAGAGTAATACACCGTTGCTACCTTTGCGGAAACCTGATAATTCTTATCGTTTGGTACATGATTTAAGAGCAGTCAATGACATAGCAGCGGATTTTCCGGCAGACGTACCGGATCCAATACTTTATTAGCTCAAATTCCGCCTGATGCAACACATTTTACAGTTTTAGATTTGTGTGGTGCATTTTTCAGTGTCCCACTCAGTGCTGAATGTCAGGGATTGTTTGGGTTTACGTACAATGGACAGAGTTATGAATACAGAAGATTGCCACAAGGGTTTAAGCATAGTCCTCATATTTTCAACAAAGTATTGAAGGATGACTTGGCAGGGATAGATCAGGTATTGAAAAGTACTGTTGTTCAATACGTGGATGATATTATTATTTGTTCACCAGATAAGGAAACGTGTCACAAGGACTCAATTAAATTGCTACAGATACTGGCTGAGAAGGGGCATAAGGCCTCTCAGAAAAAGCTACAGTATTGTCAAGAGAAGGTAGTTTATTCGGGTCAGACAATAATGCAGGGACACAGAAGCATCTCCAGCAACCAGGTGGAAGCCATCCGTAAGGCCCCAAAGCCTAGGACTGTCAGAGAGTTGATGAAATTTCTTGGTATTGCTGGTTATTCCTCAGCATGGGTGGAGGATTATGCTAGTTTAACAGGGCCTTTGAGAGCTATGATTAAAGACACTGGCAATGCTCAGCTTCATTGTAATCTTACCTGGACGCAGGATGGCCTTTTGTCATTTGAAACGATTAAACAGAGACTGCAGGAGGCTCCAGCGTTAGCACTTCCTGACTACACAAATAATTTTTTGTTGTATGTATCTACTTCAACCGGAGGTAAATATGCATGTGCAGTTCTTTGTCAGCCAACAGGTATTGGGACAAGCCCCCAACCCATTTCTTATTATTCCACCGCATATTCAGAAGTAGAGCTAGGGCTACCATAGTGTTATCGTACAATGGTAGGGGTTTATTTGATGTACAATAAAGCTTCATCTGTCACTATGGGTTACCCAGTAACAATTCTAACCCATCATAGCCTTAGAAATCTCTTAAATTATGGTAAATACACTTTAACTATGCCTAGACTAAGAGATTACTATAGACTCCTAGAGCAGGAAGATGTTACTCTAGTGAGATGTGCTACAGTGAACCCGGCTGAAACTTTACCAACTCTAGAAGATGGCGAACCCCATGACTGTGTACAAGAAGCAGAAAAATATTCAAGGCTTAGATCAGATCTGCAAGCCCTCCCGCTGCGTGAGTCAGATTTGGAGTACTGGACTGATGGGTCCTGCTATCGGGTGGGAGATAAATTGAGTGCCGGCTACGCAGTGGTAAGAGCACAAGGAGCAGGATTTGTAGTAGAAACGGCTGAAGTTATACCACAGCCTGCATCTGCTCAGCTTGCTGAACTTGTGGGGCTGACTGAAGCATGTCTGCTAGCCGAAGGCAAGCGAGTGACAATATATACCGATTCTGCGTATGCGCATAATGTGTGCCACTTGTTTGGAGCTGTGTGGAAGAACCGAGGGTTTAAGAAGACAGATGGTTCTCCAATACAACATCATGCTCAAATAATGAAGCTGTTACATGCTATGATGAGACCTAAAGAAATAGCAATAGCTAAGTGTGCAGCACATAGGATGGATATGTCAAGGGTCACTCAAGGGAATAAGGTGGCTGATGAAGCTGCTAAGGCTGTCACAGGAGCGGACAAATTAGGTAAAGTGTTTCTGATTACTCATGGAGTGGATTTGGAAGATAAAATTACCATTAGAGATGTGATTTTAATGCAGGAAGCTGCTCCCGCCATGGATAAACAGTTGTTGGCTAGATCGAGGCGCTACTCAGGATTCTGCTGGTCTCTGGAGAAATCATGAGGGACTGATAATAGCCCCTCCAGATTTGTTGGGTCTGATGATTCAGGAAGCACATGGTTTAGCTCATGTGGCAAGGGGGGAAGTTAGAAGGAAAATCATGAAGGAATATGGTTTTTGGGCACCCTGTTTACTTGAACAGATCGATTATGTCATAGGTAGGTGCATTATCTGCTTGAAAAATTACGTTCGAAGGTGTGTGCCAGTTCCTCCTGGGCACATTCCCACTCCGAGGGGTCCTATGCGCGAATTAGTTGTGGATTTTGTTGATATGATAAGACCAGTTGAAGGGAAAAGGTATATGTTGGTCGTCGTGGATAGGTTTTCTCGTTGGCCTGAGGCCTGTCCAACTAAGTGAAAAGATGCTCAGTCTGTTGCCAAGTTTTTGTGTAGAGAGGTTATAAGCAGGTGGGGACTTCCGGATCGAATATCCTCAGATAATGGGAAAGAATTTGTGGATAAAACAGTCAAATTAATCTTACAAAAGTAGGGAATATAACAGCGTCTTGGAGCAGTGTACCACCCACAAAGTCAAGGAATGTGTGAAAGGATGAATGGTGTTTTAAAGAATCGCATAGTTAAGATCTGTCAGCATACGGGTTTAAACTGGGTAGCAGCGCTTCCGTTGGCACTGATGGCGTGTCGATGAAGTGAGCTGCGTAATTTGCATGAGACACCTCATGAGTTGCTAACGGGAAGACGGATGCCGACTCCTTGTTTGCGTACCAGTGGGAAAGGTCCAAGTCTAGCACTTTTGGAAGACGAAATGCGAACTTATGTAACATATATGGTCAGCTTACATAAAAAGATTAATAATAATCTTTAATAAAAGATATCCACATATGTTTTTGACAGGCAGAGGAAAGACGAGGCGCAGCAGAAACTTGATGAGCAAAAGAGCACCACAGTGCAACCCGGAGACAAGGTGTTTGTGAAAGTGTTTAGAAGAAAGTGGTACAACGAACGTCGGGAAGGACCATTTGAAGTGGTCCGCAGTACTGGAACAGCGGTCCAGGTCAAAGGGTCTCCAACGTGGTATCATTTATCACATTGTGTTAAAGCACCAAAAGAGGAAATAACGTGTTCCCAGAGTCAAGATGTTGAAGGTTCAAGAGAATTGGAAGAAGGTATGGGTGAGCATGCAGCAGGAGAAGAGATGCATGACAATAACCAGAGTCAAATCCCAGAAGGGGAGATTGTCCGTGATATGGGCAATGTTGATGATGCTGTGTACGCTTTTGATGATGCCAGAAATGACAGTACAGTTAACGACAGGAAAGAACATTTGGGGACATTGATTTCCAGCAGGTTCCCGAATGAGCAGAGCCTGTGGCGGTGGAGAGAAATGCGTCACAGGTTAAGAAGGACTGTAACTCAACTGCAGGAGAATCAAGAGAGACAGTTGACAGAAGGAATCCAAAACCGGCTCGGAGAAGGGTTAGACCAAAACGATACGAGAACTAGAGCCCATGTGGCTATAGTTCCTCAGCAGATCGCTACAACACCCTCTCCTCCGAAGGTTGTTATCAGAGCTAAGTTAGGGAAAGCGGTTGTTCTTCCTTGTCAATGTGGAAGATGGAATGTTGGTAGTACTAATCCTCCTAAGTGGAGGAATAATCGTGGTGAAGATGTGTTGTTGACAGGACCTGAATTTAAAAGTGTGCCTCACGATCAAAGAAAATATTTTTTGTACAATGACATGAAGTTGGTGAAGATGCAGACGGATTGTTCACTAGTTTTGCGTAATGCTACATGGGAAGATGCAGGTGAATATGTGTGCACTTATTTAGAACCAGCATTTAAATTTGTGCCAATTCTTAATTATTGGGAGGATGATTATGTAACGCGTAAAGTGACACTTGTGCTGAAAGGTTTGGAACCTAGTGGGAATGTCGCAGATATTACAAAGGTTCAAGATCATTCGAATGCAATGACTACTTCGAGAATGAATAATTCTCAAATGGAGCTCGTTACAGTAGTGCTGGGTACAACTAAGAGTGTTGATACATCAACCCAGACTACTACTTTGTCACAGATAAAGCTTGTCACTACAGCTCTGGATACAACTACGAGTGTTATTACATCAACCCAGACTACTCCCACTTTATCTACGATTGTAAAAGAGTATAATGATACAACAGTGCCAATACCTTTGATGCCTGTGAAGTTTGTAAACATAACACAGGCGCCGGACATAGTGACCTTAGAGTCGACAGAAGTGTTAAATATGACTCAGGAACCCATGTTGAAAACAAAGCCTACAGTAAATGGTAGTGAAGAAACCTTTGAAGCCAGGCAACAGAGGTGGGATGAGCATGTTGTAGCCTCAGCTGAGATAACTCAGGAAAATATATCAGATACAATGAGTGACTATTTTAATTCTACTCAAGTTCGTGCTTTGCAAAAGAGAGACAGTGACTGGAAAGCATATGGTTTCGATTCATCGGTGTTACAGATTGCTGACCCCTGGGCAGGTAGGAACTTATGGTTTCAGCAAATAACTCATTCTGTTAGATCAGTTAGAAATTTGAATTGTCCATGTGTGGTAAAAGTTTCATCACCAGGCACATGGCCTTCGATCTTAGAAACGGTGCCAGAACCGCTAACTTCTAAGTGTCAGTATTATGCATTATCGTGGCTGTTGTTTCAGCAGCAGGCACCAACGGATAGATTAATGACTTGGTCACGCGTTCTGTTTAAGCCTAAATTCGAGTGTGCATGGCTGGGAGGATTACCTTACATAAATTTACTAGGTCAACATGAGAATATATTAACAGCAGTCCCTGAGTCGATGGAAGTGACATCTGTGAAAGTTGATGTGTGTTTCTGTTCAAATGGAACGTATACTAGTTCGGGGATGTTTATGGGAGTATCTGATTGTGACATTTATTTGATGAATCTGGGCCAACACCGTAATAAAGATATTAGTAAATTATATGAAGTGAAGTTTCATGCGCCACATCAGAAATATAGTAAAACTTTGATGGTGAAAAATCAAGATTTGCCTGGAAATGTGACAATAGGAAATTTTGAAGACATTTGGTGGATTTGTGGTGATAAGGCATATATATTTCTGCCTTATGGATGGATAGAATGCTGTTACATGGCAAAACTGAAGCTCCCATATGAGGTTTTTACAGTACAGAAAGGAGACGGTCCTGATACAAATCAGTCAAATGTTGTTTCTGCTAATAGGAGGAAAAGAGCATTGGCACAGTTCCATAATTTGGAGTCATACCATTGGAGAATAAGTCTAGGAGAAAAGTGGGGTATAGGACTGTTCCCATGGTATGGTGTGACCTTTTTAGCTGATCATATAGATAATATCACTTATACATTACAGGATTTCGCCAATGAGACAATAAGGGGATTTGATTTTCTGTCTAATACTCAAAGAAGTCACAGATTGACCTTGCTAAAGCATGACATGGCGTTAGATTATATATTGGTCAAGCAAGGTGGCCTATGTGTGGCTTTGAACTTAACTGGTGATGCATGTTACACCTTGATCCCCGATTCTTCTGATAATATGACAAGTGTTATAGAGGCATTGCGAAACATACGAGACGCCTTCGGTCCAGCTGAAGGAGCCGGATGGTCTGCTAATTCTTGGCTGCAAGACAAATTAGGTCCGTTAGGTGCAGTCCTAGTACAGATTTTTATGGCAGTTGTCGTATCGTTGTGTGTGATGTTTTGCTTTTGCACGCTGTTGCTGACTTTTGCGAAAGCAATGATATTGCGATGGGTTGGAGTTGTGATGCCTGGGGACGGTACCCAGATGCCGCTGCTGCGAACAACAGATGAGGATGGAATAGAATTAGATGGTGAACTGATGGAGAAGTATCCGTTTTGATATTAGTTCTTATTGTGATTCTTCATGTTATTTGACTATAGGCTTACTTTTTAATAGTTTCCCCCTATACTGTGTTCGGGTGAAAGGGGGGAATGGAATGTGATATGATTCATTTGTTGCCTGAGAAGACGATACTGGTTGTTGTTTTTTTTTTTCTTTTCTTCTCTCCAAGGAAACAATATTGGGGAGTTTTGAAGGCTTGGAACGAGGAATGCTGTGATTCTACACATCGGCGACCCCATACTGAGAATCAACGCAGCCGCGGATGGACATTTTCCCCATACACATATATATGTTTATTATAGGATTTTATGTGTTACAGTATATCCAGTAACATTGGTAGAAAATGTTTATATACTAGTAGTAATCATAGTAAGTCATGTAAGTTTCTTCTGATGCATAACAAATGCATATGTATTACTTCTTGGTAAAATCTTGATTGGGCTGGAGTACAATTTGTGGCCACCTGGGGCAGAGGGGCCATGAGAGCGGTTTTCCTGTCTTGATTGTTTGAAGAATATTCAAGGAGAAACGGCTGCCTGACAGGTTTTTTCTCTCTCACACTCCATAAATTCATTATGTTGTTAAGGTTCTGTGACAGAATGTATTATTACTATTTCTGTAACCAATGATGAACATGTATGTTATATTCTTTTGTTTATCGTGGGATTATTGATCCCCCGAAGGGGGGAAATATGTAGTGTCTTAAATGTATAGTATCTTAAATGTGTAATATCAAAAGGCCTAAACTCATATTATTCTACAATGGTGACATTGCTAGAAAGGCCAAAGTTAATTACTGAACCGCCTGGACAGATGGTTCTCTGTAAAACAGAAGCGTAGGAGGTAGACTTAATGTTGTCTTAAGACTGGTGAGAGATACGCGCTCTCACCAGTGTTGAGATAATGTTCTTAAAACAAATATGGAATGTGGTCCAGGATGTATATCTTCTTGGGAGGCAACCTCCCCGTTCACCAGATACTTCAAGGTACAGGAAAAGGGATGCCTTTATGGTTTATGATCTGGGAATGTAAGCCCTGGTACAGCTGGAACACATCAGTCTGGACAAAGACAGGTTTCTCTTTACATTCGACATTATTGCATAGTAAGCTCATATGCATCTCATTTACATTAAGAGGTGGACCCGGGAAACGGGCAAGCATTTAATGTGTGTGTAAGCATGGATCTGGAGTCAGACTTTGAATCAGAGCGTGCTGACTCCAGGCTTGACCGGAAGGCCTGTAAAGATGCTATATTTCTGTGCTGAATAAAAATAATTATTTACACGAAATACAGCGTCTAACGAGAGTCCTTCCAGCTGACAACTACACCTCATCAAGACGACGAAATACACAACAACCTCATAACAATCAACCTGAAGCCTTTGTCTGGACTAGCCGGAGAGAAGGCATGTATTGCGTGGGAAAATGTGTCAATGACCCAGATAATTACACCGGGCCACAGAATTGCTTATGGATAACGAAACATTGTTTTATTTTGACCACTTGTGGATATTGCAAACCAAAGGAATGTCCAAAACTATATACTATTCCTCCTGGTGGACTGATTAAAGGGAATATCAACAAGACATTATTTTATGATTTGAATCTAGTGATGACACATGTATCATACAATATTTCCAACATCCCATCTGCTTATATCAATCACTGTGATTACAATGATAAGACCTATGCATGGCTACAATCATGAATCGATGATTTCATTTATGACTACAAAAACAGACTTGCCGTGCAAATCTCACCTGCACGCTCAAAACGAGACCTGCTCGGAAACATAACATTCGGCTCAAGTTAAGTTAAGTTAAGAAAAATTGTATCTATATCTGATGCAGAGAAGCTCGTCCATGCGTTCATGACCTCCAGAATAGACTACTGTAATGCATTACTAGGTGGATGTCCTGCGTCATTATTAAACAAGCTTCAGTTAGTTCAGAATGCAGCAGCCAGAGTTCTTACTAGATCAAGAAAATATGATCAGATAACCCCAATCTTATCATCCCTGCACTGGCTTCCTGTTAAGTTTCGAATAGACTACAACCTATTAATTCTTACTTATAAAGCACTAAATGGTTCGGCTCCCACGTACCTATCTAGTCTTTTAACACGCTACAATCCGCCACGCTCCCTGAGATCTCAAAACTCTGGACTTCTAGAAGTTCCTAGAATAGCAAAGTCCACTAAAGGTGGTAGAGCATTTTCACATTTAGCTCCTAAACTGTGGAATAGTCTTCCTGACAGTGCTTGGGGCTCAGACACACTCTCCCAGTTTAAGTGCAGATTAAAAACATATCTTTTAAGCAAAGCCTACACATAACACGTCTCACATTATAACCTTTTGCTCCAGAACACCTGTTCACCTGCACATTATCAACTTGTGCTGTTAATATCATGAACAGCAGCTACGCTAATTTCTCTCCACTGCTTCTCTTTCTCTCCCCATCCCGAGACACTCTGAGGTTCCTCCAGATCCAGTCACCTCCCACCTCGTGATGATTAGAAGAAGTAGATGCCGAACTGGCAAACATCCCGAACCATCTAGAGACGTACCAGTGCCAACTTGATCCCACTACGTGTAGAGTTTTGACATTGGACCTCCTGAAGGGTTTAAAGGCTCTGGCATGGAGAAGCTGATGCTGGATCTGTGATGATCACAAATGCTGAGCTCATAAAACTAGGAGCTACTAACCATAAAGACTGTATAAAACTGCAGAAAGAACATCACTTATAATCTTATACTCCAGTGCTCATGTTAGTTCTCACTCTCCAGTGTTCTGTATTGTTGAAGATTTATGATCACACTCTTGATGTCACCCAAATGAGGATGGGTTTCCTTTTGAGTCTGGTTCCTCTCAAGGTTTTTTCCTCATTACATCTAGGGGAGTTTTTCCTTGCCACAGTTGCAACGGCTTACTCATCAGGGATAAATGCACACCATTCACCTTAACTGTTGATTTCTGTAAAGCTGCTTTGAGACAATGTCTGTTGTGAAAAGCGCTATACAAATAAACTTGACTTGACTTGACTCAGTTAATTCCATTGCTAAGATCTATTCACTGCTGCTAGACAAGAAATCCTTGATCTTCGTCTGTACAAGACACCTAGACATGTTTTGAATGACATCTTAGATCTACATAGGTGGTATGAATCAGAAAAAATGAAAAATGTAAGATATTCTGAGTTACTATCCACCATAATGATGTTTACAGGAAATGAATGTAATGGATGTATTGGGTCTTTTGTCAGTTTTCCTTTAATCAGTTTCCCCAGATCAGGTTTTTCCAAATTTCACTACCATACGCTCTATGGGCGTGGTAGTGAAGGATCAGGTAATTAAATGGGATCACCTCACTGGATACATGACACAAAAGGGTACTGAGACCTTGTTTACCAGTCACACATGTTGCCATGAAACACACAATTATGTTATCTGTACATGTAACACTTTGCAACCTTTCTCCCCCAATGACACCAAACTTATAAACGTTCAGTCACTGCATGGTTATTCTGATGTTGTCCAGGTGTCTCATACACAGTGGTGCGTTGTCAGTGAAATGAATTATTTTACCTCCGGAGGACTGACCTGCTCTGTAAGAACCAATCAATGCAAACTTCCATTGCTAAATAATGTTAACATAAGGCTTACCCTATCTGGGTATTTAAGGAGAACTGACCAACAATTCGGGGAATCTTTTATCAGGTCTGAAAGGTTTTATATTTCCTGTTTAAATGTAAATACTATTGGTTTGTATTTGTGTTATTTTTTAATTGTATTATGAATTAGCTTTAAATTGTGATTTTCTTACCTGGTTAATAAATTATGTCTGATTTTATTCTGGGTTGCTCGGTAAATGTTGACACTGCAAGTAATAACGTTGCATCCGTAGTTACCGTAAGGACTAAAATCGGGGTAGGTTCGGCCTAAATCCCAGTTAGATAGTGAATAGGAGAATGGTAGGAGAATGCTGAGGATGGAGCCACCAGGTAGGAGGAAAAGAGGAAGGCCAAGGAGGAGGTTCATGGATGTGGTGAGGAAAGACATGCAGGTAGTTGGTGTAAAAGAGGCAGATGTAGAGGACAGGGTGGTATGAAGATGGATGATCCGCTGTGGCGACCCCAATGTGAGCAGCCGAAAGAAGAAGAAGAAGATATGAATTGTCATAATTTCATGACAGTTGCTAATACTAAACATTTTTTTGTTTTTTAGTTTAGGTATTGTACTTCTATCCCTTGGAAACGGATTGAGGCCTGTACATCCGGACAACTGCCCTTGAATCTATATTTGTTCTCAGGACCCCTACCTAAATTGAAAAAAGCTACTTCCAATCCATTTGTTGAAAATACTATTGTAGTATGGTATGAATTCTTGAAACATCTTGGGGAGGTTACCTCAATTATCACAATTTACCTCTATTTGGGGTAATACTAACTTTACACCTGGGACACACGATGATGGATTCAAAATTTGGGCAACAAAAGGTTTGTGTAAGGCGGGAGATTTATTTAGTAATAAAACTATGCTTAGTTTTCAGGAATTAAAACAAAAGTTTGATCTAACTAAAACATTTTTTAAATATCTTTAAATTAGGAATTTTATTAACAAGATACGAAATCATTCCCTTTTTATTGCCGGATCTATCCCCTTTAGAAAAAGTTACTTTAGACTACTTCAATGGGGGTAGGCAAATTTTAATGCTTTATAGACTAATCTCCACTAAGTGCAAGGAAAATACAGAAGATAAACGTCTGGCATGGTTTTGCGATATAAATGAAAATATAACGGATGATGCGTTGTATGAAAATATGAAAAAAAATGAAAATATAACGGTGTATCTGTCTAAAGGCCAAAACTTAGACAATTAATACGAGATTCAAGCTTCTGCAACATAAATGGATCATGAGAGTATACATAACTCCTTAATTGCTAAGCAAATTTAATCCCAACATTCCCGATCAATGTACAAAATGTTTATGGAAATGCCCCCAAGTTGAATGTGTTTGGGAAAAAGTTTTAGATTTTTTATCCCTGGTGTTAAAACAAAACATTCCCAAGTGTCCTAAAATGTATATGTCTACTAAATATTTTCCCTGCAACGTGCACCTTTACTAGCTCTGCTAAGAAGATTTTGATATTCTGTTTATTACAAGCAAAATTTGTTTTAACTTGTTATTTGAAAAATACAGAAGGCCCTCATTCTAAACAATGATTAAAGGCTTTGGAAAAACTCATATATTTTTTTAAAGCAAACATTAAAAGTTTTTCAGAATATGGAATCCCTTTATAGGTTTTTTGGTGGTAGTCGATCCGAGTCAATTTTCCAGGTAGCTTGGCTTAACAAATATACTTTTTGGATATTGTTGTGACATTGATTTTGACAAATTGTGTTTTAGGTGTGTGTACATGTGTATGTATATGTATGTATGAATGTATATCTTTGTGTGTGTATATAAATAAATATATATATATATATATATATATATATATATATATATATATATATATATATATATATATATATATATATATAAAAAAAACATGATAAATGTATATGTATAAAGGGGGGCAGGGGAGGGTTACCTTCATATTAAGCATCCATATATGCTTATATGCATTTATTAAGCATTAATGTATGCTTAATATTTAGGTAAACTCCCCTGCCTCCCACCTCTTATACAGTTTTTTTGTTTTGTTTTGTTTTGTTTTTGTTTGTTTGAATTATTTACTTGTATTTTTATTGTAATCATATTCTTTTGAGTTGTTGTTGTCCATAAAGTTAAAAAATTAATAGACAGTCTTGAAAAAAAGAAAACATGCAAAATCATGTTTTGACAGAAATATTTTTCAGCATTTTTTTAACCCCCCACCTTCCGATCGGTAACCCAGCGCCTTAACCGCTGGAGCCACCACTTCCCCGATTTATGAAACGTTTTTAGTTTTTTTTGTTCACTTATTGCCTTTTGTAACGGTTATTCATAAAATAGAATGCTACTTAATATAAAAACTCATATTTTCATAATTATATTTTTGTATGATAAAAGTCATGTTTTCGACAAAACTTCATTTTTGATGTTTTTTTTTTCTCATTACACTTTTTAACATTTTTTTTAATTTTTATGAAATTATGCTTATGAATATGAGAAATCATATTTTCCCAATAGATGAAACAAGATGAAAAAATTCTGGAAAAAAAATCATATTTATGTCAAAACATGATTTGGTATGTACCATTTTTAGTTTTTTCATTTAAGCATTTTACTTTGTAATTTTTTTCATAAAACTTTGCTCATAAAAAAATTTTTTTTTTTTATAATATATTTTTATGAACAAACAAAAATTATTTGCCATGTCACGTTTATTTGCCATGTTTTCAATGTTTTTTTTCCTGAAATGTACCTTCAGAATACAAAAATTCACATTATCATAACAATAATACATTTTTTTCAAAACGTGATATATAATGCTTATAAGTATGAATTTATGTTTTCATAATAACTATCTTACGTTTTATGAGAATTAAGCCATTTATTTTTCAAAACATGATTTCTCATGTCAATTTTTCTTTTTTTTCCTTCAGTTGTTCATCAATCAATGTGATTTTTACTGTCATCGATTTTTTTCCTTATTCCACATTTTAACGTTTTTTTTTATGAAATTATGCTCATGAATATGAGAAATCATATTTTCCCAGTAGATGAAAAAAGATGGAAAAAAGATGGAAAAAGTTTTATTTCTGTCAAAACACGATTTGGCATGTAATATGCAATATGTAATTATTTTTATTTTTTGTATATATTGTACTTTGTAACAGTTTTTCAATAAAAATTGCTAATGGGAAAAAAGTTAATATATTTAGAATATTTTTATGCAAAAAAAAATATTTTTGTCAAAAAGTTGTCTTTTTGCACTTTTTAAAAATTTTTTTTCTGAAATGTTGCTTCTAAATATGAAAAGGTTTACTTTTTATAATATCAGATTTTCATGAGAATAGTTATTTTTGTCAAAATGTGATGTTTCATGTTAAAATTTTCGTTTACCTTTTTGCATCCTTTTACGTTTTTCATGAAATTATGATTCCAAAAATGAAAAACTTATATTTTCACTATAACTATCATACCTTTTATGAAAAACGTAATAATTTTTAAAAACAAATGTCATGTCACTGTCATCGTTCACTTTCTGCCATTTTTAACTGTTTTGTAACTGTTTTTTTGTCCATTTTCTTTTGTTCACTTATTGCCTTTTGTAACGGTTATTCATTAAATTATGCAAAATAATATAAAAATTCATATTTTTATAATAACTTTGATTTTTGTGTAAAAAAAGGCATGTTTTTGACAAAACTTGATTTTCACTGTCATGTTTTTTCTCCTTATTCCACTTTTTAAAGGATTTTAATGAAATTATGCTTATGAATTTCTTCTTCTTCTTCTTTCGGCTGCTCCCATTAGGGGTCACCACAATGGATCATCCGTCTCCATACTACCCTGTCCTCTACATCTGCCTCTTTCACAGCAACTACCTGCATGTCTTCCCTCACCACATCCATGAAACTTCTCCTTGGCCTTCCTCTTTTCCTCCTTCCTAGTGGCTCCATCCTTACCATTCTCCTACCAATATAACTCATGTCCCTCCTCTGCACATGTCCAAACCATCTCAAATGTCGCCACCCGCACCTTGTCTCCAAAACGTCCAACATGCGCTGTCCCTCTAATAAACTAATTTCTAATCTTGTCCATCCTCGTCACTCCCAGCGAAAACCTTAACATCTTCAGCTCTGCTACCTCCAGCTCCGCCTCCTGCCTTTTACTCAATTCCACTGTCTCTAATCCATACAACATTGCAGGTCTCACCACAGTCCTATAAACTTTCCCTTTCATTCTTCCAGATACCCTACTATCACAAATCACTCCTGTCACTATTCTCCACCCACTCCACCCTGCCTGCACACTTTTCTTTACTTTTCTTTACTTCCCTAAAACACTCTCCATTACTTTGCACTGTTCCCCAGGTACCGGAAACTCCACCACCTTCTCCACCTCTTCTCCCCGCAGCCGCACCATTCCACTACACTCCCTCTCATTTACGTACATGTACTCTGTCTTACTCCTACTGACTTTCATTCCCCTTCTCTCCAACATGTACCTCCACCTCTCCAGGCTCTTCTCAACCTGCTCACTACTCTCACCACAAATCACAATATTATCCGCAAACATCATAGTCCAGGGAGACTCCTGTCTGACCTCGTCCGTCAACCTGTCCATCAACACTCCAAACAGAAAAGGGCTCAGGGCCGATCCTTGATGCAATCCAACCTTCACCTTGAACCAGTCTGTCGTTCCTACTGCACACATCACTGCTGTCACACTGTCCTCATACATGTCCTGCACCACCCTCACATACTTCTCTGACACACCTGACTTCCTCATACAATACCACAACTCATCTCTTGGCACCCTGTCGTACGCTTTCTCTAAATCCACAAATACACAATGCAATTCCTTCTGTCCTTCTCTATAATTCTCTATCAACATTCTCAAAGCAAATAAGGCATCTGTGGTGCGCTTCCTCGGCATGAAACCATACTGTTTCTCACAGATGGTCACCTCTTCTCTCAGCCTGGCTTCCACTACTATTTCCCATATCTTCATTGTGTGACTGATCAACTTAATTCCCCTGTATTACTGCAGGTCTGCACATCTCCCTTATGCTTAAAGATCGGTACTAGCACACTCCTTCTCCATTCCTCATGCATCCACTCACCTTCCAAAATCTTGTTAAACAATCTGGTTAAAAAATCCACTGCCCTCTCTCCTAAACATCTTCATGCTTCTACCGGGATGTCATCTGGTCCAACCAACTTTCCACTCTTCATCCTCTTAATCGCTGCTCTCACTTCCTCCTTACTAATCATATCCACTTCCTGCTTTACTAACTCCACATCATCCAACCTTCTCTCTCTCATTTTCCTCGTTCATCACCTGCTCAAAATACTCCCTCCACTGTCCCAACACACTTTCCTCACTAGTCAACACAGTTCCATCTCCATCCGTTATTGCTCTAACTTGCAGCACATTCTTCCCAGCGTGGTCCCTCTGCCTGTACTCCTGCCTACTTTTCTCATCACTCTATCGATCCCACTTCTGTTTTGTTAACCTCTTCCCCTTATGCTCTCATGCACTTCCTCATTCCACCACCACGTCTCTTTGTCTACCTTTCTATTTACAGTCACACCAAGTACTTTTCTAGCTGCCTCCCTCATCACTCCTGCAGTGGTTTCCCAATCATCCAGCACTTCTTCACCATCACCGAGCCTCTGTCTGACCTCTTCCCTGAACCTTACACTACACTCCTTCTCCTTCAGTTTCCACCATCTTATTCTTCTGTCAGTCCTCAATCTCCTCCTCTTCTTTTTCGCCTCCAAAACCATCCTACAGACCACCATTCGATGCTGTCTAGCTACACTTTCCCCTGCCAACACTTTACAGTCTCCAATCTCCTTCGGGTTGCATCTCCTACATAGAACATTATCCATAATCTAATTCACCAATCGTTCTTTTCTAGGTACACAATCTACCACTTCATCTAATTCACTCCAGAATCTTTCCTTCTCCTCTATCTCACAGCCGACTTGCAGAGCATAGGCACTGATGACATTTATCATTATCCCTTCAACTTCCAGCTTCACGTTCATCACCCTATCAGAAACTCTCTTCACCTCCACTACACTCTTACTGTACTCTTCCTTCAGAATCACCCCTACACCATTTCTCTTTCCATCCACACCATAACAGAACAGTTTGAACCCACCTCCAATGTTCCTGGCCTTACTCCCTTTCCACTTGGTCTCCTGAACACACAACATATCTACCTTTCTCTTCTCCATCATATCAGCTAATCTCTCTCCCTTTACCAGTCATAGTGCCAACATTTAAAGTACCAACCCAAACCTCTAGTCTTCTACACTTTCCTACACTTCTCCTTTTTTAAAATTATGCTTATGAATATGAGAATTCATATTTTCCCAAGAAAGAAATATGTAAAAAGTATGAAAAAAGTCATATTTCTGTCTAAACACGATTTAGCATGTGAGATATTTTAGTTTTTTGAGTACATATTGTAATTTTGTAACAGATATTATTAATATAAAATTTTAATTTTTTTATAAATATTATTTGTGTATGAACCAATCTCATGTTTTTGACAAAATTAGATTTTTTTATTTCATGTTTTCCCCCTTTTTCCAATTTTGACCGTTTTTGAATGAAATTATGCTTATAAATATGAAAATTCTTATTTTCCCAATAGATGATTGGGAAAAGATAAAAAAAATTATGAATAAAAGTCATATTTCTGTCTTTTCTTTTAGTTCTTTTGTTCACTTATTGCCTTTTGTAACTGTTATTAATAAAATTATGCTAATTAATATAAAAATTCATATTTTCGTAATTACTTTTATTTTTTATGAAAAAAGTAATGTTTTTAACAAAACTTGATTTTTAATGTCGTTATTTTTCCCGTATTCCATTTTTTTTTACGTGTTTTAATGAAATTATGCATATGAATATGAAAATTCATATTTTCCCAATAGATGAAAAAAGATGAAAAAAAAGATGGAAAAAGTCTTATTTCTGTCAAAACAGGATTTGGCATGTAATCTATTTAATTTATGTAACATTTTTTAGTTTTTGGTGTACGTAATGTACTTTGTAACTATTTTTCATGAAAGTTTGCTAATGGAAAATAAAATTCCTATATTTATAATATTTTTTTATGATAAAAGTCCTGGATATTCCCATGGACACTGTACAGGAGGTGGAAGAAAGGAGGATGGTAGCAAAACTATTATCATTGCTGGAGAATGCCTCTAACCACCTGTATAATACCATTTTATCGTTGAGCAGCTCCTTCAGTGACAGACTGTTACATCCTAAGTGTCTGAAAGAGCGATACAGAAGGTCTTTTCTCCCTGCTGCTATTAGACTTTACAATCAAAGCTGCTCCCAGTGAACCATTCACCATAATACACACTGTTTAACTGTAATAGTTACTGTTCTTACTGTTTTACTTTGTAATAATACTACTAGTGTGAAATACTACCTGCAATACGTACTTTTTCCTTATTGGTATTTATACATTGTGTTGTGTATTATGAAAATATGAATTTTCATACTCAAGAAAAATAATTTCTTTTATAAGAAATATATATAATAAATGAAAAAAAAATTTCATAAGCATAATGTCCTGGAAAAAAATGTCAAATGGTGCAAAAGTTTAACAAAAATACTGCCATAAAAATTCTTTTGACAAAAAAATTACTATTTTCATAACATAATAAAAATATGGATTTTCGTATTGTGAACCTACATTTCAGGAAAAAATAAATTTTAACATGTAAAATGTCAATGAAACAAAGTTATAAAATAATGAATTTTCATACTCAATCAATATTTAATAAAAAAAAATGATTCTTTCATAAAAACGTTTCGAATATCGTCATCATCATCATCATCATCTTCTCCCGCTTATCCGAGGCCGGGTCTCGGGGGCAGCAGTCTAAGCAGAGATGCCCAGACTTCCCTCTCCCTAGACACTTCTTCCAGCTCTTCCGGGGGGACACCGAGGCGTTACCAGGCCAGCCGGGAGACATAGTCTCTCCAGCATGTCCTAGGTCTTCCCCGGGGTCTCCTCCCAGTGGGAAAAAAAGTCATTACATGACTAAAATGTTTTTGACAAAAATATGAGTTTTATCATAAAATATATTATATATATATACATTTTTATTTCCATTAACAAACTTTCATGAAAAAAATTACAAAGTACAATGCTTAAACGAAAAAACTAAAAATGGTACATGCCAAATCATGTTGTGACATTAATATGACTTTTTTCATAATTTTTTCATCTTTTTTCATCTATTGGGAAAATATATTTTTTTTTATTAAAAATATCCGTTTCAAAGTGAATGAAAAACTAAAAATCAACATGAGAAATAATGTTTTAAGAAATAGATGTATTGTGTCTCAGAAAAAGTAGGACGGTTAGTATGAAAATATAAATGTTCATACTCAAGCAAAATGTTATTAAAAATTAATAAAAAAAGAAAAAAAGGGATCATAAAAGGTTGACGACAAATCAAGTTTTGACAAGAAATGTACTTTTTTTATAAAAATAAAATAGTTAATATGAATTATAAGGCATAATTTCAAAAATAGTGAAAATATGTTTTCATATTTAAAATCATAAGTTCATGGCAAAACGTAAAAAAGGTAAGAAAAAAGTGAACAAAAATTCTTACATGAAATATCACGTTTTGACAAAATGAACTTTTTTTCAAGAAAATCTGATATTAAAAAGATTACATTTTCATATATAGAAGCAACATTTCAGAAATTTTTTTAAAAAAGTTAACATGCCAAAGTTCTTTAATAAAAATATACTTTTAATATATGAAATTTAAATTCCATAAGAAAATTTCAATGATAAAGTACAATAAGTAGACGAACAACTAAAATATGTTACATGCCAAATCATATTTCGACATAATTATGACTTTTTTTTAATAATTCTTTTATATTTTTTTCATCTATTGGGATTTCTTATATTCATAAGCAAAAGTTCATTTAAAAAACAAAAAAACGTTAAAAAGTGGAATAAGGAGAAAAAAAGACTTTAAACATCAAGTTTTGTCAAAAACCAGAGAACCAGTCAAGTTTTTCATACAAAAATAATAGTTTGGCCAAGCCGTGTATGTGCTGTAATGAATGAGCTTCCAAGAAACTGAAAATGCGATTCTGCAAGTCTCAGCCTCGCAGGACGAAAGGAAAACTTTTTTTTGAACAATGTTATATTTGCACATATAGGAATACATTTAAACACAATGTTTTTACATGTTTATGATGCGATAGGACATAAAAAATCATGTTTGCCTTAAATAGCACTTTTTTAGTTATTATGAAAATATGAATTTTCATATTCATGATCCAAATTTGATAAAAAAAACTGTAAAAAGTCATAATTCATCAAAAACCTATCAACACCACATGTTTGGCCAAGCCGTGTGAGGGCTGTAATGAATTAGCTTCCTAGAAGTTGAAAATGCGATTCCGCAAGTCTCAGCCTCGCAGGACGAAGGGAAAACGGTTTGTTGAACCATGTTATATTTGCACATATCGCATGCAAATGAACACAATGTTTTTACATGTTTATGATGCGATAGGACATAATAAATCATGTTTTCCTAAAAAAAAGCAAGTTTTTCGTAAAAATATGATAGTAATTATGAAAATATGAATTTTTATACTCATGATCACAATTTGATAAAGTACCATCATTGTCACTTTTTTCGTTAACTTATTGCTGTTTTAAATGGTTGTTAATGAAATTATGCCGTTAAACACGGATATTCTTTAAATTGAATTTTCAAGATTTTCATAATTATCATATTTTTACTAAAAAAGTGCTATTTTCTTGTCAAAACATTTTTTAGTATGTCCTATCTCATCATTAACATGTAAAAACATTGTGGTCAAGTGCATGCAATATGTTCAGATGTAACATGGTTCGAAAAACAGTTTTCTTTTCGTTCTGGAGGCTGAGACTTGCGGAATCTAATTTTCAGCTCATAGGATGCTTATTCATTCCTGCTTTTGACAAAACTTGATTTTTAATGTCATTTCCAATTTTTAACGGATTCTAATTGAAATATGGTTATGCATATGAAAATTCATATTTTCCTAATAGATTAAAAAAGATTTAGAAAAAAGAATAGAAAAATTATACAAAAATTTATATTTCTGTCAAAACATCCGGTGGCATGTAACATTTTAATTTTTCCCGTTCACGCATTGTACTTTGTAACGGTTTTTCATAAAATTTTCTTATGAAAATGCGAATTCACGTATTTGTTATATATATTTGAAAAAAAAAATCATATTTTTGTCAAAGCTCTGTCGTCACGTTTCATTGACTTCTTAGACTTTACTTTTTTTTTTTCCTGCAATGTACCTTAAAAATAAGATGATTATATCATGTCAGTATTTTCGATTAACTTGTTGCACCATTTACATTTTTTTTGTGAAATTATGCTTATGAATATATTTATATTTTGACAACAACTATAATATCTTGTATAAATAAAACATAAATTATCTCAAAACAAATTTATTGTTACCATCATCATCCACATTTTCCAATTTTAACTGGTTTTTAATGAAATTATGCTTAAAAATTCATATTTTCATATTAAATATTATATTTTAATAAAAAAATGTTTCATTTTTTATAAATCTTGATTTGTCATGTCACTGTTTTTTTCTCCTTGTTCCACTTTTAATGGTTTGTAATACATTTTTGCTAATGAGCAGGAAAATTCATACTATCCTACTTTTTCTGGAAAAAAGTAAACTTTTTGTCAAAACATGACGTCAATTTGTAGGGCTTTGTTTGTTCACTCATTGACTTTTGTAATGGGTATTCATGAACTTATGCTAATTTATATAAAAAAATCATATTTTCACAATAACTGTAACTTTTGTATGAAAAAGTTATAGTCAGAACATGATTTATGAAACGTTTTTAGTTTTCTTTGTTCACTTATTGCCTTTTGTAACGGTTATTCATAAAATAGAATGCTACTTAATATAAAAACTCATAATTTCATAATTACTTATATTTTTGTATGATAAAAGTCATGTTTATTAAAAATTTTTTTTATTTTTAATGTTTTTTTTTTTCTCATTCCACTTTTTAACATTTTTAAAATTATTCTTATCTTCTTCTTCTTTCGGCTGCTCCCATTAGGGGTCGCCACAACGGATCATCCGTCTCCATACCACCCTGTCCTCTACATCTGCCTTTTTCACACCAACTACCTGCATGTCTTCCCTCACCACATCCATGAACCTCCTCCTTGGCCTTCAATTCAATTCAATTCAATTCATTTTTATTTGTATAGCGCTTTTAACAATGAACATTGTCTCAAAGCAGCTTTACACAGATAATGCGGTGATTAAAAATGAATATGTTCTTTATGAGTAAGTTTGTCCCTGATAAGCAAGCCGGTGGCGACTGGCGACTGTGGCAAGGAAAAACTCCCCGAGATGGCATAAGGAAGAAACCTTGAGAGGAACCAGACTCAAGAGGGAACCCATCCTCATCTGGGTTACACCGAATGTCCATTTGTGGCGGGTATACAATGTTGCGGGGTGCAGTGATGATGATCAAAAGCGAAGTGTATTTCTGAGTCAGTGTAGGATACTGTTGACATCAACTACAGTCCAATCCAGGCAGGCCTGGATGAAGTGGGAAGATCCACGGGGGGGAGAGGGGCAGGAACAGTGGTCACTGGAGCCTCAGGAGCATGTTTAACTTGACCGAGAGAGAGAGAGAGAGAGAGAGAGAGAGAGAGAGAGAGAGAGAGAGAGACAGAGAGAGAGAGAGAAGAGGGTGACAGGAAGAGAAGGATATGGATTATTAAGTGTACCTATTGTTGCATGTTTGGACTCCGGCAAGACTCGCTATGGCAGCATAACTAAAAGGGAGAACCAGAAGGCAACACAGACATGAGGGATCTCTGGGATAAGAGACGGCCCACCACACCACCATCAACAAACCTGAGTGAACATGTGAATGTGAGGGGACGACAGCGTACAAATATCCCAGTTCACCAAACACTCTATATCAATGTTCCCTCCAGATCTGAGCCTTTACCTGAGAAAAAATCTACTGATTAAAGGCTTGACTGAATAAATATGTTTTCAACCTCGACTTGAACACTGAGACTGTGTCTGAGTCCCGAACACTGGTTGGAAGGCTGTTCCATACCTGTGGGGCTTTATAAGAGAAAGATCTGCCCCCTGCTGTAATCTTCATTATTGGAGGAACCAACAGATAGCCAGCACCTTTTGATCTAAGTAGGCGTGGAGGATCATACTGGTACAGAAGTTCACTCAGATATGGTGGTGCGAGACCATTAAGTGCTTTATATGTCAGTAGTAGAATTTTATAATCAATGCGAGATTTGATTGGGAGCCAGTGTAGACTGATTAATACAGGGGTGATGTGGTCATATTTCCTAGATCTAGTGAGGACTCTTGCTGCTGCATTCTGAACTAACTGAAGCTTATTTATGCACCTACTCGCACACCCAGACAGTAAAGCGTTACAGTAGTCTAATCTAGAAGTAACAAAAGCATGAACTAGTTTTTCTGCATCCTGTAACGACATCATATTTCTAATTTTAGCAATATTTCTAAGGTGAAAGAAGGCGATCCTGGTAATATTATTCACGTGAGCCTCAAAGGAAAGACTCGAGTCAATAATCACACCAAGGTCTTTGACAGCCGTACACGCTGAAACAGAAACGTTGATGAGATGTTAGGTAATCGGAAAGTTTGCTTCTAGCTGCATGTGGTCCTAGTAAAAGTACTTCCGTCTTATCTGAGTTTAGCAGAAGAAAGTTATCGAGCATCCACTGTCTAATGTCCTTTACACATTTTTCAACATTGTTAAGCTGATCTCTCTCATCTGGCTTTGCTGAAATATATAGCTGTGTATCATCAGCATAGCAATGGAATCTAATACCATGTTTATGAATAATTTCTCCAAGAGGCAGCATATATAAAGAGAAAAGCAGAGGGCCTAAGACAGATCCTTGAGGAACACCAAACTTTACCTCAGAGAGTGTGGAGAACTCACCATTAACATCAACAAACTGATAGCGATCAGTCAAATAAGACCTGAGCCAAGAGAGAGCCGTTCCCTTTTTTCCAACAACGTTCTCAAGTCTAGCAAGTAGTATAGTGTGATCAATGGTGTCAAAAGCTGCACTAAGGTCGAGCAAAACAAGTAAGGAGACAAAACCCTGATCAGAGGCCAATAACAGGTCATTTACCACCTTAACTAGCGCCGTCTCTGTGCTATGATGAGGCCGAAATCCTGACTGATACATTTCAAAAATATTATTCATAAGTATGTGTGAGCATAACTGCTGTGCTACAACCTTTTCCAAAATTTTGGCTATGAAGGGGAGATTTAAAATTGGTCTGTAGTTGGACAGCTGACATGGGTCAAGGTCAGGTTTCTTAATTAGGGGGTGGATAACTGCCAGTTTGAAGGATTTTGGTACAAAACCAGTGCTAATGGAAGAGTTTATTATTTTTAAAACAGGTTCAATTACCTCTGGAATGATCTGTTTAAAGAAACTTGTAGGCAAGGGATCGAGAATGCAGGTTGATGATTTTGATGAGGAAATTAATGAAATTAAGTCATTCTCGTGAATAGGAGTAAAACTTTGTAATTGATTGTCTGTTATAATTACACTGCTGTCTACAGGGTTACTTGTAAAAAAATTTGGATTTATATTAACCGTCTGGATTTTTTGCCTGATGTTTTCAATTTTATTATTAAAAAAGTTCATGAAATCATTAGTACCTAATGATGGTGTGCATGTGAGTGCAGTGCTTTTATTCCCTGTTAATTTTGCTACCGTGCTGAATAAAAATCTAGGTTTATGGTTGTTATTTTCTATGATTGTGGAGAAATATGCTGATCTAGCAGCACTAAGAGATTTTCTATAAATTAGGAGGCTCTCCTTCCATGCTATTTGAAATACTGTTAATTTTGTTTGACGCCATTTACGTTCTAATTTTCGAGTGGTCTGTTTTAAGGTGCGTGTATGATCATTATACCACTGTGCTAATTTTTTCTCCCTGATCATTTTGGTCTTAAGGGGAGCTACATCATCTAGGGTATAACGTAATGTTGATTCTAGGTGTTCAGTGGCCCAGTCGAGCTCTGCAGGGTCAGACGGAGATCTATCTAATATCGTAATTTCTGGAAGATTGTTAATAAAACGCGCTGCTGTAGCTGACGTGAAAGTACGCTTAACACGATAACGTGGTGAAGTAGTAATGCAATGACTGAGGCAAATTTTAAAAGAGATGAGGTAATGGTCTGAAATAGCTTCAGACTGTGGAATTATGACTACGTTTTTTATTTTTAATCCAAATGTTAACAACAAATCGAGAGTGTGTCCACCACTATGAGTGGGTCCTATAACATTCTGATTAATTCCAACTGAATCTAGAATGGACACAACAGCTGCTCTTAAGGAGTCTTCATGATTATCAAAATGAATGTTAAAATCACCAACAATTAATGCTTTGTCTAGAGAAGTAACTAAATTTGTGATGAAATCTGCAAATTCTATGAGAAAATCAGAGTAGGGCCCTGGGGGTCTATAAATAATAATTAGTGGAATTGTCTGACTGGACCTGCTTTCAGACACTGAATATTTTATGCTGGTGTAAAGAACTTCAAATGTTTTACATTTGTGTTTAGTCTTTTGTGTGACGCTTAGATTATTATTATAAATAGCTGCAACTCCGCCTCCTCTGCCATTTAGACGGGGTTGGTGTATGTAACTATACCCAGGAGGACTCGCTTCATTTAATGCTAAATATTCATTTGGTTTAATCCATGTTTCTGTCAAACACATTATTTTAAACTCCTGGTCGGTAATAATTTCGTTTACATTAAGCGCTTTAGACGTGAGAGATCTAATATTCAGCAATCCTATCTTTAGATCAGAGGTGCTGGCTGTGCGTTCAGTCCTATTTAATTTTATGTTAATTAGGTTACTAAAACAGACTTTCTGAGAATTCCTATATTTTGGTTTCGCTCGGGGGACAGACATAGTCTCAATTTGGTGGATCCTGAGTGACGACTCTGTGCAGCTAGCAGACGGTTGGTTTAGCCTGTCTGTCTGCTCCCTGGCCTTGGCTCTAGACAGTCACTTGTTAACTAGTGCTGTTCTGAGACTATGACCTATACTACAAGAAATGAGAGCAGCACCTTCCCGAGTGGGATGGACACCGCCCCCCCTAACAGGCCAGCCTTGCCCTCAAAAATGCTCCAATTATTAATGAAGCCCACATTATTTTTGGAGCACCACTCGGACATCCAGCAGTTCAGCGACCATAACCTGCTGTAGGCTACATCGCCACGTCGTATTGGGATGGGGCCAGAGCATATTACAGCATCGGACATTGCCTTCACTAATTTACACACCTCTATAATATTACTCTTAGTAACCTCTGACTGTCGAAGGCGTATATCATTAGCTCCTGTGTGAAAAACTATCTTAGAGAACCTGTGCTTTCCTAAGAATCTAAGCTGACCTGCTATGTCCGGCGCCCTGGCTCCCGGTATACACATGACCTGTGCTGCTGGTGCCCTTAAAGGTCTAGCTAATTTCACGTGCCTCAGAATGGAGTCTCCTAAAACCAGAGCTCTTACAGGTTTCTCAGCGGGTGCTTCACTGAGGAGAGCAAACCTGTTGGACACGTGAAGCGGAGAGGAATGGTGCTCCCGTGGGCGAGCCTTTGCGTTAGCTTTGGCTTTGCGAATATGCCGCCGAGTCGTCACCCATTCGCCCCGCTGCAAGGGCTCTAATGCCGGAGTCGGGGGAATATTAACTTTACCTAGGGCATCCAGACTTTCCCCTGCAGAACCTAGACTGCTCTCGCACTCACTACTTCTCTCTAGACTCTGGATGCGCTCCTCTAATGCTAAGATCTTCTCCGTCAAAGAGCAAACTAGCTTACACTTCTTACAGATAAAATTATCGCTAACAACGGAGAGAGACTGACTAAACATGTCACACTTCACACACTGAATGAACTGGATGTTCGCCATAGCGGAGAAATTACGTACCCTTAATGTGGTTAATGTACTGTGTGTTCGTAGTTCTGGTGGGAATGTCCTCCACGCACTGCTTTCAAATTCTCAAACAGGGAAAAAAGCGCTCTTCCGAAAGCAAAAATACACGAGACGGACCCAACGGCAAAATAGCTGCTTGCAGCTTGGTGCGTCCGTGGTAAATGAGGCCTTCCTCTTTTCCTCCTACCTGGTGGCTCCATCTTCAGCATTTTTCTACCAATATAATTCATGTCCCTTCTCTGCACATGTCCAAACCATCTCAATCTCGCCTCCCTCACCTTGTCACCAAAACATCCTACATGTGCTGTCCCTCTAATAAACTCATTTCTAATCTTGTCCATCCTCGTCACTCCCAACGAAAACCTTAACATCTTCAGCTCTGCTACCTCCAGCTCCACCTCCTGTCTTTTACTCAATGCCACTGTCTCTAATCCATACAACATCGCAGGTCTCATCACAGTCCTATAAACTTTCCCTTTCATTCTTGCAGATACCCTACTATCACAAATCACTCCTGTCACTCTTCTTCACCCACTCCACCCTGCCTGCACTCTTTTCTTTACTTCTCTAACACACTCTCCATTACTTTGCACTGTTGACCCCAGGTACCGGGAACTCCACCACCTTCTCCACCTCTTCTCCCCGCAACCGCACCATTCCACTACACTCCCTCTCATTTACGCACATGTACTCTGTCTTACTCCTACTGACTTTCATTCCCCTTCTCTCCAACGTTTACCTCCACCTCTCCAGGCTCTTCTCAACCTGCTCACTACTCTCACCACAAATCACAATATCATCCGCAAACATCATAGTCCAGGGAGACTCCTGTCTGACCTCGTCCGTCAACCTGTCCATCAACACTGCAAACAGGAAAGGGCTCAGGGCCGATCCTTGATGCAATCCAACCTTCACCTTGAACCAGTCTGTCGTTCCTACTGCACACATCACTGCTGTCACACTGTCCTCATACATGTCCTGCACCACCCTCACATACTTCTCTGACACACCTGACTTCCTCATACAATACCACAACTCATCTCTTGGCACCCTGTCGTACGCTTTCTCTAAATCCACAAATACACAGTGCAATTCCTTCTGTCCTTCTCAATAATTCTCTATTAACATTCTCAAAGCAAATAAGGCATCTGTGGTGCTCTTCCTCGGCATGAAACCATACTGTTTCTCACAGATGGTCACCTCTTCTCTCAGCCTGGCTTCCACTACTATTTCCCATAACTTCATGGTGTGACTTATCAACTTAATTCCCCTGTATTACTGCAGGTCTGCACATCTCCCTTATGCTTAAAGATCGGTACTAGCACACTCCTTCTCCATTCTTCAGGCATCCTCTCACCTTCCAAAATCTTGTTAAACAATCTGGTTAAAAAATCCACTGCAATCTCTCCTAAACATCTTCATGCTTCTACCGGGATGTCATCTGGTCCAACCGACTTTCCACTCTTCGTCCTCTTTATCGCTGCTCTCACTTCCTCCTTACTAATCATATCCACTTCCTGCTTTACTAACTCCACATCATCCAACCTTCTCTCTCTCATTTTCCTCGTTCATCAGCTGCTCAAAATACTCCCTCGACCTTCCCAACAGACTTTCCTCACTTGTCAACACATTTTCATCTCCATCCTTAATTGCTCTAACTTGCAGCACATTCTTCCCAGCGCGGTCCCTCTGCCTGTACTCCTGCCTACTTTTCTCATCACCCTGTCGATCCCACTTCTGTTTTGTTAACCTCTTCCCCTTATGCTCTCATGCACTTCCTTATTCCACCACCACGTCTCTTTGTCTACCTTTCTATTTACAGTCACACCAAGTACTTTTCTATCTGCCTCCCTCATCACTCCTGCAGTGGTTTCCCAATCATCCAGCACCTCTTCACCACCACCGAGCCTCTGTCTGACCTCTTCCCTGAACCTCACACTACACTCCTCCTCCTTCAGTTTCCACCATCTTATTCTTCTGTCAGTCCTCAATCTCCTCCTCTTCTTTTTTGCCTCCAAAACCATCCTACAGACCAACACAAGATGCTGTCTAGCTACACTTTCCCCTGCCAACACTTTACAGTCTCCAATCTCCTTCGGGTTGCATCTCCTGCATAGCACATAGTCCACCTGTGTGCACCTTCCTCCACTCTTATACGTCACCCTATGATCCTCCTTCTCCTTAAAATAAGTGTTCACCACATTTATCATCATCCCTTCAACTTCCACCTTCACGCTCATCACCCTATCAGAAACACTCTTCACCTCCACTACACTCTTACTGTACTCTTCCTTCAGCATCACCCCTACACCATTTCTCTTTCCATCCACACCATGATAAAACAGTTTAAATCCACCTCCAATGTTCCTGGCCTTACTCCCTTTCCACTTGGACTCCTGAACACACAGCATATCTACCTTTCTCCTCTCCATCATATCAGCTATCTCTCTCCCTTTACCCGTCATAGTACCAACATTTAAAGTACCAACCCGAAGATCCACTCTCCTACACTTCTCCTTTCCCTGCCGTCTCTGTAGACGTCTTCCTCCTCTCCTTCTCCTCCTTCGGCCAAAAGTAGCCCAATTTCCACCGGTACCCTGTCGGCTAACGATACCTGTGGCGGTCGTTGTTAACCCGGGCCTCGACCGATCCGGTATGAAATTCTCATTTGTGATCTGCATATTTGATTTGGCACATGTTTTACGCTGGATGCCCTTCCTAACGCAACCCTCCCCATTTACCTGGGCACTAAGAGTGCACTGGCTTGTGCATCCATAATGGCTGGGCTCTTTCTTTCATAAGAATATATTATGAATAATTTCATTTTCATTTTCATAAGCATAATGTTCCAGAAAAAAATGTCAAATGGTGCAATAGTTTAACAAAAATACTGCCATACAAACTATTTTGACAAAAATTTACTATTTTCATAACATAATAGTTATAATAAAAATATGAATATTCGTATGGCGAACTTATATTTCCGGAAAAAAAAATATGTGTAAAATGTCAATGAAACAAAGTTCTTACAAAATAATGAATTTTCTCAATCAATTTTTAATTAAAAAAAATTAGTCGTTCATAAAAACGTTTCGAATATATGGATTGTTATTTTCATATGCAAAATTTCATGATAAAAAGCTTTATAAAGTGCAATACATGAACTAAAAGCTAAATGTGTTACATGCCAAATTATGATTTGACAGAAATGACCTTTTTCACCAAAAACATATCTATTGGGGAAATATGAATTTTTCTATTCATAAGCATAATTTCATTAAAATCTGTTAAAAAGTGGAATGAAACAAATCAATGACAAATCAAGTTTTATCTAAAATATGATTTGTTTACTCTTACATTTTTTTTTAATTAATCATAATTTCATAAAAAACTTTTTTATTTGTATCATTTCATAGGATCAATGATAATGAATATAGAAATTCTTATCTTAATTCACGTAATTTAATGAATAACTGTTAAACGGTAGTAAACGAAAACTAAAAGGTGACATGACAAATCACATCAATTATCAACAAATCAATTATATTAGAAAATATATGACTTTTGTTATAAAAATTTAATAGTTGTGATGAAAATATAAATGTTCATATTCATAATCATAATTTGATGAACAACCGTTTAATAATGGCAATAAGTGAACAAATAACAAAAAAGTTAGACTACAAAACGTTTTGACAAATTGAAGATAAAAAAAAAAGATATTATGTAAATATTAAATTTCATTTTCATAAGCACAATTGTATTACAAATGTATTTAAACAGGCATTGAGAACAAAAAAACCCTACAAATTGACATGAGATCATGTTTTAACAAAAAATTGACTTTTTCCAAAAAAAGTATGATAGTACAAATTTTAATGCACAGAGGTTTTTTTTATTGTTATTTCCTCATAAAAATAAAGTATTTAATATGATGATATGAATTTTTGAAGCTTAATTTCATTAAAGAACTGTTAAAATTGCAAAAAGTGAATGATGTTGGTGACAACAGATTTGTTTTGAGAAAAATGTATGCATGAAAAAGAAATGTCAACTGGAACAATAAATTAACGAAAATACTTACATGAAATATCACCATTTGACAAAAATTGTTATGAAAATACGATAGTTATTATAAAAATACACATTTTCCTATTAAGAAGCAACATTTTAGAAAAAAATTATAAAGTGCAAAAAAAGTCATTACATGACAAAAAATTTTTTGACAAAAATATGAGTTTTATCATAAAATATATTATAAATATATATAAATTTTTATTTCCATAAGCAAACTTTAATGAAAAAAATTACAAAGTACAATGCTTAAACGAAAAAACTAAAAATGGTACATGCCAAATCATGTTTTGACATTAATATGACTTTTTTCATAATTTTCTCATCTTTTTTCATCTATTGGGAAAATAGATGAAATATTGAGAAATCATGTTTTGAGAAATATATGTATTTTGTCTCAGAAAAAGTATGATGGTTAGTATGAAAATATAAATGTTCATACACATAAGCAAAATGTTATTAAAAATTAATAATAAAAAAATGAAAAAGGGATCGTAAAAAGTTGACAACAAATTAAGTTTTGACAGAGAAATGTACTCTTTTCATAAAAATATAATAGTTAATATGAATTATAAAGCATAGTTTCATAGATAGTGAATATATGTTTTCATATTTAAAATCATAATTTCATGGCAAAACGTAAAACAGGTGTGAAAAAAGTGAACAAAAATTCGGACATAAAATATCACGTTTGGACAAAATGAACTTTTTTTCATGAAAATCTGATATCATTAAAAAGTTTACATTTTCATATTTAGAAGCAAAATTTCAGAAAAAAATATTAAAAAGTTAACATGACAAAGTTTTGGCAAAAATATGTTCTTTATTAAAAATATATTATTAATATATGATTTTTTATTTCCATAAGAAAATTAGATTAATAATAAAGTACAATAAGTACACGAACAACTAAAATATGTTTCATGCCAAATCATATTTCAACATAATTATGACTTTTTTTTCATAATTCTTTTATCTCTTTTTCATCTATTGGGATTTCGCATATTCATAAGCAAAAGTTTATTTAAAAAAAAAAAAAAAACAACTTTAAATAATTAGAAAAAAAAAGACTTTAAACATCAAGTTTTGTCAAAAACCAGAGAACCAGGCAAGTTTTCCAAACAAAAATAATAGTTTGGCCAAGCCGTGTATGTGCTGTAATGAATGAGCTTCCAAGAAACTGAAAATGCGATTCTGCAAGTCTCAGCCTCGCAGGACGAAAGGAAAACTTTTTTTTGAACAATGTTATATTTGCACATATAGAAATACATTTAAACACAATGTTTTTACATGTTTATGATGCGATAGGACATAATAAATCATGTTTGCCTAAAATAGCAGTTTTTCGTAAAAATATGATAGTTAATTATGAAAATATGAATTTTCATATTCATGATCATTATTTGATGAAAAACTGTAAAAAGCGAACAGATCAGTTGTAGAAAGTCATAATTCATCAAAAACCTATCAACACTAAATGTTTGGCCAAGCCGTGTGTGTGCTGTAATGAATGAGCTTCCTAGAAGCTGAAAATGCGATTCCGCAAGTCTCAGCCTCGGAGGACGAAAGGAAAACGTTTTTTTAAACCATTTTATATTTGCACATATCACATGCACTTGACCACAATGTTTTTACATGTTTATGATGAGATAGGACATACTAAATCATGTTTTCACATAAAAGAATTTTAGTAAAAATATGAAAATCTTGAAAATTCAATTTAAAGAATACCCGTGTTTAACAGCAATAAATAAACGAAATAACTAAAACGTAAGATGGCAAATCCTGTTTTGTCCGTAAGATCACTTTTTTCAGAAAAGTATGATAGTTATTTTGAAAATATGACTTTTGATATTGATTAGCGTAATTTCATGTGTGACTGTTAAACGGTGCAATAAATGAACGAAAGACGAAATGGTGGCTTGACAAATAATGTTCTGACAGAACTATGACTTTAACATAAACAATTAATTGTTATTATAAAACATTTAATATGAATATGCATCATTTACTTGAAACCGTTAAAAAGTGGACACATTTTGACAAAAATGTGACTTTGATCTTAAAAATAGGATAATTATGAAAATATAAATGTTCTTTTTCATAATCATAATTCCAGGAAAAACTGTTATAATATGGGAATGACAAACGAAAAATTCACATGACAAATTATGTTTTAACAAAAACATGATTTTTTAAAATAAACAATATGATAGTTATTAAAAAATGGTTATAATAATTAGCATAATTGTATTAATAATTGTTAAAAATAAAAAAAAAAGGTGACATGACCAAGTTTTAGAAAAAATAACTTTTATAATAACCGTTATGAATATATTATTGTTCATAATCATAATTTAATGAAAAGCCACTAAACGGCTCAATACGCAAAGGACTAAGGAAAAGGTGACAAAACAATTCATGTTTTCACAAATATATAATGATAGTTGTTATGAAGATATTCATTTGTATCATTTTATTCAAACCCGTCAAAAAATTGCAATATGCAAACGAAAAATTTAACATTTGTTATGACCATGTTTGACAAAAATGAAATTTTTTTATTTGGATAATTTCTTTAAAACCCATTAAAAGGTGAACAATGGAATGAAAAAGGTGACACGACAAATGAAGTTTTTACAAAAAAACTTACCTGTTGTAGTTTTTTTGTTGTAATTTTATGAAAAAACGCTAAAAGGTGCCATACGTAAACTAAAAACGAAAAGGTGGCACTAACAAGCATGTTTTGACAAAAATGTCTTTTTCATAAATATATGATAATGAAAATATTTTTTAGTACTTAGCATAATTTCATTAACAACCATTTAAAACAGCAATAAGTTAACGAAAAAAAGTGACATGACCAAGTTTAAAAAAACATTAAAAGTGGAACCGAAAAAATATGACAGGACAAAACAAATTTTTTCATATAAATATGTTATTAAAAATATATAAATTTTTATTTCCATAAGCATAATTTCATGAAAAACCATTACAAAGTACAATACGTAAACGTTTATTTTACTTTTTTGGGGGGGTTGATTTATTAATTTTCATATTTATAAGCATAATTTCATTAAAGACCGATGAATAAAATGTGAAAAAAACAAAACAGTTAAAAATGTCAAAGAGTGAACGATGATGGTGGACAAATTTGTTTTGAAAAAATTAAGTTTTTCATAAAAGGTATAATAGTTATAGTGAAAATATGAGTTTTCATATTCAAAATCATATTTCAGAAAAAAAAAAACGTAAAAGGGTGCAGTAAGTGAACAAAAATACTGACATGAATTATAATATTTTGACAAATGTAACTTTTCATGAAAATCTGATAGGTACATTTACAATAATAAATAAAAATATAATTTTCATATTCAGAAGCAACATTTGAAAAAAAAATTAAAATTAAAAGCAAAAGGTCAACATGACAATGTTTTGACAAAAATATGTTTTTTTAAATCCTTAACTTTTAATGGTTTTTATATATATATATATATATATATATATATATATATATATATATATATATATATATATATATATATATATATATATATATCCTGTCAATCATTTTTGTTTGAAAAAACATAATTTCAAACCATGATTTATGAAAAGTCATGTTTGTAACAAATTTTTGTTATATAAAAAAGAAAAATTTTATTTAATGTATATATATATATATATATATATATATATATATATATATATATATATATATATATATATATATATACCTATATATATATATATATATATATATATATATATATATATATATATATATATATATATATATATATAAGGTATATATATATATATATATATATATATATATATATATATATATATATATATATATATATATATATATATATATAAGGTATATATATATATATATATATATATATATATATATATATATATATATATATATATATATATATATATATATATATATATATATATATATATAAACCATTAAAAGTCAAGGACATTAAATAAAAATTTTATTTTTTATATTAAAAAACTTGTTAAAAACATGACTTTTCATAAATCATGGTTTGAAATTGTTTTTTTCAAACAAAAATGATAGTAATTATGAAAATATTAATTTTTATATAAATTGTCATAATTTGATGAATAACCATTAAAAAAGGCAATAAGTGAATGAAAAAAACAAAAATAAAAATTGACATGAGAAACCTTTTTTTTTTGTTGACAAAAAGATGGCTGTTTTTACAAATTATCATAGTTATTATAAAAATATGAATTTTCATACTCAAGAAAAAAATTTATTTCATAAGAATACTTTTACTTAGACAAAATACATCTATTTCTTAAAACATGATTTCTCCTGTCAATTTTTTTTTTTTCATTCACTTTGTAATGGGTATTATTAATATAAACAAATATATTTTCCCAATAGATGAACAAAAAAAGTCATATTTCTGTTAAAACATGATTTGGCATGTACCATTTTTAGTGTTTTCGTTTAAGCATTGTACTTTGTAATTTTTTTCATGAAACTTTGCTCATGAAAATAAAAAATCATATATTTTCATGAACAAACTCATATTGTTGTCAAAATATCATTTGCCATGTCACGTGTTTATTTGCAATGTCACCTGAAGTTTAGCACTTTTTAATGTTTTTTTCCTGAAATGTCCCTTTGGAATACAAAATTCATATTTTCAATAGATTTTTTCAAAACCTGATATGCTTATGAGTATGAATTTATATTTTTATAAAATTTTATTTAATGTCCCTGACTTTTAATGCTTTTTGAAAAAAAATATGCTTATGGAAATAAAAATTCATTAAAAAAACCCATATATTTTTGTCAAACCTTTGTCATGTCATGCTGACCTTTTGCACTTTTTTTCTCAAATGTTGCTTCTGAATGTGAAAATTTCTATTTTTATTTATTATTGTATAAGTACCTATCAGATTTTTTCGTGTCAGTATTTTGGTTCACTTACTGCACCCTTTTATGTTTTTTTTTTTTTTTTTCTGAAATTCTGATTCTGAATATGAAAACTCATATTTTCAACTATCATACCTTTTATTAAAAAAATTTTTTTTAATTTTTTTGTCCACCATCATTGTTCACGTTTTTCATTATATATATATATATATATATATATATATATATATATATATATATATATATATATATATATATATATATATATATATATATAATGAAAAAAGTGAAATTCTTGTTAAAACCTGATTTGTCATCACCTTTTTCATTCCTTATTCTTTTTTAAAAAGGTTTTTAATAAGATTTTGCATATTAGTATAAAATTTTTTACATTTTTTAAATAAGTATGCTACTTTTTCTGAGAAAAAAGACAACTATTTTTTTAAATGTATAATTTCTCAAGTCAATTTTTTGTGTTTTCGTTCACGTATTGCCCATTGTAATGGTTATTCATGTAATCATGCTAATTAATTCATATCTTAATAATTACTTTTATTTGAGTAAAAATAAGTCATCTTTTTTTCCCTTTTTTTCCCCATTTTTTTCAACGGTCTTTAATGAAATTATGCTTTTAAATATAAAAATTCGTAAACCATCATATTTTTGTCAAAACTTGGTCATGTCACTTTTTTTCGTTAACTTATTGCTGTTTTAATTGGTTGTTAATAAGATTATGCTAAGTAATAAAAAATATTTTCATTATCATATATTTATGAAAAAGACATATTTTTGTTAAAACATGCTTGTTAGTGCCACCTTTTCGTTTTTTGTTTACGTATGGCACCTTTTAGCGTTTTTTCATAAAATTATGATCATGAGTATAATCATTGATATTTTCATAACAACTACAACAGGTAAATTTTTGTAAAAATTTCATTTGTCGTGTCACCTTTTTCGTTCCATTGTTCACCTTTTAACGGGTTTTAAAGAAAGTATGCATATTTAAAAATGTCATTTTTGTCAAACATGGTCATAACAAATTTTTTATTTTTCGTTCGCATATTGCACTATTTTGACAGGTTTAAATTATTATATATTTGTCAAAACATGAATTGTCTTATCACCTTTTTCTTTTTCCTTTGCGTATTGAACCTTTTCGTGGCTTTTCATTAAATTATGATTAGGAACAATAATATATTCTTAACGTTTAGGTTTATTACAAAAGTTACTTTTTTTTCAAAACTTGGTCATGTCACCTTTTTTGATTATTTTACTTTTTAACAATTATTAATAAAATTATGCTAATTATTATAACAATTTTTAATAACTATCACATTGTTTATTAAAAAATTTCATGTTTTTGTTAAAACATAATTTGTCATGTGAATTTCTCGTTTGTCATTCCCATATTATAACAGTTTTAATAATATTCAGAATTATGATTATGAAAAAAAAAATTATATTTTCATAATGACTATCATATATTTAAGATCAAAGTAACATTTTTGTCAAAATTTGTCCACTTTTTAACGGTTTTAAGTAAATTATGCATATTAATATAAAAATTAAATGGTTTTTAATAACAATAAATTGTTTATCTTAAAAGTCATAGTCCTGTCAGAACATTGTCATGCTACCATTTCATCTTTCCTTCATTTATTGCACCGTTTAACAGTCATACATGAAATTATACTAATTAATATCAAAAGTCATATTTTCAAAATAACTATCATACTTTTCTGAAAAAAGTGATCTTACAGACAAAGCAGGATTTTCCATCTCACCTTTTAGTAATTTTGTTTATTTATTGCTGTTAAACACGGGTATTCTTTAAATAAAATTTTCAAGATTTTCATAATTATCATATTTTTTACTAAAAGAATGCTATTTTTGTCAAAACATGATTTAGTATGTCCTATCTCATCATAAACATGTAAAAACATTGTGGTCAATTGCAGGCAATATGTGCAAATGTTGAAAAACAGTTTTCTTTTCGTTCTGGAGGCTGAGACTTGCGAAAATCTCATTTTCATCTTATAGGATGCTCATTCATTACAGCACATACTTGGCCAAACTATTATTTTTGTAGGAAAAAAACTGTCAAAACATGATTCATGAAAAGTCATGTTTTTGACAAAACTTGATTTTTAATGTCATTTCCACTTTTTAACGGATTCTAATTGAAATATGGTTATGCATATGAAAATTCATATTTTCCTAATAGATTAAAAAAGATTTAGAAAAAAGAATAGAAAAATTATTAAAAACGTAATATTTCTGTCAAACATCTGGTGGCATGTAAGATTTTCATTTTTTCCGTTTACCCATTGTACTTTGTAACGGTTTTTTATGAAATTTTCTTATGAAAATGCAAATTCATGAATTTTTTATATATATTTGAAAAAAAATATCATAAGCTCTGTCGTCACGTTTCATTGACTTTACATTTTTTTTCCTGCAATGTACCTTAAAAATAAGATGATTATATCATGTCAGTATTTTCGATTAACTTATTGCACCATTTTAATTTTTTTTTTGTAAAATTATGCTTATGAATATATTCATATTTTGACAACAACTACAATATCTTGTATAAATAAAACAAATTATCTCAAAACAAATTTATTGTTACCATCATCATCCACATTTGGCAATTTTAACTGGTTTTTAATGAAATTATGCTTAAAAATTCATATTTTCATATTAAATATTATATTTTAATGAAAAAACGTTACATTTTTTTACAAATCTTGATTTTTCATGTCACTGTTTTTTTCTCCTTGTTCCACTTTTAATGGTTTGTAATACGTTTTTGCTAATGAGCAGGAAAATTCATACTATCCTACTTTTTCTGGAAAAAAGTAAACTTTTTGTCAAAACATGACGTCAATTTGTATGGGTTTGTTTGTTCACTTATTGACTTATGCTAATTGATATAAAAAATTATATTTTCACAATAACTAACTTTTGTATGAAAAAGTTAGTCAGAACATGATTTATGAAATGTGTTTAGTTTTTTTTGTTCACTTATTGCCTTTTGTAATGGTTATTCATAAAATAAAATGCTACTTAATATAAAAACTCATATTTTCATAATTACTTATATTTTTGTATGATAAAAGTCATGTTTTTGACAAAACTTGATTTTTAATGGTTTTTTTTCTCATTCCACTTTTTAACATTTTTTGTGATATCAGATTTTTTATGAAAAAAGTTCATTTTGTCAAAAGGTCATATTTCATTACTGCACCCTTTTAAGTTTTGTCATAAAATTATGATTATAATTTATGAAATTATGCTTAATAATTAATATTAACTATTATGAAAAAAGTACAACTCTTGTCAAACTTGATTTGTTGTCACCTTTTTTGATCCCTTATTCGTCTTTTTTTTATTGATTTTTAATAACATTTTGCTTAGGAGTATGAACATTTATATTTTAATAATAACCGTCCTTCTTTTTCTGAGACAAAATACATCTATTTATAAAACATGATTTCTCATGTCAATTTGTCAATTAGTTATTTTTTTTATTTACTTTGTAACGGTTATTATTAATATAAAAAATATATTTTCCCAATAGATAAAACAAGATGAAAAAATTCTCGAAAAAAAGTCATATTTATGTCAAAACATGATTTGGTATGTACCATTTTTAGTTTTTTCATTTAAGCATTTTACTTTGTAATTTTTTTCATAAAACTTCAAAAAAAATTCATATATTCATAATATATTTTTATGAACAAACTCATCTTGTTGTCAAAAAATTATTTGCCATGTCACGTTTATTTGCCATGTCACCTGAAGTTTGCACTTTTTAATGTTTTTTTCCTAAAATGTACCTTCAGAATACAAAAATTGATATTATCATAACAATAATAATTTTTTTCAAAACGTGATATATTATGCTTATGAGTATGAATTTATGTTTTCATAATAAATCTTACGTTTTTATGAGAATTAAGCCATTTATTTTTCAAAACATGATTTCTCATGTCAATTTTTCTTTTTTTTCCTTCAGTTGTTCATCAATCAACGTGATTTTTACTGTCATCGTTTTTTTTTCCTTATTCCACATTTTAACGTTTTTTTTTATAAAATTATGCTCATGAATATGAGAAATCATATTTTTCCAGTAGATGAAAAAATATGAAAAAAGATAGGAAAAGGTTTATTTCTGTCAAAACACGATTTGGCATGTAATAGATTTTGGGGTTTTTTGTGTATATATTGTACTTTGTAACAGTTTTTCAATAAATATTGCTAATGGGAAAAAAAGTTAATATATTTAGAATATTTTTATGCAAAAAAATATATTTTTGTCAAAAAGTTGTCTTTTTTCCCCTTTTTAAAATTTTTTTTTCTGAAATGTTGCTTCTGAATATGAAAAGGTTTACTTTTTATAATATCAGATTTTCATGAGAATAGTTACTTTTGTCAAAATGTGATGGTTCATGTTAGTATTTTCGTTTACTTTTTGCATCCTTTTACGTTTTTCATGAAATTATGATTCCAAAAATGAAAACATATTTTCACTATAACTATCATACCTTTTATGAAAAACTTAATAATTTTTAAAAACAAATGTCATGGGGGCGCTATCGAGCTTGTCATTGAGTAGGACGTGGTGTTAGGGGGCTCCAGTGGATTAATGTTGTAATTGTTATTATTTCGAGCTTTTCGCTTTTATTTTTGCTCTCAATCACTTGGTTTACCCTTCTTGTTTGTGTATTTGAATCTAGAGGTAATTATGATGTCTGGTAAAACTTCTAAGACCCGTAGCACAACTCAGTCGCAACTGCGGCCTGGTGCAACAGTTGCGGCCTCGCCTTCTCGTGATGCACCCCCGTGTGAAGGGCCCATTGTTTCACAGGCAGCTTCTAAGGCTTATATTGACTCATTAAAGTCAGAGCTGCTGTCCTCTCTGAGGTCCGAAATCATCGAGGTATTTAAGACCGAGCTACGTGCATTGTAACGTACATTGGGAAACGATTTGCTGACAATAAAGTCGGAGCTGCAGGCGGTGAAGGCGCAGCTGTCCAGTGATAAAGCTGCGAATGAGGCTGCGGTGCGGGAACTAAAGGGCACCGTGGTTGAAATCACTTTCTGTTTGCACCGATGATATCGCTGTAATGCAACGTGACATACACCGTCTTACTGCTGAGTACAATAAGCTGGAGACCAAATGTGAAGATCTGGAAGCTAGATCGCGGCGCAATAATGTCCGGATAATCGGTGTTCCTGAGGGGCCCAATAGCTCCACTACCGCAAATGTTGCCGTGCTGCTGAAGGAGGCACTGAGTCTGGAGAAAGAGCCGGTTCTGGACAGGTCACATCGCACTTTACAGCCCGTACCAAAACCTGGTGAACGACCACGAGCCATTGTGGCCAGATTTCACTATCATAGCGGATGTCTTGCGGCGTGCCAAGGAACTGCAGCGAATTCAGTTTCAGGGTCTGAACATTTATATTTTTCCAGACCATACGGTAAAAAACCCAAAAGCACGGGCTGCCTTTAACGATGTGCGGCGGCAGCTCCGTGGCATTGAAGGTGTGCGGTATGGGTTATTTTATCCAGCGCGGCTACGTATTACACACAACGGTGTTGGGAAAGATTTACTTTCACCTGACGAGGCCAGCGAGTATATAAAAACTTTCCAAAGTGTGTCTGAAGTGTAAACATATTTTTTGTCGCGGTTGGTCGTGATGTTTGCTCCTTGTTTTTCATGTCACTGCACTATTCACAAACTCCGCGTGGTGATGCTGGTCTTTAACTTTTTATTTATTTATTTATTTATTTATTTATTATTATTATTTTTTGTTTGTTTGCCTTTTTTTAAGTGTTATTTTTACGGAAATCAAAGTGTGAGTGATCCTGAAAACTTAATGTTTGTTTCTTGAACGCTTGGTTAATTTATGTTAGGAACTTATTTTCCTCTAGAAACTTTGTTTATATGTTTATGTAGACCGGGAATAAGCAGCAGTGAGCTAGATAAAGTTGCGCGTAATTTATGTTGTGTTTAATCTGCTGGAGCCTTCTCTTTGTTAAGGATGAGCTTGTTCTCCGTGTCGTTAGCACATTTATTTGTGTGGGCGGCAATAGGTTACTTTTTTGGTAGTTTATGTTGCTGTCCCCTGGGGTTATTGTTAGGATGGGGATTCTACTTGTGTGTTGGGTTTGTGTTTGAGTGTCTGATGCGCGCGCACGGGGGTGGGGATCCCCCTGGCTTCACAGGTCCTGTTTTCTTTTTTTTTGTGTAGTTGTTTTTGGATGAATGGCTGACAATAATACAGACTCACGTTTAGCTGGCAGTGGTGCACCTGTCCGGTTCCTTAGCTGGAATATTAGGGGTATGGGTAATCCTATTAAACGGTCTAGTGTTTTTACCCACCTGAAACGCTTATGCGCCGACATAGTATTTTTACAGGAAACACACCTCGGAGTCAGAGATCATCTTAGGCTTCACCGTCCTTGGGTGGGTCAAACTTTCCACTCCAATTTCAATTCTAAGGCACGAGGGGTGGCAATCCTAGTAAATAGAAGCATACAGTTTTCACCTACTCATACAATTGCAGATAGGAATGGCAGGTATGTCATTGTGGCTGGTACGCTGATGCAGACCAAGGTTCTGCTGGTTAATATTTACGCTCCAAACTTTGATGATCCTGATTTTGCGAATAGGTTACTTGGCAGTCTTCCCGTTATAAATACCCATTTGATAATTTTTGGTGGTTTTGAACCCTGTTTTGGATCGTTCTAGTTCTCGTTCTGTATCCCAATCTGCAATGTCTAAATCGTTCTCCGATTTCGTGTCACAAAACGGCTTGGTAGACCCATGGAGATGTCGCAATCCCAGGTTAAAATTTTTTTCATTTTTCTCCCCGGTGCATCATTCATATTCCAGAATTAATTATTTTTTTATTGATAGCCGTCTTAATCGCTCCGTTGTATCTACAGATTATTTGGGCATTGTGATCTCTGATCATGCTCCTCTAGCGTTGGATATCCAATTCTCAACCCATAGACCTACACAATCTCCCTGGCGGTTTAATTCGCATCTCCTAGCAGACAAGGATTTCTGTGCGTCTATTTCTAAAGCTATTGATGAATTCTTGTTGTTTAATCGTGGATCGTATTATGAATACGGTGACAAACCAAGCAGATTGTTGGCTCATCAGCTGAGAAGGCAGGCTGCATCGCGCCTAATACCGCAGATTAATAATGACTCAAATGTCACCGTTACCGATCCCATAGAGGTCAATGCAGTATTTAAATCATATTAATCTGCTCTTTATAAATCTAAATGCCTTAGTAAGAGACTGGGTGATTTCCTTCAAGGTGTCGATCTTCCTGTTGTTGATACAACAGGAAGATCTGTAAGGGACTTGGACTCTCCCTGACTTGGACACTCACTCTCCCTCTCTATCTGTAAGGGACTTGGACTCTCCACTATCTCTTGACTAAGTCAGAGCTTCAATAAGGGCGATGCAGTCTAATAAACCCCAGGCCCAGATGGTTTTGTACTTTTACTAGGACCACATGCAGCTAGAAGCAAACTTTCTGATTACCTAACATCTCTGGATGGTGTTTCTGTTTCAGCGTGTACGGCTGTCAAAGACCTTGGTGTGATTATTGACTCGAGTCTTTCCTTTGAGGCTCACGTGAATAATATTACTAGGATCGCCTTCTTTCACATTAGAAATATTGCTAAAATTAGAAATATGATGTCGTTACAGGATGCAGAAAAACTAGTTCATGCTTTTGTTACTTCTAGATTAGACTACTGTAACGCTTTACTGTCTGGGTGTGCGAGTAGGTGCATAAATAAGCTTCAGTTAGTTCAGAATGCAGCAGCAAGAGTCCTCACTAGATCTAGGAAATATGACCACATCACCCCTGTATTAATCAGTCTACACTGGCTCCCAATCAAATCTCGCATTGATTATAAAATTCTACTACTGACATATAAAGCACTTAATGGTCTCGCACCACCATATCTGAGTGAACTTCTGTACCAGTATGATCCTCCACGCCTACTTAGATCAAAAGGTGCTGGCTATCTGTTGGTTCCTCCAATAATGAAGATTACAGCAGGGGGCAGATCTTTCTCTTATAAAGCCCCGCAGTTATGGAACAGCCTTCCAACCAGTGTTCGGGACTCAGAAACAGTCTCAGTGTTCAAGTCGAAGTTGAAAACATATTTATTCAGTCAAGCCTTTAATCAGTAGATTTTTTCTTAGGTAAAGGCTCAGATCTGGAGGGAACATTGATATAGAGTGTTTGGTGAACTGGGATATTTGTACGCTGTCGTCCCCTCACATTCACGTGTTCACTCAGGTTTGTTGATGGTGGTGTGGTGGGCCGTCTCTTATCCCAGAGATCCCTCATGTCTGTGTTGCCTTCTGGTTCTCCCTTTTAGTTATGCTGCCATAGCGAGTCTTGCCGGAGTCCAAACTGCACAGTGACTTTAACTCTCATGCAACAATAGGTACACTTAATAATCCATATCCTTCTCTTCCTGTCACCCTCTTCTCTCTCTCTCTCTCTCTCTCTCTCTCTCTCTCTCTCTCGGTCGAGTTAAACATGCTCCTGAGGCTCCAGTGACCACTGTTCCTGCCCCTCTCCCCCCCGTGGATCTTCCCACTTCATCCAGGCCTGCCTGGATTGGACTGTAGTTGATGTCAACAGTCTCCTACACTGACTCAGAAATACCCTTCGCTTTTGATCATCATCACTGCACCCCGCAACATTGTATACCCGCCACAAATGGACATTCGGTGTAACCCAGATGAGGATGGGTTCCCTCTTGAGTCTGGTTCCTCTCAAGGTTTCTTCCTTATGCCATCTCGGGGAGTTTTTCCTTGCCACAGTCGCCAGTCGCCACTGGCTTGCTCATCAGGGACAAACTTACTCATAAAGAACATATTCATTTTTTAATCACCGCATTATCTGTGTAAAGCTGCTTTGAGACAATGTTCATTGTTAAAAGCGCTATACAAATAAAAATGAATTGAATTGAATTGAATTGAGTTTTCCACTTGAGTTTTTAAAGAGGTTAGTCGATAAATTGGCGCCGCTGCTCCTTGGTGTGTTCAATGAATCTCTGGGTCGGGGTGTGCTACCACCTACTTTTAATCAGGCCTCAATAACCCTTCTCTTGAAAAAGGGCAAGGATCCCAACCTGTGCGAATCATATAGACCGCTGTCGCTGCTGAATGCCGACGTGAAAGTGCTGGCGAAAGTGATCGCATCCCGGGTAGAAAATGTATTACCACATATCATATCTATGGAGCAGACTGGATTTATAAAAAGGCGACACTCATTTTTTAACACTCGTACACTTTTCAACATAATTTACTCTAAGCAGTCATCTCCTTTGCCTAAGGTGGTAGTCTCATTGGATGCTGAGAAAGCGTTTGATAGAGTCGAGTGGGAATACCTGTTTGCAATAATGAAAAAATTTGGGTTTGGTGATACATTTGTCTCCTGGATCTGACTCCTTTATAAATCTCCGCAAGCCAGTGTTCGTACAAATATTATTAGCTCTGATTATTTCAGTCTCGGGCATGGAACCCGGCAGGGGTGCCCACTGTCACCACTGCTATTCGCCCTTGCCATTGAGCCGTTATCCATTAAACTTAGATCCTCATTAGCCTTTAAGGGTATAACTCGCAAGGGGGCGGAATATAAGGTGTCCTTATATGCTGATGATTTGTTGTTATATGTGACTGATCCTGAAGCCTCTGTTCCTGTCATTTTATCTATCTTGGGTGATTTTGGCTCTGTCTCGGGATACAAATTGAATTTCCATAAGAGTGAGTGTTATCCGGTAAACAATACTGCTCTACAACTTCAGCGTCTGAATCTGCCATTTAAATTCAACTGTTCAGGCTTTAAATACCTTGGTATCACGGTGACCTGTTCCTTACCCAGACTTTTTCATGCCAATCTCGCTCCGCTTGTGGCGGACATGAAGTCGGATTTTCAGAGGTGGAGCAGTCTACCTCTGTCTTTAACAGGAAAAATCAATGCAGTTAAAATGAATGTTCTGCCCAAGTTTCTTTATTTTTTTCAATCGCTTCCACTATTTTTACCCAAGTATTTTTTTGATTCTTTAGATAGAATCATTAATTATTTTCTTTGGAGTGGAAAACCGCACAGAATCCGTAAGACTTTATTGCAGAGATGTAGGCTCAGTGGTGGGCTTGCTTTGCCCAATTTTCAAATATACTACTGGGCTGCACATATCCAAAAACTGAACTTTTGGTCCAATTCAGCAGAATCCACTTGGTGCAATCTAGAGCTACTGTCTTGTAGATCATCCTCTGTATCTGCTCTGCTTTGCTCACCTTTTCCGGTCAAACCATCTCAATATACTGACAATCCAGTCGTACTGAACACACTTAAGATTTGGTTTCAGTTTAGGCGTCACTTTAAATTTAGGGCTTTATCAGCACCGAGTCCCTTGAATAGAAATCATTTGTTTCCCCCGTCACTTTTGGATTCAGCTTTCTCGCTATGGCACGAAAAAGGCATCAAGCAACTTTATAATTTGTACAAAGATGGCGTCTTTAGAAGTTTCACCAGCCTATCCTTGGAGTATGGGCTGCCTACAGCTCATTTTTTTCCGATATCTCCAAGTCCGCAGCTTTGTATCTAAATGCCTTCCCAATTTTCCATATGTACCCCCCCAAGCAACCTTGGGAGAGTTTAGTCATGTTTACTTCACACCAGCGTAGTTTGATCTCCCAGATATACAGTTTTATTTTATCTTTTAAAAGCTGTAATACCGATAAAACCAGGACCACATGGGAGGAGGAGATGGGGCTGCAGTTTGGCGATGAACAGTGGGAGAAGGCCGTAGATAGGAGACGGTCTACCACTTCCTGTGCCCGCCTCAGTCTCATTCAGTTCAAGGTTTTGTACAGAATTCATCTTTCCAAATCGAAACAGGCAAAAATCTATCCTGGGGTTGAGGACAGATGTGACAGATGTCATGCTTCCCCCTGTCATTTAAGTCATATGTTCTTTCTGTGCCCGAAATTACATGCATTCTGGACAGGTTTTTTCAGCATTATGTCCTCAATATTTGGAGTGCAATTGACGCCATGCCCACTGATCGCTATATTTGGGGTTACCAACAAGTCGGTATCACTGAGTTCTGCACACAAAGATGTTTTAGCTTTCTCATCTTTATTGGCCAGACGTTGCATACTTCTACACTGGAAAACAATAGGATGTCCTTCCATCTCTCGGTGGTTTAAAGACTTAATGTTTTTTCTTAAGTTGGAGAAAATAAAATATACACTGAGGGGTTCTACTGGCACTTTGTTTTGCAAGTAGCAACCTGTTATTTCTTATTTTAGGAGACTACGGGTGCTACCTGATTAAAGATCTAAATTGGTCAATATTGGACTGTATGCATGACCTTTATTTTGTTTCTTCATTTGTTTAAGCAGGGGGATTGTGTGTGCGTGCGCATGTGTGTGTCTTTGTCTGGGGGGGTTTGTTTGTGTTTTGGAGGGTGGGGGTGTTTTTTCTTTGTTTGTTAAAAAAGGAAAAATTGAGAATTTATGTTTACATTTTCGTATTTGTAATTGTTGATTTTTCAATAAAAAGAATTGAAAAAAATAAAAAATAAAAAATGTCATGTCACTGACATCGTTCACTTTCTGCCATTTTTAACTGTTTTGTAACTGTTTTTTTGTCCATTTTCTTTTGTTCACTTATTGCCTTTTGTAACGGTTATTCATTAAATTATGCTAAATAATATACAAATTCATATTTTTATAATAACTTTGATTTTTGTGTGCAAAAAGGCATGTTTTTGACACAACTTGATTTTCACTGTCATGTTTTTTCTCCTTATTCCACTTTTTAACGGATTTTAATGAAATTATGCTTATGAATATCTCCTTCTTCTTCTTCTTCTTCTTTCGGCTGCTCCCATTAGGGGTCACCGCAATGGATCATCCGTCTCCATACCACCCTGTCCTCTACATCTGCCTCTTTCACACCAACTACCTGCATGTCTTCCCTCACCAAATCCATGAAACTTCTCCTTGGCCTTCCTCTTTTCCTCCTTCCTAGTGGCTCCATCCTCAACATTCTCCTACCAATATAACTCATGTCCCTCCTCTGCACATGTCCAAACCATCTCAATGTCGCCAACCGCACCTTGTCTCCAAAGCGTCCAACATGCGCTGTCCCTCTAATAAACTCATTTCTAATCTTGTCCATCCTCGTCACTCCCAGCGAAAACCTTAACATCTTCAGCTCTGCTACCTCCAGCTCCGCCTCCTGCCTTTTACTCAATGCCACTGTCTCTAATCCATACAACATTGCAGGTCTCACCACAGTCCTATAAACTTTCCCATTCATTCTTCCAGATACCCTACTATCACAAATCACTCCTGTCACTCTTCTCTACCCACTCCACCCTGCCTGCACACTTTTCTTTACTTCCCTAACACACTCTTCATTACTTTGCACTGTTGACCCCAGGTACCGGATCTCCACCACCTTCTCCACCTCTTCTCCCCGCAACCGCACCATTCCACTACACTCCCTCTCATTTACGCACATGTACTCTGTCTTACTCCTACTGACTTTCATTCCCCTTCAATCCAACGTGTACCTCCACCTCTCCAGGCTCTTCTCAACCTGCTCACTACTCTCACCACAAATCACAATATCATCCGCAAACATCATAGTCCAGGGAGACTCCTGTCTAACCTCGTCCGTCAACCTGTCCATCAACACTGCAAACAGGAAAGGGCTCAGGGCCGATCCGTGATGCAATCCAACCTTCACCTTGAACCAGTCTGTCGTTCCTACTGCACACATCACTGCTGTCACACTGTCCTCATACATGTCCTGCACCACCCTCACATACTTCTCTGACACACCTGACTTCCTCATACAATACCACAACTCCTCTCTTGGCACCCTGTCGTATGCTTTCTCTAAATCCACAAATACACAATGCAATTCCTTCTGTCCTTCTCTATTCTTCTCTATCAACATTCTCAAAGCAAATGAGGCATCTGTGGTGCTCTTCCTCGGCACGAAACCATACTGTTTCTCACAGATGGTCACCTCTTCTCTCAGCCTGGCTTCCACTACTCTTTCCCATAACTTCATGGCGTGACTGATCAACTTAATTCCCCTGTAGTTACTGCAGGTCTGCACATCTCCCTTATGCTTAAAGATCGGTACTAGCACACTCCTTCTCCATTCCTCAGGCATCCTCTCACCTTCCAAAATCTTGTTAAACAATTTGGTTAAAAAATCCACTGCCATCTCTCCTAAACATCTTCATGCTTCTACCGGGATGTCATCTGGTCCAACCAACTTTCCACTCTTCATCCTCTTAATCGCTGCTCTCACATCCTCCTTACTAATCATATCCACTTCCTGCTTTACTATCTCCACATCATCCAACCTTCTCTTTCTCATTTTCCTCGTTCATCAGCTGCTCAAAATACTCCCTCCATCTTCCCAACACACCTTCCTCACTAGTCAACACATTTCCATCTCCATCTTTTATTGCTCTAACTTGCAGCACATTCTTCCCAGCGCAGTCCCTCTGCCTGGCCAATCGGTACAAATCCTTTTCGCCTTCCTTAGTGTTCAACCTCTCATACAGCTCCTCGTATGCCTTTTCCTTGGCTTTCTATTTACAGTCACACCAAGTACTTTTCTAGCTGCCTCCCTCATCACTCCTGCAGTGGTTTCCCAATCATCCAGCACCTCTTTACCCCCACCGAGACTCTGTCTGACCTCTTCCCTGAACCTCACACTACACTCCTCCTCCTTCAGTTTCCACCATCTTATTCTTCTGTCAGTCCTCAATCTCCTCCTCTTCTTTTTCGCCTCCAAAACCATCCTACAGAACACCATCCGATGCTGTCTAGCTACACTTTCCACTGCCAACACTTTACAGTCTACAATCTCCTTCGGGTTGCATCACCTACATAGAACATAATCCACCTGTGTGCACCTTCCTCCTCTCTTATACTTCACCCAATGATCCTCCTTCTTCTTAAAATAAGTGTTCGCCACTGCCATTTCCATCCTTTTAGCAAAATCTACTACCATCTGCCCTTCCACATTCCTCTCCTTTAGGCCATACCTACTCATAACCTTCTCATCACCTCTGTTCCCTTCACCTACATGCCCATTAAAGTCTGCCCGAATCACCAATCGTTCATTTCTAGGTACACAATCTACCACTTCATCTAATTCACTCCAGAATCTTTCCTTCTCCTCTATCTCACAGCCAACTTGTGGAGCATAGGCACTGATGACATTTATCATCATCCCTTCAACTTCCAGCTTCACGTTCATCACCCTATCAGAAACTCTCTTCACCTCCACTACACTCTTACTGTACTCTTCCTTCAGAATCACCCCTACACCATTTCTCTTTCCATCCACACCATAATAGAACAGTTTAAACGAACCTCCAATGTTCCTGGCCTTACTCCCTTTCCACTTGGTCTCCTGGACACACAGCATATCTACCTTTCTCTTCTCCATCATATCAGCTATCTCTCTCCCTTTACCAGTCATAGTGCCAACATTTAAAATACCAACCCAAACCTCTACTCTCCTACACTTTCCTACATTTCTCCTTTTTTAAAATTATGCTTATGAATATGAGAATTCATATTTTCCCAAGAAAGAAATATGTAAAAAGTATGAAAAAAGTCATATTTCTGTCGATTTGGCATGTGAGATATTTTAGTTTTTTGAGTACATATTGTACTTTGTAACAGATATTATTAATATAAAAATTTTATTTTTTCATAATTATTATTTTTGTATGAACCAATCTCATGTTTTTGACAAAACTAGATTTTTTTATTTCATGTTTTCCCCCTTTTTCCAATTTTGAAAGTTTTTGAATGAAATTATGCTTATAAATAGGAAAATTCCGATTTTCCCAATAGATGATTGGGAAAAAGAAAAAAAAAATTATGAAAAAAGTCATATTTCTGTCAAAACATGATTTCTCCTAATTTCTTTTTAGTTGTTTTGTTCACCTATTGCCGTTTGTAACTGTTATTGATAGAACTATGCTAATTAATATAAAAATTCATATTTTCGTAATTACGTTAATTTTTTTAATGTCAAAACATGATTTAGCATGTAACTTATTTTTTTCAATACTGTCTATTAATTTTGAAACTTTATGGACAACAACAACTAAAAAGAATATGATCATAATAAAAATACAAGTAAATAATACAAACAAAAAATAAAAAACTAACAAAACTTATGGATCAATGGGGGGGGGGGGTGTCAGGGGAGGGTTACCTACATACTAAGCATACATTTATGCTTAATAAATGCATATAAGCATAAATGTATGCTTAATATGTAGGTAACCCTCCCCAGCCCCCCTTTATACATATATACACATACATATATATATATATATATATATATATATATATATATATATATATATATATATATATATATATATATATATATATATATATATATATACACACAAAGATATACGTTCATACGTACACATACATACACATGTACACACACACACACACACACACACACACACACACACACACACACACACACCCCTAAAACACATTTTGTCAAAAACAATGGCACAACAATACCCAAAATTAATATATGTTAAGACAAGCTACCTCGAAAATTGACTCGGATCGACTACCTACAAAAAACCTATAAAGGGATTCTATGTTGTGAAAAACTTTTCAGGTTTTCTTTTAAAAAATATATGTTTTTCCAAAGCCAAACAATGAGACAGTTCTTGTAACCATTGTTTAAAATGAGGGCCTTTTGTATTTTACAAATAACAAGCTAATACAAGTTTTGCTTGTAATAAACAGAATATCAAAATCTTCTTATCAGAGCTAGTAAAGGTGCACGTTGAAGGGAAAATATTTAGTATACAGAGTTTAGGAAACTTTGGAACGTTTTGTTTCAACACCAGCGATAAAATATCTAAAACTTTTTCCCAAAAACATTCAACTTGGGGGCATTTTCATAAGCAGTACTATAAAGTTCCTTTCTCTAGATTACATTTTATACATTGATCGGGAATGTTGGGATTAAATTTGCGTAGCAATTTACGAGTTATGTGTACTCTCAGAATCCATTTATATTGCAGAAGCTTTTATCTCGTATTAATTGTCTATGTTTGGGCCTTTAGGCAGATACACTGCCACTCATCATGCGTTATATTTTCTTTTATATCTCGACACCATGCCAGACGTTTATCTTCGGTATTTTCCTTGCACTTAGTGGAGATTAGTCTATAAAGCATAGAAATTTGCCTATCCACATTGAAGTGGTCTAAAAAAACTTTTTCTGAAGGAGATAGATCTGGCAATGAAGAGGAATGATGTTGTATCTTGTTAATAAAATTCCTAATTTGAAGATATTTAAAAATGTTTTAGGTAGATCAAACTTTTGTTTTTAATTCCTGAAAACTAAGCATAGATTTTATTACTAAAACCTTTTGTTGCCCAAATTTTGAATCCATCATCGTGTGTCCCAGGTGTAAAGTTAGTATTACCCCAAATAGAGGTAAATTGTGATAATTGTGGTAACCTCCCCAAGATGTTTCAAGAATTCATACCATACCACAATAGTATTTTCAACAAATGGATTGGAAGTAGCTTTTTTCAATTAAGATCGGGGTCCTGAGTACAAATATAGATTCAAGGGCAGTATTATAGATTCTTATTATAGATTATTATAGTATTATATAGATTCATTTCCATAAGCATAATTTCATGGAAAAACTTTACAAAGTACAATACGTAAAAAACTAAAAAAACTTTAATATTACCAACTGTCATAAAATTATGACAATTGATATAAAAATTCATATTTTCATAATGCATATTTTCATAATGTGTCATTTTGGTCAAATTTGTCAAATTTCAAACCATGATATATGAAAATGTTTATATCAGATTTTCATGACAAGTTATTTTTGTCAAATAGTGATATTTCATGTCAGGGTTTTCGTTAACTTGCTGCACCCTTTTACCTTTTGTGAAATTATGATTCTGAATATGAAAACTCATATTTTCAATATAACTATCATACCTTTTATGAAAAACTTTTTTTTTCAAAACAAACTTGTCACCATCATCGTTTACTTTTTGCCATTTTTTACCTGTTTTTTTAATGAAATTATGCCTATAAATTCATTATATATATATATATATATATATATATATATATATATATATATATATATATATATATATATATATATATATATATATATATATATATATATATAATGAATTTATAAGCATAATTTCATAAAAAACAGTTAAAAAATGGCAAAAAGTAAACGTATAAGTAAAAGTATATATATATATTAGTATCAAAAGAGTGGAATTCTCATTAAACCTGATTTGTCGTCATCTTTTTCATTTCTTATTCCTATTTTAAAGGTTTTTAATAAGATTTTGCTTATAAGTGTAAATATTTATATTTTCCTAAAAACAAGGCTACTTTTTTTGGGAAAAAAAGACATCTATTTTTTAAAACATGTCAATCTTTAGTTTTTCCGTTCACATATTGCCTTTTGAATATTCAAATTCATATTTTGATGATTACTTTCATTTATGTATAACAGACTTCGTCATGTATTTTTTTTCCTTTTTTCCCCCTCTTTAATTTCGGTCTAAAAAAATTCCTCAAATGCTAATTATTATAAAAATTCATATTTTCATAATAACTCATTTTTGTATGAAAAAGTCATGTTTTAACGAAACATCATTTTTTAATGTCATGTTTTTAGCCCTTATTCAATTTTATTTTTGATTTTTAATGAAATTATGCTTATGAATATGAAAATGCATATTTTCCCAATAGATGAAAAAAATGAAAAATTGTGAAAAAAGTTATAGTTTTGTCAAAACGTGATTTGGTATGTAACCTTTTTTTTTGTTTTTTTTGTGTACGTATTATACATTGTAACTTTTTTTCATGAACGTTTGCTAATGAAAATAAAAATTACTATATTTATAATATAATTTTTATGATAAAACTCATACTTTTTTGTCAAAACTTTATTTGTCATGTAATGTTCGTATAACTATCATATTTTCAAAACAATAGACATTTTTGTCAAAACTTGATATGTAAGTATTTTTTCCCTCAATGTATTGTACGATTTTCCCTTTTTTAAACCTTCGGAAAACAAAATTCATATTTTCGTAACAATAATAATTTTTTTTTTAAACGTGATATGCTTATGAGTATGAATTTATATTTTCATAATAACTAGGTGGGCTCACCACCTGCAGGAGGGACCATAAGGGACGTGCTGTGAGGATTGGGCAGCAGTCGAAGGCGGGGGCCTGCTTAGACTGCTGCCCCCGCGACCCGAATTACGGATAAGCGGGAGAAAATGAATGAATGAATAATAACTATTCTACGTTTTATGAGTATAAAACGATCTCTTTTTCAAAACATGATTTCTCATGTCAATTTTTCTTTTTTTCCTTCAGTTGTTCATCAATCAACCTGATCTTTTTTTCCTTATTCCAAATTTTAACGGTTTTTAATGAAATTATGCTCATGAATATGATAAATACTTTTTTCCCAATAGATAAAAAAAGATGAAAAAAAAGATGGAAAAAGTCTTATTTCTGTACAAACACGATTTGGCATGTAATATATTTAGTTTATGATTATTTGGCATGTAATATTTTTTAGTTTTTCTTGTACATATTGTACTTTGTAACTATTTTTCATAAAAGTTTGCTAATGGAAATAAAAATTCCTATATTTATAATATATTTTTATGATAAAACTCATATTTTACTCATATATAGGAAGAGACTGGACAAGCTGATCATTAAGGCCAACTCAGTCCTGGGGATTCCCCTGGACACTGTACAGGAGGTGGAAGAAAGGAGGATGGTAGCAAAACTATTATCATTGCTGGAGAATGCCTCTCACCCCCTGTATGAAACCGTTTCATCGTTGAGCAGCTCCTTCAGTGACAGACTGTTACATCCTAAGTGTCTGAAAGAGCGATACGGAAGGTCTTTTCTCCCTGCTGCTATTAGACTTTACATTCAAAGCTGCTCCCAGTGAACCATTCACCATAATACACACTGTAATTTTTGTTTAACTGTGTAATAGTTACTGTTCTTACTGTTTTACTGTGATATAACAATAATACTACCTGTGTGCAATATTACCTGCAATACGTCCAATATTACCTGCAATACTTGCAATACCACCTGTGTGAAATACTACCTGCAATACGTACTTTTTCCTTATTTGTATTTATACATTGTGTTGTGTATTATGAAAATATGAATTTTCATACTCAAGAAAAAAACTTGTCTTTCATAAGAATATATTATGAATAAATAAATTTTCATTTTCATAAGCATAATGTCCTGGAAAAAAATGTCAAATGGTGCAATAGTTTAACAAAAATACTCCGTGAATTCACGCTCTGTCGCGTGTGATCAAGAATGAACCAATCACAAAGCATGCCGAGATGATCACTAGCCATTTGACCGTATCCGAACTCGTTGACCTGCTCATGAACTCTTTTCTATGTTTTTTCTCTGCTCTCCATGCAAACAAAGCATAGGAGGATTAAACATTGATAACATCTTTACCACTGTATATTACTTATCCTTTATGTTATTATGTTATTGCCATGTACTTAATCAGACAAATAGATCACCTTATGACAAAATAAAATACAGAATCAAATCAAAATAAAACAATACAATAGTGAAATAAAATGTAAATGTGGGTTTATCACATAAGTAAAACTGTATTAAAAGCCGAACAAAATAAGTGAACAAAAAATTTACATGAGAAAGGTTTTTTTTTATGTTAATTTTCTCATAAAAAATAAAGTATTTAATATGATGATATGAATTTTTAAGCTTAATTTCATTTAAGAACTGTTAAAATTGCAAAAAGTGAATGATGATGGTGGCAACAGATTTGTTTTGAGAAATTTTTTTTTTTTTTTAAGGTTAGAGTTACTGTGAAAAAGAGACCTATTTTCATGAAAAGAAATGTCAAATGGTAAAATAAATTAACGAAAATGCTGACATGAAATATCACCATTTGACAAAAATTGTTATGAAAATACGATAGTTATTATAAAAATAAAAATTTTCCTATTAAGACGCAACATTTTAGAAAAAAAAATTATAAAGTGCAAAAAAAGTCATTACATGACAAAAAAGTATTTGACAAAAATATGAGTTTATTCATAAAAATATATTATAAATATAGGAATTTTCATTTACATAAGCAAACTTTCATTAAAAAAAGTTACAAAGTACAATACATACATGAAAAACAAAAAAATGTTACATGCCAAATAATCATCAACTAAATATATTACATGCCAAATCGTGTTTCGACAGAAATAAGAATTTTTCCATCTTTTTTTAATCAATTGGGAAAATATGATTTATCAAATTCATGAGCATAATTTCATTTAAAACCGTTAAAATGTGGAATAAGGGAAAAAAGATCAGGTTGATTGATGAACAACTGAAGGAAAAAAAGAAAAATTTACGAGAAATCATGTTTTGAAAAATTGATGGCTTTATACTCATAAAATGTAGGATAGTTTTTATAAAAATATAAATTCATACTCATAAGCATAATATATCACGTTTTGAAAAAAGATATTACTGTTATGAAAATATGAATTTTGTATTCTGAAGGTACAATTAGGAAAAAAAAATTGAAAAGTGCAAAACTTCAGGTGACATTGCAAATAAACACGTCACATGGCAAATAATATTTTGACAACAATATGAGTTTGTTCATAAAAGTATATTATAAATATATCTGAATTTTTATTTTCATGATCAAAGTTTCATGAAAAAAATTACAAAGTACAATGCTTAAACGAAAAAACTAAAAATGGTACATAACAAATCAAGTTTTGACAGAAATATGACATTTTTTTTCCGTCTATTGGGAAAATATATTTTTTATATTAATAATAACCGTTACAAAGTGAATGAAAAACAAAAAATTGACATGAGAAATCATGTTTTAAGAAATAGATGTATTTTGTCTCAGAAAAAGTAGGACAGTTAGCATTAAAATATAAATGTTCATACTCTTAAGCAAAATCTTATTAAAAATTTATAAAAAAAAGAAAGAAAAAGGGATCGTTAAAAGTTGATGACAAATCAAGTTTTGACAAGAAATTTACTCTTTTCATAAAAATATAATAGTTAATCATAAAGCATAATTTAATAAATAGTGAAAATATGTTTTCATATATAAAATCATAATTTCATGGCAAAACGTAAAAAAGGACGAAACGTAAGTGAACAAAAAATCTGACATGAAATATCACGTTTTGACAAAATGAACTTTTTTTAATGAAAATCTGATATCATTAAAAAGTTTACATTTTCATATTCAGAAGCAACATTTCAGGAAAAAATGCTAAAAAGTTAACATGACAGTTTTGACAAAAATATGTTCTTTAATAAAAATATATTAATATATAAATTTATATTTCCATGAGAAAATTTCAATACTAAAGTACAATAAGTACATGAAAATCTAAAATATGCTACATGCTAAATCATATTTCGACATAATTATATTTTTTTCATAATTTTTTTACAATTTTCTCATCTATTGGGATTTCTCATATTTATAAGCATAAGTTCATTTAAAAAAACGTTAAAAAGTGGAATACGGAAAAAAACATGCCATTAAACATCAAGTTTTGTAAAGGATTTGATGTTTTTTCATAAAAATATAATAGTTAATATGAAAATAAACATTTTTAAGCAGAATTTCATTGAAAAACTGTTAAAATTGCAAAATGTGAATGATGATGGTAACAACAAATTTGTTTTGAGATAAATTACGTTTTATTTATACAAGATATCATAGTTGTGACAATATTAATATATTCATAAGCATAATTTCATGAAGAAAATGTAAAATGCTGGAAAAAATTTACGAAAATTGTGACATAATATAATCCTATTTCAAAGGTACATTTCAGGAAAAAACATTAAAAGTCCAAGAAGTCAATGAAAAATGACATGACAAATATATATTTTCAAATATATATAAAAAAAAATATGAATTTGCATTTTCATAAGAAAGTTTCATGAAATACCGTTACAAAGTACAATGCGTAAACATGAAAACTGAAAATGTTACATGCCACCTAATGTTTTGACAAAAATATTAAATTTTGAATAATTTTTCATCTTTTATATTTTATTGGGAAAATATGAATTTTCCTATTAATAACCATAATTCAATTAGAATAAGAGGAAATTACTTAAAATATCAAGTTTTGTCAAAAACATGAATTTTGTTTTGACTGAGTTTTTTTCATACAAAAATAATAGTTTGGCCAAGCCGTGTGTGTGCTGTAATGAATGAGCTTCCTAGGAGCTGATTATGCTCCTGATTATGCGATTCGGCTCCTGATTATGCGATTCGGCTCTCGCGCTCTCAGCCTCGCAGGACGAAAGGAAAACGGTTTTTCGTACCATGTTATATTTGCACATATCGCATGCACTTGACCACAATGTTTTTACATGTTTATGATGAGATAGGACATACTAAATCATGTTTTCACATAAAATAATTTTAGTAAAAATATGATAATTATGAAAATCTTAGCTTCCGTGTCCAGGGATCGGGTTGTCGAGGCCCCCGCCTTCGACTGCCGGCCGATCCTCTTCGCACCGGCCCCTTACGGTCGCTCCTTTGGGCTGAGCCCGGCCGGACCCCGTGGGGGAAGGCCCGGCCACCAGGCGCTCGCATACGAGCCCCAACCCCGGGCCTGGCTCCAGGTTGAGGCCCAGGCTGCGCCATACCGGGCGACGTCACGGTCCTTGATCTGTTCTGTCTCATAAGGGGTTTTTTGAACCGCTCTTAGTCTGATCAGTCGCCTAGGACCTGTTTGCCTTGGGAGACCTTACCAGGGGCATATAGCCCCGGACAACATAGCTCCTAGGGTCATTCGGGTACTCAAACCCCTCCACCACGTTAAGGTGGCAGTTCAATCAGTTCAGTCACTGGGACGGTTCGCAGCCGAGTTTGAAGCGGCTGGGATGAGAATCAGCGCCTCCAAATCCGAGGCCATGGTCCTCAGTCGGAAAAGGGTGGCTTGCCCACTTCAGGTTGGTGGAGAGTTCCTGCCTCAAGTGGAGGAGTTTAAGTATCCAGGGGTTTTGTTCACGAGTGAGGGAAGGATGGAGCGGGAGTTTGACAGACGGATCGGTGCAGCTTCTGCAGTAATGCGGTCGATGTACCGGTCTGTCGTGGTGAAGAAAGAGCTGAGCCGCAAGGCGAAACTCTCGATTTAACGGTCAATCTACGTTCCTACTCTCACCTATGGTCATGAGCTCTGGGTCATGACCGAAAGGACAAGATCGCGGATACAGGCGGCCGAAATGAGCTTTCTCCGCAGGGTGGCTTGGCGATCCCTTAGAGATAGGGTGAGAAGCTCGGTCACTCGGGAGGAGCTCAGAGTAGAGCCGCTGCTCCTCCACATCGAGAGGGGTCAGCTGAGGTGGCTCGGGCATCTGTTCCGGATGCCTCCTGGACGCCTTCCTTGGAAGGTGTTCTGGGCGCGTCCCACTGGGAGAAGACCCCGGGGAAGACCTAGGACATGCTGGACAGACTATGTCTCCGGCTGGCCTGGGAACGCCTCGGTGTCCCCCCGGAAGAGCTGAAAGAAGTGTCTAGGGAGATTTGGGCATCTCTGCTTAGACTACTGCCCCCGCGACCCGGCCCCAGATAAGAGGTATGAGAGGTATGAAAATCTTGAAAATTCAATTTAAAGAATACCCATGTTTAACGGCAATAAATAAACGAAATAACTAAAAAGTAAGATGGCAAATCCTGTTTTGTCTACAAGATCATATTTATAAGCATAATTTCATTAAAGACCGATGAAAAAAATGGGAAAAACAGGGAAAAAAAAAGACGACAGATATATTGTTACACATAAATAAAAGTCATTATTAAGATATTAATTAATTAGCATAATTACATGAATAACCGTTACAAAGGGCAATACGTGAACAAAAAAACTAAGAATTGACATGAGAAATCATATTTAAAAAAATAAATGTCTTTTTCCTCAGAAAAAGTAGCATAGATATTGGAAAAATATAAATATTTATACTAATGTGCAAAATCTTATTAAAAACCTTTTAAAAAAAGAATAAGGAATGAAAACGGTGATGACAAATCAGGTTTTAACAAGAATTTAACCCTTTTTATTATATATATATATATATATATATATATATATATATATATATATATATATATATATATATATATATATATATATATATATATATATATATATATATATATATATATATATATATATATACAGTGAGGAAAATAAGTATTTGAACACCCTGCTATTTTGCAAGTTCTCCCACTTAGAAATCATGGAGGGGTCTGAAATTGTCATCGTAGGTGCATGTCCACTGTGAGAGACATAATCTAAAAAAAAAATTCCAGAAATCACAATATATGATTTTTAAACTATTTATTTGTATGATACAGCTTTAAATAAGTATTTGAACACCTGTCTATCAGCTAGAATTCTGACCCTCAAAGACCTGTTAGTCTGCCTTTAAAATGTCCATCTCCACTACATTTATTATCCTAAATTAGATGCACCTGTTTGAGGTCGTTAGCTGCGTAAAGACACCTGTCCACCCCATACAATCAGTAAGAATCCAACTGCTAACATGGCCAAGAACAAAGAGCTTTCCAAAGACACTAGAGACAAAATTCTACACCTCCACCAGGCTGGAAAGGGCTACGGGGAAATTGCCAAGCAGCTTGGTGAAAAAATGTCCACTGTTGGAGCAATCATTAGAAAATGGAAGAAGCTAAACATGACTGTCAATCTCCTTCGGACTGGGGCTCCATGCAAGATCTCACCTCGTGGGGTCTCAATGATCCTAAGGAAGGTGAGAAATTAGCCCAGAACTACACGGGAGGAGCTGGTCAATGACCTGAAAAGAGCTGGGACCACCGTTTCCAAGGTTACTGTTGGTAATACACTAAGACGTCATGGTTTGAAATCATGCATGGCACGGAAGGTTCCCCTGCTTAAACCAGCACATGTCTTGAGTTTGCCAGTGACCATTTGGATGATCCAGAGGAGTCATGGGAGAAAGTCATGTGGTCAGATAAGACCAAAATAGAACTTTTGGGTCATAATTCCACTAAACGTGTTTGGAGGAAGAAGAATGATGAGTACCATCCAAAGAACACCATCCCTACTGTGAAGCATGGGGGTGGTAGCATCATGCTTTGGGGGTGTTTTCCTGCACATGGGACAGGGCGACTGCACTGTATTAAGGAGAGGATGACCGGGGCCATGTATTGCGAGATTTTGGTGAACAACCTCCTTCCCTTAGTTAGAGCATTAAAGATGAGTCGAGGCCGGGTCTTCCAACATGACAATGACCCGAAGCACACAGCCAGGATAACCAAGGAGTGGCTCTGTAAGAAGCATATCAATGTTCTGGCGTGGCCTAGCCAGTCTCCAGACCTAAACCCAATAGAGAATATTTGGAAGGAGCTAAAACTCCATGTTTCTCAGCGACAGGCCAGAAACCTGACTGATCTAGAGAAGATCTGTGTGGAGGAGTGGGCCAAAATCCCTCCTGCAGTGTGTGCATACCTGGTGAAAAACTACAGGAAACGTTTGACCTCTGTAATTGCAAACAAAGGCTACTGTACCAAATATTAACATTGACTTTCTCAGGTGTTCAAATACTTATTTGCAGCTGTATCATACAAATAAATAGTTAAAAAATCATATATTGTGATTTTCTGGATTTTTTTTTTTAGATTATGTCTCTCACAGTGGACATGCACCTACGATGACAATTTCAGACCCCTCCATGATTTCTAAGTGGGAGAACTTGCAAAATAGCAGAGTGTTCAAATACTTATTTTCCTCACTGTATATATATTTTATATATATATAATGTTTTGAATTTCTAAACATAATTTTATAAAAAAAATAAATAAATAATAAAAAAAAAACAGTTAAAAATTTCAAAATGTGAAGGATGATGGTGGACAAATTTTGTTTTCATAAAAGGTATGATAGTTATAGTGAAAATATGAGTTTTCATATTCAAAATCATAATTTCAGAAAATTTTTTTTAAAAGGGTGCAGTAAGTGAACAAAAATACTGACGAATTATAACATTTTGACAAATGTAACCTGTCATGAAAATCTGATTATTATTTACAATAATAAATAAAAATATAAATTTTCATGTTCAGAAGCAACATTTGAAAAAGAAAATGTAAAACGTGCAATAGGTCAACATGACAATGTTTTGACAAAAATATACATAAAAAAATGTTTTATATATATATATATTTATATATATATATATATATATATATATATATATATATATATATATATATATATATATATATATATATATATATATATATTTATATATATATATATATATATATATATATATATATATATATATATATATATATATATATATAAAATATATATATATATATATATATATATATATATATATATATATATATATATATATATATATATATATATATATATATTTATATATATATATATAAAATTTGTTAAAAAACATGACTTCTCATAAATCATGGTTTGAAATTGTTTTTTCAAACAAAAATTATAGTCATTATGAAAATATGAATTTTTAGATCAATTGTTAGAATTTCATGAATAACCATTAAAAAAAGCAATAAGTGAATAAAAAAAAACAAAGAAATTGACATGAGAAACCTTTTTTTTGACAAAAAATATGTTTTTTTTTTTTTTTACAAATTATCATAGTTATTATGAAAATATGAATTTTCATACTCAAGAAAAAAATTTCTTTCATAAGAATATATTAGCAATAAATTAAATTTCATTTTCATAAGCATAATGTCCTCGAAAAAAATGTCAAATGCTGCAATATTTGAACAAAAATACTGCCATAAAAATTATTTTGACAAAAAATGACTATTTGCATAACATAATAGTTATAATAAAAATATGAATTTTCGTATCGCGACCCTACAAAAATTTATATTTTGCTTGAGTATAAACATTTATATTTTCACACTAACTGTTCTACTTTTTCTGAGACAAAATACATCTATTTCTTAAAACATGATTTCTCATGTCAATTTTTAGTTTTTCATTCCCTTTGTAACGGTTATTATTAATATAAACAAATATATTTTCCCAATAGACGGAAAATAAAAAAAAAGTCATATTTCTGTCAAAACATGATTTGGCATCTAGCATTTTTAGTTTTTTTGTTTAAGCATTGTACTTTGTTATTTTTTTCATGAAACTTTGCTCATGAAAATGAAAATTCAAATATTTATAATATATTTTTATGAACAAACTCATATTTTTGTCAAAATATCATTTGCCATGTCACGTGTTTATTTGCAATGTCACCTGAAGTTTTGCACTTTTGAATGTTTTTTTTCCTGAAATGTACCTTCGGAAACCAAAATTCATATTTTCATTACAATAATAAATTTTTTCAAAAAGTGATATGCTTATGAGTATGAATTTATATTTTTATAAATTTTTATTTAATGTACCTGACTTTTAAAAGTTTTTGAAAAAAATATGCTTATGGAAATAAAAATTCATATATTCATTGAAAAAACTTATATTTTTGTCAAAACTTTGTCATGTCATGTTGACCTTTTGCACTTTTTTATTTTTTTCCTCAAATGTTGCTTCTGAATTTGAAAATTTATATTTATTTTTATTATTGTATATGTACCTATCAGATTTTTTCATGTCAGTATTTTTGTTCACTTCCTGCACCCTGTTTTCCCTTATTCTTTTTTTAAAGGTTTTTAATAAGATTTTGCATTAGTATAAATATTTATATTTTCTCAATAAATACACTACTTTTTCTGAGGAAAAAGACATCTATTTTTTAAAATATATAATTTCTCATTTCAATTTTTAGTGTTTTCCGTTCACGTATTTCCCTTTGTAACGGTTATTCATGTAATTATGCTAATTAATTAATATCTTCATAATTACTTTCATTTATGTGTAACAAAAGTCGTCTGTTTTCCCCTTTTTCCCCCATTTTTTTAATGGCCTTTAATGAAATTATTCTTATAAATATGAAAATTCATAAACACCTATTTATTCATAAATTCATAAAATTAAAGTGTTTTACTTTGTACCGGTTTTTCATGAAATTATGCTTATGGAAATAAAAAAATCATATTTTTCAAATAACATTTATATTAAAAAACTTTTGTCCTGTCATTATTTTTCCGTCCCTCATTCCACTTTAAATGGTTTTAATACAGTTTTGCTTATGCATATGAAAATATAGTATAATCATTAATATTTTCATAACTACAACAGGTAAATTTTTTTGTAAAAACTTTTGTCGTGTCACCTTTTTTCGTTCCATTGTTAACGGGTTTTAAAGAAATTATGCAAATTAAGAAATGTCCATTTTGTCAAACATGGTCATAACAAATTTTTTATTTTTCGTTCGCATATTGCACTTTATTGACGGGTTTAAATAAAATTATGCAAATTAATATAACAATTATCATTTTTATATTTGTCAAAACATGAATTGTCTTGCCTATTGAATCTTAAAGTGGCTTTTCATTAAATTATGATTATGAACAATAATATATTCATAATGTTTAGGTTTATTAGAAAAGGTTTTTTTTTTCTCAAAACTTGGTCATGTCACCTTTTTTGATTCTTTATTTAACTTTTTAACAATTATTAATAAAAATATGCTAATTATTATAACCATTTTTTAATAACTATCATATTGTTTATTTAAAAATTTCATCATCATCTTCATCATCATCATCATCATCATCATCATCATCATCATCATCATCTTCTCTCGCTTTTCCGAGGCCAGGTCGCGGGGGCAGCAGTCTAAGCAGAGAAGCCCAGACTTTATGTTTTTGTTGTATGTCTTATCTCATCATAAACATGTAAAAACGTTGTGGTCAAGTGCACGAGATATGTGCAAATATAACACCGTTCGAAAAACAGTTTTCCTTTCGTCCTGGATGCTGACGCTTGCGGAATCTCATAGGAAGTTCGTTCTTTAAAGCACATACGGTTGGCCAAAATATTATTTTTGTCTAAAAAAACATGATTCATGAAAAGTCATGTTTTTGACAAAACTTGATTTTTAATGTCGTTATTTCCAACGGATCCATAACGGATTCTAATTAAAATATGGTTATGCATATGAAAATTCATATTTTCCCAATAGATTAAAAAATATTTAGAAAAAAGAATAGAAAAATTATTTAAAAAAACGTAATATTTCTATCAAAACAGGTGGCATGTAACATTTTTATTTTCTTTGTTTACGCATTGTACTTTGTAATGGTTTTTCATGAAATTTTCTTATGAAAATGCAAATTAATGTCTTTTTTGTATATATTTGAAAAAAAAAAAAATTTTTGTCAAAGCTCTGTCGTCACGTTTCATTGACTTCTTAGACTTTAATTTTTTTTCCTGCAATGTACCTTAAAAATAAGATATCATGTCATTATTTTCGATTAACTTATTGCACCATTTAAAATTTTTTTTTATGAAATTATGCTTATGAATATATTCATATTTTGACAACAATTATAATATCTTGTATAAATAAAACGTAAATTCTCAAAACAAATTTATTGTTACCATCATCATTCACATTTTTTAATTTTAACTGGTTTTTAATGAAATTATGCTTAAAAATTCATATTTTCATATTAAATATTATATTTTAATGAAAAAACGTTTCATTTTATACAAATCTTGATTTGTCATGTCACTGTTTTTTTCTCCTTGTTCCACTATTAATGGTTTGTAATACGTTTGCTTATGAGCATGAAAATTCATACTACTTTTTCTGGAAAAAAGTTAACTTTTTGTCAAAACATGACGGCAATTTGTAGGGTTTTTTTGTTCACTTATTGACTTTTGTAATGGGTATTCATGAACTTATGCTAATTGATATAATAATTAAAATTTTCACAATAACTTTTGTATGAAAAAGTCATAATGTCAACATGATTTATGAAAAGTCGGTTTTGACAAAACTTGATTGTCACGTTTTTCAACTTATTTCACTTTTTAACGGTTTCTAATGAGATTATGCTTATGAATATGAAAATTGATATTTTCTCAATAGATGAAAAAAGATTAAAAATTATGGTCATTTCTGTCAAAACATGATTTAGCATGTAACATTTTTAGTTTTTTTTTCGTTCACTTATTGCCTTTTGTAAAGGTTATTCATTAAATTTAAATGCTATTTAAAAAAATATTTTATAATATAAAAACTCATATATACTCATATGAAAATTGATATTTTCTCAATAGATGAAAAAAGATTAAAAATTATGGTCATTTCTGTCAAAACATGATTTAGCATGTAACATTTTTAGTTTTTTTTTCGTTCACTTATTGCCTTTTGTAAAGGTTATTCATTAAATTTAAATGCTATTTAAAAAAATATTTTATAATATAAAAACTCATATTTTCATAATTACTTATATTTTTGTATGATAAAAGTCATGTTTTTAACTTAATACGTATAATGCTTAATACGTAGGTAACCCTCCCCTGTCCCCCTTTGTACATATATATAATTTTTATTATAATACTCATACTTTTTGTCAAAACTTTGTCATCCAGTGTTTTTTTTTTTTTAAATCCTAAAATGTTGTGTCTGAATATTAAAATTTTAATTTTTTAATTATCATATTTTCAAAACAATAGACATTTTTGTCAAAACTTAAAATGTAGTTTTTTCCTCACTGTATTGTACCATTTTACTTTTTTTCATGAAATTATGCATTTGAATATAAACATTTATATTTTGTACATTTTCAGTAACTCTAACTTAAAAAAAAGTCATTGTTCTCAAAACAAATCTGTTGTCACCATCATCATTTACTTTTTGCAATTTTAACAGTTCTTTAATGAAATTAAGCTTAAAAATTCATATTTTCATAATAACTACTTTATTTTTATGAAATTTTTTTTTTTTTTTTACTTTTGGCATGTAAATTTTTTTTTGTTAATTTATTCCAATTTTAATGGTTTTTAATAAATGTTTACTTATGAGCATGAAAATTCGTACTATCATACTTTTTCTGGAAAATGTCACTTTTTGGTAAAACATGATCTCAAGTCAATTTGTAGGTTTTTTTGTTTGTTCACAATGCCTTTTTAATGGTTATTCATAAAATTAGGCTAATTGATATATAAATTAACATTTTCATAACTATTATTTTTATATAAAAAAAGATTTGTCAAAACTATTTTAAAATCATGTTTTTGACAAAACTTATAAATGTCATGTTATTTCCCCTTATTCCACTTTTTAACGGTTTCTAATTAAATTATGTAATAATATATTTTATTAAAAAACATATTTTTTTCAAAACTTTGTCATTTTAACTTTTTGCACTTTTTAGCATTTTTTTCTGAAATGTTGCTTCTGAATATTAAAATGTAAAAATTTTTGTGATATCAGATTTTCATAAAAAAATTTCATTTTGTCAAATCGTTATATTTCATGGCAGAATTTTCGTTCACTTACTGCACCATTTAAGTTTACATTTTGCTTAGGATTATGAACATTTATATTTTCATAATAACCATCCTACTTTTTCTGAGACAAAATACATTTATTTCTTAAAACATGATTTCTCATGTCAATTTTTAGTTTTTCATTCACTCTGTAACGGTTATCATTAATATAAAAAATAGTATTTTCCAAATAGATGAAAAGAACTATGAAAAAAAGTCATATTTCTGTTAAAACATGATTTGGCATGTACCATTTTTAGTTTTTTTGTTTAAGCATTGTATTTTGTAATTTTTCATGAAACTTTGCTCATGAAAATAAAAATTCATATATTTATAATATATTTTAATGAACAAACTCATATTGTTGTCAAAATATTATTTGCAATGTCACCTGAAGTTTTGCACTTTTTAATGTTTTTTTTCCTGAAATGTACCTTCGGAATACAAATTTCATATTTTCAAAACAATAATAAATTTTTTCAAAATGGATATGCTTATGACTATGAATTTATATTTTCATAATAACTATCCTACGTTTTATGAGTATAAAACCATATATTATTCAAAACATGATTTCTCGTCAATTTCTCTTTTTTTTTCCTTCAGTTGTTCATCAATCAACCTGATCTTTTTTTCCTTATTCCACATTTTAACGGTTTTTAATTAAATTATGCTCATGAATATGATAAATAATTTTTCCCCAATAGATGAAAAAAGATGAAAAAAGTCTTATTTCTGTCAAAACACGATTTGGCATGTAATATATTTAGTTTATGATTATTTGGCATGTAACATTTTTTAGTTTTTCTTGAACGTATTGTACTTTGTAACTATTTTTCATGAAGTTTGCTAATGAAAATAAAAATTCCTATATTTATAATATTTTTTTTTTTTATAAAACTCATATATAGGAAGAGGCTGATCAGGAAGGCTAGCTCAGTCCTGGATATTCCCCTGGACACTGTACAGGAGGTGGAAGAAAGGAGGATGGTAGCAAAACTAATATCTTTGCTGGAGAATGCCTCTAACCACCTGTATAATACCGTTTTATCGTTAAGCAGCTCCTTCAGTGACAGACTGTTACATCCTAAATGTCTCAAAGAGCGAAACAGAAGGTCTTTTCTCCCTGCTGCTATTAGACTTTACAATCAAAGCTGCTCCCAGTGAACCATTCACCATAATCCACACTGTTATTAACTGTTAATAGTTACTGTTCTTACTGTTCTACTGTGTAAAAATACTACCAGTGTGAAATACTACCTGCAATACGTACTTTTTCCTTATTTGTATTTATACATTGTGTATTATGAAAATATTAATTTTCATACTCAAGAAAAAAAAATTCTTTCATAAGAATATATTATGAATAAATTAATTTTTATTTTCATCAGCATAATGTCCTGGAAAAAAAATGTCAAATGGTGCAATTGTTTACCAAAAATACTGCCATAAAAATTTTGACAATTTATTTATTTTGATTTTCATAACATAATAGTTATAATAAATATATGAATTTTCGTATTGCGAAAATTCATTTCAGGAAAAAAAAATGTGAACATGTAAAATGTCAATGAAACAAAGTTATTATAAAATAATAAATTTTTATACTCAATCAATATTTAATTTTAAAAAATGATTCTTTCATAAAAACGTTTCAAATATATGGATTGTTATTTTCATATGCAAAATTTCATGATAAAAAACTTTACAAAGTGCAATACATAAACGAAAAGCTAAATGTGTTACATGCCAAATCATGATTTGACAGAAATTACCTTTTTCACCCAAAACATATCTATTGGCGAAATATGAATTTTTGCATTCAAAATTTCATTAAAATCTGTTTAAAAGTGGAATAAGGGGAATAAAACAAATCAATGACAAATCAAGTTTTATCTAAAATATGATTTGTTTAATCTTAAAAGAAAATGTAATTAATCATAACTTCATATATAATATTTTTATTTGTATAATTTCATAGGATCAATGATAATGAATATTGAAATGTGAACAAAAACTAAAAAGTGACACTACAAAACGTTTTGCCAAATTGACTTTACAAAAAAGAGATATGAAAATATAAAATTTCATATTCATAAGCACAATTGTATTACAAATGTATTTAAACAGGCATTGTGAACAAAAAATCCTTACAAATTGACCATGTTTTGACAAAAATTTGACTTTTTTCAGAAAAAGTATAATAGTACAAATGTTCATGCTCATAAGTAAAACTGTATTAAAAACCGAACAATATAAGTGAACAAAAAATGTACATGACAGAGGTTTTTTTTTTGTTATTTACTCATGAAAATAAAGTATTTAATATGACGATACGAATTTTTAAGATTAATTTCATTAAGTGAATGATGATGGTGACAACAGATTTGTTTTGACAAAAATCTTTAAAAAAATACGATAGTTATTATAAAAATACAAATTTTCCTATTAAAAAGCAACATTTTAGAAAAAAAATTTATAAAGTGCAAAAAAAAGTCATTACATGACAAATGTTTTTGACAAAAATGAGTTTTATCATATAATATATTATAAATATATATACGTTTTTATTTTCATTAACAAACCTTCATGAAAAAAATTACAAAGTACAATGCTTAAACGAAAAAACTTAAAATGGTACATGCCAAATAATCTTTTGACATTAATATTTTGACATTTTTTCATAATTCTTTCATCTTTTTTCATCTATTGGGAAAATATATTTTTTTCTATAAAAAATTACCGTTTCAAAATGAATGAAAAACTAAAAATTAACATGAGAAATCATGTTTTAAGAAATAGATGTATTTTGTCTCAGAAAAAGTAGGACGGTTAGTATGAAAATATAAATGTTCATACTCTTAAGCAAAACGTTATTAAAAATTATTAAAAAAAGAAAAAGAAAAAGGGATCGTAAAAAGTTGACGACAATCAAGTTTTGACAAGAAATGTACTCTTTTCAAAAAAATATAATAGTTAATATGAATTATAAAGCATAATTTCAAAAATAGTGAAAATATGTTTTCATATTTAAAATCATAAGTTCATGGCAAAACGTAAAAAAGGTAAGAAAAAAGTGAACAAAAATTCTGACATGAAATATCACGTTTTGACAAAATGAAAATTTTTTCATGAAAATCTGATATTAAAAAGTTTACATTTTCATATTTAGAATCAAAATTTCAGAAAAAAATATTTAAAAGTTTACATGACAGTTTTGACAAAAATATTTTCTTTATTAAAAATATATTATTAATATATGAATTTTTATTTCCATAAGAAAATTTCAATGATAAAGTACAATAAGTACACAAATATCTAAAATATGTTACATGCCAAATCAAATTTCAACATAATTATTATTATTATTATTATTATAACTTTTTTTTCATAATTCTTTTATCTTTTTTCATTTATTGGGATTTCTCGTATTCATAAGCAAAAGTTCATTAAAAAAAAAAAAAACGTTAAAAAGTGGAATAAGGAGAAAAAAAGACTTTAAACATCAGAACCAGTCAAGTTTTTCATACAAAAATAATAGTTTGGCCAAGCCGTGTATGTGCTGTAATGAATGAGCTTCCAAGAAATTGCGATTCCGCAAGTCTCAACCTCGCAGAACGAAAGAAAAACGTTGTTTTTGAACCGTTATATTTGCACATATCGGAATACATTTAAAAACAATGTTTTTACATGTTTATGATGTGATAGGACATAATAAATCATGTTTGGCCTGATATAGCACTTTTTTCGTAAAAACTGAAAAATTCCTAGAAACTGAAAATGCGATTCCGCAAGACTCAGCGTCGCAGGAGGTTATTTGAACAATGTTATATTTGCACATATCGCATGCACTTGACCACAATGTTTTTACATGTTAATGATGTTATAAGACATAATAAATCATATTTTGTAAAAATAAAATAATATGATAATTATTATGAAAATATGAATTTTTCTATTCATGATCAAAATGTATTAAAAAAAATTTAAAAAGTCAACATTTCAGTTGTAGAAAGTCATAATTAATCAAAAACGTATCAGCACCACATGTTTGGCCAAGCCGTGTATGTGCTGAAATAAATGAGCTTCCTAGAAACTGAAAATGCAATTCAGCAAGTCTCAGCCTCGTAGGACGAAAGGAAAACGGTTTTTTGAACCATGTTATATTTGCACATATAAGAATACAATGTTTTCACATGGTAATAATGCAATAGGACATAATAAATCATGTTTTGCCTAAAATAGCAAATAGCAAATTTTTTCGTTAAAATATGATAGTTATTAAGAAAAAATGAATTTTCATATTCATGATCAAAATGTATTAAAAAATGTAAAAAAGTTAACATTTCAGTTGTAGAAAGTCATAATTTATCAAAAACCTTTTAACACTTTATGTTTGGCCAAGGCGTGTGTATGCTGTACTAAATGAGCTTCCTAGAAACTGAAAATGCGATTCAGCAAGTCTCAGCCTCGTAGGACGAATGGAAAACGGTTTTTTGAACCATGTTATATTTGCACATATCGCATGCACTTGACCACAATGCTTTTACCTGTCAAAGATGAGATAAGACATAATAAATCATGTTTGCCTAAAATAGCCCTTTTTTGTTAAAATATGATAGTTATTATGAAAATATGTATTTTCATATTCATGATCAAAATGTATTAAAAAAACTATAAAAAGTGAACATATCAGTTGTAGAAAGTCATAAATTATCAAAACGAATCAGCACCACATGTTTGGCCAAGCCGTGTATGTGTTGTAATAAATGAGCTTCCTAGAAACTGAAAATACGATTCAGCAAGTCTCAGCCTTGTAGGACGAAAGGAAAACGGTTTTTTGAACCGTTATATTTGCACATATCGTATGCACTTGACCGCAATGTTCTTAAATGTTAATGATAAGATAAGACTTAATAAATCTTTTTTGCCTGATATAGCACTTTTGTCGTAAAAATATGATATTATGAAAATATTAATTTTCATATTGATGATCAAAATGTATTAAAAAACTGTAGAAAGTGAACATATCAGTTGTAGAAAGTCATAATTTATCAAAAACCTTTTAACACCACATGTTTGGCCAATCCGTGTGTGTGATGTAAGGAATGAGCGTCCTAGAAACTGAAAATGCGATTCAGCAAGTCTCAGCCTCGTAGGACGAAAGGAAAACGGTTTTTTGAACCATGTTATATTTGCACATATCGTATGCACTTGACCACAATGCTTTTACATTTTAAAAATGAGATTAGACATAATAAATCATGTTTTGCCTAAAATAGCACTTTTTTTCGTTAAAATATGAAAGTTATTAAGAAAAAATTTATTTTCATATTCATGATCAAAATGTATTAAAAAACTGTAGAAAGTGAACATATCAGTTGTAGAAAGTCATAAATTATCAAAAACCTATCAACACTTCATGTTTGGCCAAGCCGTGTGTATGCTGTAATGAATGAGCTTCCTAGAAACTGAAAATGTGATTCAGCAAGTCTCAGGACGAAAGGAAAACTTTTTTTTAACCATGTTATATTTGCACATATCGCATGCACTTGACCACAATGCTTTTACATGTTAAAGATTAGATAAGACATAATAAATCATGTTTTGCCTAAAATAGCACTTTATTCGTAAAATTATGATAGTTATTATGAAAATATGAATTTTCATATTCATGATCAAAATTTGATAAAAAACTGTAAAAAAGTGAACATTTCAGTTGTAGAAAGTCATAATTAATCAAAAACGTTTCAGCACCACATGTTTGGCCAAGCCGTGTATGTGCTGTAATGAATGACCTTCCTAGAAACTGAAAATGCGATTCCGCAAGTCTCAGCCTCGCAGGACGAAAGGAAAACGGTTTGTTGAACCATGTTATATTTGCACATATCACATGCACATGACCACAATGTTTTTACAAGTTAATGATGAGCTAAGACATAATAAATCATGTATTGCCTAAAGTAGCACTTTCCTCGTAAAAATATGATAGATTTTATGAAAATATGAATTTTCATATTCATGATCAAAATTTGGTGAAAAACTGTAAAAAGTAAACATATCAGTTGTAGAATGTCATAACTCATTAAAAACGTATCAGCACCACGTTTGGCCAATTCGTGTATGTGCTGTAATAAATTAATGAGAGTCCTAGAAGCTCAAAATGCGATTCCGCAAGTCTCAGCCTTGCAGAACGAATGGAAAACGGTTTTTCGATCCATGTCATATTTGCACATATCGCATGCACATGACCACAATGTTTTACATGTTAATGATAAGACTTAATAAATCATGTTTTGTCTAAAGTAGCACTTTTCTTCGTAAAAATATATTTATTATAAAAAATATGAATTTTCATAATTATTATCAAAGTTTTATGAAAAACTGTAAAAAGTTAAACAGATCAGTTGTAAAAAGTCATAATTCATCAAAAACGTATTAGCACCACATGTTTGGCCAAGCCGTGTGTGTGCTGTAATGAATGAGCTTCCTAGAAATTGAAAATGCGATTCCGCAAGTATCAGCCTCGCAAGACGAAAGAAAAACGTTTTTTTGAACCATGTTATATTTGCACATATCACATGCACTTGACCACAATGTTTTTACAAGTTAATAATGAGCTAAGACATAATAAATCATGTATTGCCTAAAGTAGCACTTTCTTCGTAAAAATATGATAGATTTTTTGAAAATATGAATTTTCATATTCATGATCAAAATTTGGTGAAAAACTGTAAAAAGTAAACATATCAGTTGTAGAATGTCACAACTCATTAAAAACGTATAAGCACCACGTTTGGCCAATTCGTGTATGTGCTGTAATGAATGAATGAGAGTCCTAGAAGCTCAAAATGCGATTCCGCAAGTCTCAGCCTTGCAGAACGAATGGAAAACCGTTTTTTGACCCATGTTATTTTTGTACATATCGCATGCTATTGACCACAATGTTTTTACATGTCTATGATGAGCTAAGACATAATAAATCATGTTTTGCATAAAATAGCACTTTTTTCGTTAAAATATGATAGTTATTATGAAAATATGAACTTTTCATATTCATGATCAAAATTTGATGAAAAACTGTAAAAAGTAAATATATCAGTTGCAGAAAGTCATAACTCATCAAAAACCGATCAACACCACATGTTCAAGTCTTAGCCTCGCAGAACGAATGGAAAACGGTTGTTCGAACCATGTTATATTTGCACATATCTCATGCACATGACGACAGTGTTTTTACATGTTAATGATAAGATAAGACTTAATAAATCATGTTTTGTCTAAAGTAGCACTTTTCTTCGTTAAAATATGATAGTTATTATAAAAAACTATGAATTTTCATAATTATTATAAAAATTCTATGAAAAACTGCAAAAAGTAAACAGATCAGTTGTTGAAAGTCATAATTCATCAAAAAACCTATTAGCACCAAATGTTTGGCCAAGCCGTGTGTGTGCTGTAATAAATGAGCTGCCTAAAAACTGAAAATGCGATTCCGCAAGTCTTATCCTCGCAAAAACGTTTTTTTTTTTTTAACCATGTTATATTTGCACATATCGTTTGCAATTGATCACAATGTTTTTACATAGCCACTTCACTATACGCCCTCTTAAAGGGAAAATCTAAACCGTCTGATGTCCTTGAATGGACGAGCACGAGAAAAATAACAACATCGTCGACAAACTTCCAAAACTTGCAGCCATTAAAGGGAGTGAATGGCAGCCTGACGATTGCCCCTTCTGTGAGTTCGATACAGGTTGCTCCCATTGACTTAAAACAATACCAGCAAGAGTTATGGGTGTCAGACGGAGATCTTGTACCGCAACAGCAGCAGGATCAGCTAATCAGCGTCATAGAAGGTATGATTCTCATAGATGGTTAATACATCATTCCAGAGGCCCTCCAGAAACCAGTGATAAAATTATACCATGATTATGCACATGTATTAGCTCCCAAAACACAACAGCTGATACAGAAAAACTTCTGGTGGCCAAAAATGGCATCAGACATTAAGAGATGGTGCGACACGTCTCGTATGTGCCACCATCAACCAGGGTAGAACTGGACGTACAAACTTGTGTCGCCCAGAACCACCCAAAGGACCATGGGAATTCTTACAGCTAGATTTTATTGGTCCATTACCCACTGCCAAGGGGGGGATATCGCTATTGTCTCGTCGTAATTGATAAATTCTCTAAATGCGTAGACGCAATTCCAACTCGCGACAACAGCGCACGCACCGTGGCACGAGTAATGGCAAATCAAATCCTCCCAATCTGGGGAACACCAACTCAGATTAAGTCTGACCAAGGAACACACTTCACTGGTCAAATAATGAAACACATATGTGAAATGCTACATATCAAACAAAGATTTCACGTTCCATACAGGCCGCAAAGCTCAGGTATGGTGGAACGTGCAAATCACTCGATGAAAGAAAGCATCTCCAAACAAATAATGCAACATCAGAACAGGTGGACTGATGCACTACCAACAGTTCTCCCAGTCTTGCGAGCAACCCCATCCAAAGCCACAGGCAGAGTCACAGGCCATAGACCCAGAAATCACCCCAGCAGATCTGGGACCCCTTGTGCTTGCAAAACAACAGACTGTGCTAACACAATTACAACAAAGACTGGCAGTGTTACAAACAAAAACTACCTTAAAACAGCAACAGTCGGACCTAATGAATGATGCACAATTTAAACCAACCTCTGAGATCAAATTTACCGAAGGTGATATGATCATGATACAGGTGTTTATAAAACAAGATCCATTCACACCCAGATGGCATGGACCACATGAGATGAAAGCTTTATGCAATAGCTACGTGGCCATAAGTGTCAAGGGGAAGTTGAAATGGTACCACATGTCCCAGTGCAAAATCTTCAAAGGTTCCGCTAATCAATAATTATTAAAGTTTCTCTCTGTTTCATCTCCTAGGTTGACTGCAGCAATTCCATGGAGACCGGACGAGAGGAAAGTTTCTGGACCGACTTGCATGAAGCTGGGTCAAAGGGTTTCACTCACACACACACTGGAATGTGGGAGATGGGTATGGAAATACACTAAGAGGTCATCCATATTTTTCAGTACACTTTCAACCAGAGAACTAGTCACGTGGCCTCCCGGAGTAGTACCGGAACCAAATTGCGCAACTAAAATTTGCTTTAAAGTAGGCTCCAACCATCTCCCTATAGTAAACATTTCAGGTGACACACCGGCACGCACATCTTTTCACAAAATAACGGCCTGGTATCAACTTAAAGCAGAACCAGGAGCAAAAATTGCGAGCATGAAAAATCTCTCTCTATGAAAAAATCAACAATGGATTAGATCCTAAAAATCTGTTATTTAATCAAAGATTTAGAGCCCGCAATATATAGGTGTACACACACTGAAACAATCAACACTACGCATATGAGTTTTACTGAATATAAATTTGATATAACTTCATATGTACCTCATAACAATTAACCTGAAGCCTTTGTCTGGACTAGCCGGAGAGAAGGCATGTATTGCGTGGGAAAATGTGTCAATGACCCAGATAATTACACCGGGCCACAGAATTGCTCATGGATAATGAAACATTGTTTTATTTTGACCACTTGTGGATATTGCAAACCAAAGGAATGTCCAAAACTATATACTATTCCTCCTGGTGGACTGATTAAAGGGAATATCAACAAGACATTATTTCATGATTTGAATCTAGTGATGACACATGTATCATACAATATTTCCAACATCCCATCTGCTTATATCAATCACCGTGATTACACTGATAAGACCTATGCATGGCTACAATCACGAATCGATGATTACATTTATGACTACAAAAACAGACTTGCCGTGCAAATCTCACCTGCACGCTCAAAACGAGACCTGCTCGGAAACATAACATTCGGCTCAAGTTAAGTTAAGTTAAGAAAAATGTTATCTATATCCGATGCAGAGAAGCTCGTCCATGCGTTCATGACCTCCAGAATAGACTACTGTAATGCATTACTAGGTGGATGTCCTGCGTCATTATTAAACAAGCTTCAGTTAGTTCAGAATGCAGCAGCCAGAGTTCTTACTAGATCAAGAAAATATGATCAGATAACCCCAATCTTATCATCCCTGCACTGGCTTCCTGTTAAGTTTCGAATAGACTACAACCTATTACTTCTTACTTATAAAGCACTAAATGGTTCGGCTCCCACGTACCTATCTAGTCTTTTAACACGCTACAATCCGCCACGCTCCCTGAGATCTCAAAACTCTGGACTTCTAGAAGTTCCTAAAATAGCAAAGTCCACTAAAGGTGGTAGAGCATTTTCACATTTAGCTCCTAAACTGTGGAATAGTCTTCCTGACAGTGTTTGGGGCTCAGACACACTCTCCCAGTTTAAGTGCAGATTAAAAACATATCTTTTAAGCAAAGCCTACACATAACACGTCTCACATTATAACCTTTTGCTCCAGAACATCTGATCACCTGCACATTATCAACTTGTGCTGTTAATATCATGAACAGCAGCTACGCTAATTTCTCTCCACTGCTTCTCTTTCTCTCCCCATCCCGAGACACTCTGAGGTTCCTCCAGATCCAGTCACCTCCCACCTCGTGATGATTACGGACCTTTGAAGAAGTAGATGCCGAACTGGCAAACATCCCGAACCATCTAGGGACGTACCAGTGCCAACTTGATCCCACTACGTGTGGAGTTTTGACATTGGACCTCCTGGAGGGTTTAAAGGCTCTGGCATGGAGAAGCTGATGCTGGATCTGTGATGATCACAAATGCTGAGCTCATAAAACTAGGAGCTACTAACCATAAAGACTGTATAAAACTGCAGAAAGAACATCACTTATAATCTTATACTCCAGTGCTCATGTTAGTTCTCACTCTCCAGTGTTCTGTATTGTTGAAGATTTATGATCACACTCTTGATGTCACCCAAATGAGGATGGGTTCCCTTTTGAGTCTGGTTCCTCTCAAGGTTTTTTCATCTAGGGGAGTTTTTCCTTGCCACAGTTGCAACGGCTTACTTATCAGGGATAAATGCACACCATTCACCTTAACTGTTGATTTCTGTAAAGCTGCTTTGAGACAATGTCTGTTGTGAAAAGCGCTATACAAATAAACTTGACTTGACTTGACTCAGTTAATTCCATTGCTAAGATCTATTCACTGCTGCTAGACAAGAAATCCTTGATCTTCGTCTGTACAAGACACCTAGACATGTTTTGAATGACCTCATAGACATCTTAGATCTACATAGGTGGTATGAATCAGAAAAAATGAAAAATGTAAGATATTCTTCCACCATAATGATGTTTACAGGAAATGAATGTAATGGATGTATTGGGTTTTTCGTCAGTTTTCCTTTAATCAGTTTCCCCAGATCAGGTTTTTCCAAATTCCACTACCATACGCTCTATGGGCGTGGTAGTGAAGGATCAGGTAATTAAATGGGATCACCTCACTGGATACATGACACAAAAGGGTACTGAGACCTTGTTTACCAATCACACATGTTGCCATGAAACACACAATTATGTTATCTGTACATGTAACACTTTGCAACCTTTCTCCCCCAATTACACCAAACTTATAAACGTTCAGTCACTGCATGGTTATTCTGATGTTGTCCAGGTGTCTCATACACAGTGGTGCGTTGTCAGTGAAATGAATTATTTTACCTCCGGAGGACTGACCTGCTCTGTAAGAACCAATCAATGCAAACTTCCATTGCTAAATAATGTTTACATAAGGCTTACTCTATCTGGGTATTTAAGGAGAACTGACCAACAATTCGGGGAATCTTTTATCAGGTCTGAAAGGTTTTATATTTCCTGTTTAAATGTAAATACTATTGGTTTGTATTTGTGTTATTTTTTAATTGTATTATGAATTAGCTTTAAATTGTGATTTTCTTACCTGGTTAATAAATTATGTTTGATTTTATTCTGGGTTGCTCGGTAAATGTTGACACTGCAAGTAATAACGTTGCATCCGTAGTTACCGTAAGGACTAAAATCGGGGTAGGTTCGGCCTAAATCCCAGTTAGATAGTGAATAGGAGAATGGTAGGAGAATGCTGAGGATGGAGCCACCAGGTAGGAGGAAAAGAGGAAGGCCAAGGAGGAGGTTCATGGATGTGGTGAGGGAAGACATGCAGGTAGTTGGTGTAAAAGAGGCAGATGTAGAGGACAGGGTGGTATGGAGATGGATGATCCGCTGTGGCGACCCCAATGGGAGCAGCCGAAAGAAGAAGAAGAAGATATGAATTGTCATAATTTCATGACAGTTGGTCATACTAAACATTTTTTAGTTTTTTAGTTTACGTATTGTATGTATTGTACCACGCCCTTGGCAACGGATTGAGGCCTGTACATCCGGACAACTGCCCTTGAATCTATATTTGTACTCAGGACCCCTACCTAAATTGAAAAAAGCTACTTCCAATCCATTTGTTGAAAATACTATTGTAGTATGGTATGAATTCTTGAAACATCTTGGGGAGGTTACCTCAATTATCACAATTTACCTCTATTTGGGGTAATACTAACTTTACACCTGGGACACAAGATGATGGATTCAAAATTTGGGCAACAAAAGGTTTGTGTAAGGCGGGAGATTTGTTTAGTAATAAAACTATGCTTAGTTTTCAGGAATTAAAACAAAAGTTTGATCTAACTAAAACATTTTTTAAATATCTTTAAATTAGGAATTTTATTAACAAGATACGAAATCATTCCCTTTTTATTGCCGGATCTATCCCCTTTAGAAAAAGTTACTTTAGACTACTTCAATGGGGGTAGGCAAATTTTAATGCTTTATAGACTAATCTCCACTAAGTGCAAGGAAAATACAGAAGATAAACTTCTGGCATGGTTTTGCGATATAAATGAAAATATAACGGATGATGCGTGTTAGTGTATCTGTCTAAAGGCCCAAACTCAGACAATTAATACGAGATTCAAGCTTCTGCAACATAAATGGATCATGAGAGTATACATAACTCCTTAATTGCTAAGCAAATTTAATCCCAACATTCCCGATCAATGTACAAAATGTTTATGGAAATGCCCCCAAGTTGAATGTTTTTGGGAAAAAGTTTTAGATTTTTTATCCCTGGTGTTAAAGCAAAACATTCCCAAGTGTCCTAAACTATATATGTCTACTAAATATTTTCCCTGCAACGTGCACCTTTACTAGCTCTGCTAAGAAGATTTTGATATTCTGTTTATTACAAGCAAAATTTGTTTTAACTTGGTTTTTGAAAAATACAGAAGGCCCTCATTCTAAACAATGATTAAAGGCTTTGGAAAAACTCATATATTTTTTAAAAGCAAACATTAAAAGTTTTTCAGAATATGGAATCCCTTTATAGGTTTTTTGGTGGTAGTCGATCCGAGTCAATTTTCCAGGTAGCTTGGCTTAACAAATATACTTTTTGGATATTGTTGTGCCATTAATTTTGACAGATTGTGTTTTAGGTGTGTGTACATGTGTATGTATATGTACGTATGAATGTATGTCTTTGTGTGTGTGTATATATATATATATATATATATATATATATATATATATATATATATATATATATATATATATATATATATATATATATATATATATATATATATATATATATATTAAAAACATGATAAATGTATATGTATAAAGGGGGGCAGGGGAGGGTTACCTACATATTAAGCATCCATTTATGCTTATATGCATTTATTAAGCATTAATGTATGCTTAATATGTAGGTAAACTCCCCTGCCTCCCCCCTCTTATACAGTTTTTTTGTTTTGTTTTGTTTTGTTTTTGTTTGTTTGAATTATTTACTTGTATTTTTATTGTAATCATATTCTTTTTTTGTTGTCCATAAAGTAAAAAAATTAATAGACAGTCTTGAAAAAAGAAAACATGCAAAATCATGTTTTGACAGAAATATTTTTCAGCATTTTTCATCTATTGGGAAAATATGAATTTTCATATTCATATGAATATTTTCATTAAAACACGTAAAAAAAATGGAATAAGTCGAGTCAAGTTTATTTCTATAGCGCTTTTCACAACAGACATTGTCTCAAAGCAGCTTTACATAACTTTAAGAGTTAAGGGGGAAATAACGACATTAAAAATCAAGTTTTGTTAAAAACATGACTTTTTTCATTAAAAAAGATAGGAATTACGAAAATATGAATTTTTACATTAATTAGCATAATTTTATTAATAACAGTTACAAAAGGCAATAAGTGAACAAAAGAACTAAAAAAAAATGACGTGAAATCATGTTTTGATAGAAATATGACTTTTTTTCTTCATTTCTTTTATCTTTTTCCCAATCATCTATTGGGAAAATCTGAATTTTCATATTTATAAGCATAATTTCATTCAAAAACGTTCAAAATTGGAAAAAGGGGGAAAACATGAAATAAAAAAATCAAGTTTTGTCAAAAACATGAGATTGGTTCATACAAAAATATGTTTTAAATATTTACAATATCTTGTTTGTTCACTTATTGACTTTTGTAATGGGTATTCATGAACTTATGCTAATTGATATAAAAAATCATATTTTCACAATAACTGTAACTTTTGTATGAAAAAGTTATAGTCAGAACATGATTTATGAAACATTCATTCATTCATCTTCTCCCGCTTATCCGTAATTCGGGTCGTGGGGGCAGCAGTCTAAGCAGATTCCCCAGACACTTCTCCGTGTCCAGGGATTGGGCTGTCAAGGCCCCCGCGACCCGAATTACGGATAAGCGTAAAGTTAAAAAATTGTCAATCCTCTCAGCCCCGGTCCCTTACGGTCCCTCCTGCAGGTGGTGAGCCCACGGGAAGGCGGCCGCACGTTGCTCCGACATCACGGTCCTTGATTTATTTTTCTCGTAAGGGTCCCCTGGAGCATAAGAGGGTTAAGGGCCTTGCTCAAGGTCCCAAGAGTGGCAGCTTGGCGATACCGGGGCTTGAACCCCCCCACCTTCCGATCGGTAACCCAGCGCCTTAACCGCTGGAGCCACCACTCCCCTGATTTATGAAACGCTTTTAGTTTTTTTTGTTCACTTATTGCCTTTTGTAACGGTTATTCATAAAATAGAATGCTACTTAATATAAAAACTCATATTTTCATAATTATATTTTTGTATGATAAAAGTCATGTTTTTGACAAAACTTCATTTTTGATGTTTTTTTTTTCTCATTCCACTTTTTAACATTTTTTTTATTTTTATGAAATTATGCTTATGAATATGAGAAATCATATTTTCCCAATAGATGAAACAAGATGAAACAATTCTGGAAAAAAAGTCATATTTTTGTCAAAACATGATTTGGTATGTACCATTTTTAGTTTTTTCATTTAAGCATTTTACTTTGTAATTTTTTTCATTAAACTTTGCTCATGAAAAAAAAAATTATATATTTATAATATATTTTTATGAACAAACTCATCTTGTTTAATCTTGTTGCACTTTTTAATGTTTTTTTTCCTGAAATGTACCTTCAGAATACAAAAATTCACATTATCATAACAATAATAAATTTTTTCAAAACGTGATATATAATGCTTATGAGTATGAATTTATGTTTTCATAATAATTATCTTACGTTTTATGAGAATTAAGCCATTTATTTTTTAAAACATGATTTCTCATGTCAATTTTTCTTTTTTTTCCTTCAGTTGTTCATCAATCAACGTGATTTTTACTGTCTTTTTTTTTTCCTTATTCCACATTTTAACGGTTTTTTAATGAAATTATGCTCATGAATATGAGAAATCATATTTTCCCAGTAGATGAAAAAAGATGGAAAAAAGATGGAAAAAGTTTTATTTCTGTCAAAACACGATTTGGCATGTAATAGATTATTATTTTTTTTTTTTGTATATATTGTACTTTGTAACAGTTTTTCAATAAATATTGGTAATGGGAAAAAAAGTTAATATATTTAGAATATTTTTATGCAAAAAAAATATTTTTGTCAAAAAGTTGTCTTTTTGCACTTTTTAACATTTTTTTTTCTGAAATGGTGCTTCTGAATATGAAAAGGTTTACTTTTTTATAATATCAGATTTTCGTGAGAATAGTTATTTTTGTCAAAATGTGATTTCATGTTAAAATTTTCTTTTACTTTTTGCATCCTTTTACGATTCCCAAAAACTTATATTTTCACTATAACTATCATACCTTTTATGAAAAACGTAATAATTTTTAAAAACAAATGTCATGTCACTGTCATCGTTCACTTTCTGCCATTTTTAACTGTTTTGTAACTGTTTTTTTGTCCATTTTCTTTTGTTCACTTATTGCCTTTTGTAACGGTTATTCATTAAATTATGCAAAATAATATAAAAATTCATATTTTCATAATAACTTAGATTTTTGTGTGAATAAAAGGCATGTTTTTGACAAAACTTGATTTTCACTGTCATGTTTTTTCTCCTTATTCCACTTTTTAAAGGATTTTAATGAAATTATGCTTATGAATTTCTTCTTCTTCTTCTTTCGGCTGCTCCCATTAGGGGTCACCACAATGGATCATCCGTCTCCATACCACCCTGTCCCCTACATCTGCCTCTTTCACACCAACTACCTGCATGTCTTCCCTCACCACATCCATGAAACTTCTCCTTGGCCTTCCTCTTTTCCTCCTTCCTAGTGGCTCCATCCTTACCATTCTCCTACAAATATAACTCATGTCCCTCCTCTGCACATGTCCAAACCATCTCAAATGTCGCCACCCGCACCTTGTCTCCAAAACGTCCAACATGCGCTGTCCCTCTAATAAACTAATTTCTAATCTTGTCCATCCTCGTCACTCCCAGCGAAAACCTTAACATCTTCAGCTCTGCTACCTCCAGCTCCGCCTCCTGCCTTTTACTCAATGCCACTGTCTCTAATCCATACAACATTGCAGGTCTCACCACAGTCCTATAAACTTTCCCTTTCATTCTTCCAGATACCCTACTATCACAAATCACTCCTGTCACTCTTCTCCACCCACTCCACCCTGCCTGCACACTTTTCTTTACTTTTCCTCACTTCCCTAACACACTCTCCATTACTTTGCACTGTTCCCCAGGTACCGGGAACTCCACCACCTTCTCCACCTCTTCTCCCCGCAGCCGCACCATTCCACTACACTCCCTCTCATTTACGTACATGTACTCTGTCTTACTCCTACTGACTTTCATTCCCCTTCTCTCCAACGTGTACCTCCACCTCCAGGCTCTTCTCAGCCTGCTCACTACTCTCACCACAAATCACAATATCATCCGCAAACATCATAGTCCAGGGAGACTCCTGTCTGACAATACCACAACTCATCTCTTGGCACCCTGTCGTACGCTTTCTCTAAATCCACAAATACTCAATGCAATTCCTTCTGTCCTTCTCAATAATTCTCTATCAACATTCTCAAAGCAAATAAGGCATCTGTGGTGCTCTTCCTCGGCATGAAACCGAGCTGTTTCTCACAGATGGTCACCTCTTCTCTCAGCCTGGCTTCCACTACTATTTCCCATAACTTCATGGTGTGACTGATCAACTTAATTCCCCTGTATTACTGCAGGTCTGCACATCTCCCTTATGCTTAAAGATCGGTACTAGCACACTCCTTCTCCATTCCTCATGCATCCACTCACCTTCCAAAATCTTGTTAAACAATCTGGTTAAAAAAATCCACTGCAATCTCTCCTAAACATCTTCATGCTTCTACCGGGATGTCATCTGGTCCAACCGAATTTCCACTCTTTATCCTCTTAATCGCTGCTCTCACTTCCTCCTTACTAATCATATCCACTTCCTGCTTTACTAACTCCACATCATCCAACCTTCTCTCTCTCATTTGCCTCGTTTATCAGCTGCTCAAAATATTCCCTTCACCTTCCCAACACACTTTCCTCACTAGGCAACACATTTCCATCTCCATCCTTTATTGCTCTAACTTGCAGCACATTCTTCCCAGCGCAGTCCCTCTGCCTGTACTCCTGCCTACTTTTCTCATCACCCTGTCGATCCCACTTCTGTTTTGTTAACCTCTTCCCCTTATGCTCTCATGCACTTCCTCATTCCACCACCACGTCTCTTTGTCTACCTTTCTATTTACAGTCACACCAAGTACTTTTCTAGCTGCCTCCCTCATCACTCCTGCAGTGGTTTCCCAATCATCCAGCACCTCTTCACCACCACTGAGCCTCTGTCTGACCTCTTCCCTGAACCTCACACTACACTCCTCCTCCTTCAGTTTCCACCATCTTATTCTTCTGTCAGTCCTCAATCTCCTCCTCTTCTTTTTCGCCTCCAAAACCATCCTACAGACCACCATCCGATGCTGTCTAGCTACACTTTCCCCTGCCAACACTTTACAGTCTCCAATTTCCTTCGGGTTGCATCTCCTACATAGAACATAATCCATAATCCGATTCACCAATCGTTCATTTCTAGGTACACAATCTACCACTTCATCTAATTCACTCCAGAATCTTTCCTTCTCCTCTATCTCACAGCCGACTTGCGGAGCATAGGCACTGATTACATTTATCATTATCCCTTCAACTTCCAGCTTCACGTTCATCACCCTATCAGAAACTCTCTTCACCTCCCCTACACTCTTACTGTACTCTTCCTTCAGAATCACCCTTACACCATTTATTTTTTCATCCACACCATAACAGAACAGTTTGAACCCACCTCCTGGCCTTACTCCCTTTCCACTTGGTCTCCTGAACACACAACATATCTACCTTTCTCTTCTCCATCATATCAGCTAATCTCTCTCCCTTTACCAGTCATAGTACCAACATTTAAAGTACCAACCCAAACCTCTACTCTCCTACACTTTCCTACACTTCTCCTTTTTTAAAATTATGCTTATGAATATGAGAATTCATATTTTCCCAAGAAAGAAATATGTAAAAAGTATGAAAAAAGTCATATTTCTGTCTAAACACGATTTGACATGTGAGATATTTTAGTTTTTTGAGTACATATTGTACTATGTAACAGATATTAATAATATAAATTTTTTATTTTTTCATAATTATTATTTTTGTATGAACCAATCTCATGTTTTTGACAAAACTAGATTTTTGTCAAAATGATATTATGCATATAAATATGAAAATTCAGATTTTCCCAATAGATTATGAATAAAAGTCATATTTCTTTTTTTTTATTTTAGTTCTTTTGTTCACTTATTGCCTTTTGTAACTGTTATTAATAAAATTATGCTAATTAATATAAAAATTCATATTTTCGTAATTACTTTTATTTTTTATGAAAAAAGTCATGTTTTTAACAAAACTTGATTTTTAATGTCGTTATTTCTCCCGTATTCCATTTTTTTTTACGTGTTTTAATGAAATTATGCATATGAATATGAAAATTCATATTTTCCCAATAGATGAAAAAAGATGAAAAAAAGATGGAAAAAGTCTTATTTCTGTCAAAACAGGATTTGGCATGTAATCTATTTAATTTTTGGTTATTCGGCATGTAACATTTTTTAGTTTTTCGTGTACGTAATGTACTTTGTAACTATTTTTCATGAAAGTTGGCTAATGGAAAATAAAATTCCTATATTTATAATATTTTTTTTATGATAAAAGTCCTGGATATTCCCATGGACACTGTACAGGAGGTGGAAGAAAGGAGGATGGTAGCAAAACTATTATCATTGCTGGAGAATGCCTCTAACCACCTGTATAATACCATTTTATCGTTGAGCAGCTCCTTCAGTGACAGACTGTTACATCCTAAGTGTCTGAAAGAGCGATACAGAAGGTCTTTTCTCCCTGCTGCTATTAGACTTTACAATCAAAGCTGCTCCCAGTGAACCATTCACCATAATACACACTGTTTAACTGTAATAGTTACTGTTCTTACTGTTTTACTTTGTAATAATACTACCAGTGTGAAATACTACCTGCAATATGTACTTTTTCCTTATTTGTATTTATACATTGTGTTGTGTATTATGAAAATATGAATTTTCATACTCAAGAAAAATTATTTCTTTCATAAGAAATATATATAATAAATAAAAAAAATTTCATAAGCATAATGTCCTGGAAAAAAATGTCAAATGGTGCAAAAGTTTAACAAAAATACTGCCATAAAAATTCTTTTGACAAAAAAATTACTATTTTCATAACATAATAGTTATAATAAAAATATGGATTTTCGTATTGTGAACCTACATTTCAGGAAAAAATAAATTTTAACATGTAAAATGTCAATGAAACAAAGTTATAAAATAATGAATTTTCATACTCAATCAATATTTAATAAAAAAAAATGATTCTTTCATAAAAACGTTTCGAATATCATCATCATCATCATCATCTTCTCCCGCTTATCCGAGGCCGGGTCTCGGGGGCAGCAGTCTAAGCAGAGATGCCCAGACTTCCCTCTCCCTAGACACTTCTTCCAGCTCTTCCGGGGGGACACCGAGGCGTTACCAGACATAGTCTCTCCAGCATGTCCTAGGTCTTCCCCGGGGTCTCCTCCCAGTGGGACGTGCCCGGAACACCTTTCCAGGAAGGCGTCCAGGAGGCAGAACTTTACAAAGTGCAATACATAAACGAAAAGCTAAATGTGTTACATGCCAAATCATGATTTGACAGAAATTACCTTTTTCACCAAAAACATATCTATTGGCGAAATATGAATTTTTGCATTCATAAGCATAATTTCATTAAAATCTGTTAAAAGTGGAATAAGGGGAATAAAACAAATCAATGACAAATCAAGTTTTATCTAAAATATGATTTGTTTACTCTTAAAAAAAATTTAATTAATCATAACTTCTTAAAAAATATTTTTATTTGTATAATTTCATAGGATCAATGATAATGAATATAGAAATAAGTGAACAAAAACCAAAAAAGTGACACTACAAAACGTTTTGACAAATTGAGGACTTTACAAAAAAGAGATATTATGAAAATATAAAATTTCATATTCATAAGCACAATTGTATTACAAATGTATTTAAACAGGCATTGTGAACAAAAAAACATTACAAATTGACCATGTTTTGACAAAAAGTTGACTTTTTTCAGAAAAAGTATAATAGTACAAATTTTCATGCTCATAAGTAAAACTGTATTAAAAACCGAACAAAATAAGTGAACAAACAATTTACATGACAGAGGTTTTTTTTTTGTTATTTACTCATAAAAATAAAGTATTTATTATGACAATATGAATTTTTAAGCTTAATTTCATTAAAGAACTGTTAAAATTGCAAAAAGTGAATGATGATGGTGACAACAGATTTGTTTTAAGAAAAGTTTTTTATTTTTTTTTTTAAGGTTAGAGTTACTGTGAAAAGTGACCTATTTTCATAAAAAAGAAATGTCAAATGGTACAATAAATAAACGAAAATACTTACATTAAATATCACCATTTGACAAAAATTGTTATAAAAATACGATAGTTATTATAAAAATACAAATTTTCCTATTAAAAAGCAACATTTTAGAAAAAAAATATAAAGTGCAAAAAAAGTCATTACATGACTAAAATGTTTTTGACAAAAATATGAGTTTTATCATAAAATATATTATAAATATATATACATTTTTATTTCCATTAACAAACTTTCATGAAAAAAATTACAAAGTACAATGCTTAAACGAAAAAACTAAAAATGGTACATGCCAAATCATGTTGTGACATTAATATGACTTTTTTCATAATTTTTTCATCTTTTTTCATCTATTGGGAAAATATATTTTTTTCTATTAAAAATATCCGTTTCAAAGTGAATGAAAAACTAAAAATTGACATGAAAAATCATGTTTTAAGAAATAGATGTATTTTGTCTCAGAAAAAGTAGGACGGTTAGTATGAAAATATAAATGTTCATACTCAAGCAAAATGTTATTAAAAATTAATAAAAAAAGAAAAAAAGGGATCGTAAAAGGTTGACGACAAATCAAGTTTTGACAAGAAATGTACTCTTTTCATAAAAATATAATAGTTAATATGAATTATAAAGTATAATTTCAAAAATAGTGAAAATATGTTTTCATATTTAAAATCATAAGTTCATTGCAAAACGTAAAAAAGGTAAGAAAAAAGTGAACAAAAATTCTGACATGAAAATCTGATATTAAAAAGTTTACATTTTCATATATAGAAGCAACATTTCAGAAAAATTTTTTAAAAAGTTAACATGCCAAAGTTTTTTAATAAAAATATATTTTTAATATATGAAATTTAATTTCCATAAGAAAATTTCAATGATAAAGTACAATAAGTAGACGAACTAACATATGTTACATGCCAAATCATATTTCGACATAATTATGACTTTTTTTTTTATAATTCTTTTATATTTTTTTCATCTATTGGGATTTCTTATATTCATAAGCAAAAGTTCATTTAAAAAAAAAAAAAACGTTAAAAGTGGAATAAGGAGAAAAAAAGACTTTAAACATCAAGTTTTGTCAAAAACCAGAGAACCAGTCAAGTTTTTCATACAAAAATAATAGTTTGGCCAATTTTAATTTATCAAAAACCTTTTAACACCACATGTTTGGCCAAGCCGTGTATGTGCTGTAATGAATGAGCTTCCAAGAAACTGAAAATGCGATTCTGCAAGTCTCAGCCTCGCAGGACGAAAGGAAAAAGTTTTTTTGAACCGTTATATTTGCACATATAGGAATACATTTAAACACAATGTTTTTACATGTTTATGATGCGATAGGACGTAATAAATCATGTTTGCCAAAAATAAAAAGCACGTTTTTTTGTAAAAATTTGATAGTAGTTATGAAAATATGAATTTTATACTCATGATCACAATTTGATAAAAAAAACTGTAAAACGTGAACAGTTCAGTTGTAGAAAGTCATAATTCATCAAAAACCCAACACCACATGTTTGGCCAAGCCGTGTGTGTGCTGTAATGAATGAGCTTCCTAGAAAATGAAAATGCGATTCCGCAAGTCTCATCCACGCAGAACGACGGGAAAACGGTTTGTTGAACCATTTTATATTTGCACATATAGTATAAATTGAACACAATGTTTTTACATGTTTATGATGAGATAGGACATAATAAATCATGTCTGCCTTAAATAGCACTTTTTTCATAAAAATTTGATAGTTATTATGAAAATATGAATTTTCATATTTATGATCAAAATTTGATAAAAAAAACTGTAAAAAGTCATAATTCATCAAAAACCTATTAACACCACATGTTTGGCCAAGCCGTGTGAGTGCTGTAATGAATGAGCTTCCTAGAAGTTGAAAATGCGATTCCGCAAGTCTCAGCCTCGCAGGACGAAGGGAAAACGGTTTGTTGAAGCATGTTATATTTGCACATATTGCATGCAAATGAACACAATGTTTTTACATGTTTATGATGCAATAGGACATAATAAATCATGTTTGCCAAAAAAAAGCAAGTTTTTCGTAAAAATATGATAGTAATTATGAAAATATGAATTTTTATACTCATGATCACAATTTGATAAAGTACCATCATTGTCACTTTTTTCGTTAACTTATTGCTGTTTTAAATGGTTGTTAATGAAATTATGCTAAGTAATAAAAAATATTTTATTACTTAGCATGCCGTTAAACACGGATATTCTTTAAATTGAATTTTCAAGATTTTCATAATTATATTTTTACTAAAAAAGTGCTATTTTTTTGTCAAAACATTTTTTAGTATGTCCTATCTCATCATAAACATGTAAAAACATTGTGGTCAAGTGCATGCAATATGTACAAATGTAACATGGTTCGAAAAACTTTTCGAGACACCTGTCATTCACCTGTATATCTTGACTGACAGGTGTCTTGTCCAATGATCTGTAAGTTTACGTTAACAAACTTTACCTACCTTTTCCGGTTTGTCTGAATCGGTGCACGAAACACATTAACAAATCCAAAAAACACAACGACAAGCCAGACAAACCGGAAAAGGTATAGGTATTGGTAAGCAAATAAGGCATCTGTGGTGCTCTTTCTCGGCATGAAACCATACTGTTTCTCACAGATGGTCACCTCTTCTCTCAGCCTGGCTTCCACTACTCTTTCCCATAACTTCATGGTGTGACTGATCAACTTAATTCCCCTGTAGTTACTGCAGGTCTGCACATCTCCCTTATGCTTAAAGATCGGTACTAGCACACTCCTTCTCCATTCCTCAGGCATCCTCTCACCTTCCAAAATCTTGTTAAACAATCTGGTTAAAAAATCCACTGCAATCTCTCCTAAACATCTTCATGCTTCTACCGGGATGTCATCTGGTCCAACTGACTTTCCACTCTTCATCCTCTTAATCGCTGCTCTCACTTCCTCCTTACTAATCATATCCACTTCCTGCTTTACTAACTCCACATCATCCAACCTTCTCTCTCTCATTTTCCTCGTTAATCAGATGCTCAAAATATTCCCTCCACCTTCCCAACACACTTTCCTCACTAGTCAACACATTTCCATCTCCATCCTTTATTGCTCTAACTTGCAGCACATTCTTTCCAGCACGGTCCCTCTGCCTGGCCAATCGGTACAAATCCTTTTCGCCTTCCTTAGTGTCAACTTCTCATACAGCTCCTCGTATGCCTTTTCCTTGGCTTTTGCCACATCCTTCTTAACCTGCTGCCGCATCTTCTTGTACTCCTGCCTACTTTTCTCATCACCCTGTCGATCCCACTTCTGTTTTGTTAACCTCTTCCCCTTATGCTCTCATGCACTTCCTCATTCCACCACCACGTCTCTTTGTCTACCTTTCTATTTACAGTCACACCAAGTACTTTTCTAGCTGCCTCCCTAATTTCTCCTGCAGTGGTTTCCCAATCATCCAGCACCTATTCACCACCACTGAGCCTCTGTCTGACCTCTTCCCTGAACCTCACACTACACTCCTCCTCCTTCAGTTTCCACTATCTTATTCTTCTGTCAGTCCTCACTCTCCTCCTCTTCTTTTTCGTCTCCAAAACCATCCTACAGACCACCATCCGATGCTGTCTAGCTACACTTTCCACTGCCAACACTTTACAGTCTCCAATCTCCTTCGGGTGGCATCTCCTACATAGAACATAATCCACCTGTGTGCACCTTGGATTCCTCCACTCTTATACGTCACCCTATGATCCTCCTTCTTCTTCAAATAAGTGTTCACCACTGCCATTTCCATCCTTTTAGCAAAATCTATCACCATCTGCCCTTCCACATTCCTCTCCTTTAGGCCATACCAACCCATAACCTTCTCATCACCTCTGTTCCCTTTACCTACATGCCCATTAAAGTCTGCCCGAATCACCAATCATTAATTTCTAGGTACACAATCCATAATTCACTCCAGAATCTTTCCTTCTCCTCTATCTCACAGCCGACTTGTAAAGCATAGGCACTGATGACATTTATCATTATCCCTTCAACATCCAGCTTCACGTTCATCACCCTATCAGAAACTCTCTTCACCTCCACTACACTCTTACTGTACTCTTCCTTCTGAATCACCCCTACACCATTTCTCTTTCCATCCACACCATAATAGAACAGTTTGAACCCACCTCCAATGTTCCTGGCCTTACTCCCTTTCCACTTGGTCTCCTGAACACACAACATATCTACCTTTCTCTTCTGAATTAGCTGAACCATCATATCAGCTAATCTCTCTCCCTTTACCAGTCATAGTGCCAACATTTAAAGTACCAACCCAAACCTCTTCTCTCCTACACTTTTCTACACTTCTCCTTTTTTAAAATTATGCTTATGAATATGAGAATTCATATTTTCCCAAGAAAGAAATATGTAAAAAGTATGAAAAAAGTCATATTTCTGTCAAAACACGATTTGGCATGTGAGATATTTTAGTTTTTTGAGTACATATTGTATTTTGTAACAGATATTATTATTATTAATATTATTAATATTATTAATATTATTATTATTATTATTATTATTATTATTATTATACAAATTATTATTTTTGTATAAACCAATCAGTTTTCCCCCTTTTTCCAATTTTGACCATTTTTGAATGAAATTATGCTTATAAATATGAAAATTCAGATTTTCCCAATAGATGATTGGGAAAAAGATAAAAAAGAATTATGAAAAAAGTCATATTTCTGTCAAAACATGATTTCTCCTCATTTCTTTTCAGTTGTTTTGTTCACCTATTGCCTTTTGTAACTGTTATTAATAAAATTATGCTAATTGATATAAACATTTATATTTTTGTAATTACTTTAATTTTTTTAATGTCAAAACATGATTTAGCATGTAACGTTTTTTTTCAATACTGTCTATTAATTTTGAAACTTTATGGACAACAACAACTAAAAAGAATATGATCACAATAAAAATACAAGTAAATAATACAAACAAACAAAAAATAAAAAACTAACAAAACTTATGTATAAAGGGGGGTGGGGAGGCAGGGGAGGGTTACCTACATATTAAGCATACATCTATGCTTAATAAATGCATATAAGCATAAATGTATGTTTAATATGTAGGTAACCCTCCCCTGCCCCACTTTATACATATATACACATACATACATACTGTATATCTATATCTATATCTATATCTATATCAATATATATATATATATATATATATATATATATATATATATATATATATATATATATATATATATATATATATATAAATAAAGCTCAAATACCACTGACTGACTCACTCACTCATCACGAAATCTCAAAAACCACTGAACGGATTGCAATGAAATTTGGAACATACCTTCCTCCTGGGTCTTAGGTGTTCACTAAGACAGGGTTTTGAAAAATTCTCCCTGGATCGTGACAAACGCGATTTCTCACGCATTGTAATAATTCGAAATAACAGTCGGATCCTCATGTTACTTACTACATTGTTTCTTATTACATGTTAGATGCACGATAAAAAAAATTTTTTTTAAAGAAGTTTGCCCTGTGTCGGTACTACAAAGGGGTAGTACGTTATTTGTTGACGTTACGTTCTGATCTCTGATCATCCAGTCCTGCTCAGTGATTACTGCTTATTGCCATATTGCTTAGCGTTCTGCCTTCTGTAGCGAAGCACGGGTACTTTCAGCTAGTATACATATATAGACACAAAGATATACATTCATACGTACACATACATACACGTACACACACACACACCTAAAACACATTTTGTCAAAAACAATGGCACAACAATATCCAAAATTAATATATGTTAAGCCAAGCTACCTGGAAAATTGACTCGGATCGACTACCTACAAAAAACCTATAAAGGGATTCCATGTTCTGAAAAACTTTTTTAGGTTTTCTTTTAAAAAATATACGAGTTTTTCCAAAGCCAGACAACGAGACAGTTCTTGTAACCATTGTTTAAAATGAGGGCCTTCTGTATTTTACAAATAACAAGCTAATACAAGTTTTGCTTGTAATAAACAGAATATCAAAATCTTCTTATCAGAGCTAGTAAAGGTGCACGTTGAAGAGAAAATATTTAGTATACAGAGTTTAGGACCCTTGGGAAAGTTTTGTTTCAACACCAGGGATAAAAAATTTAAAACTTTTTCCCAAAAACATTCAACTTGGGGGCATTTCCATAAACATTGATATAAAGTTCCTTTCTCTAAATTACATTTTATACATTGATCGGGAATGTTGGGATTAAATTTGCTTAGCAATTTAGGAGTTATGTATACGCTCATAATCCATTTATATTGCAGAAGCTTGAATCTCGTATTAATTGTCTAAGTTTGGGCCTTTAGGCAGATACACTGAGACTCATCATGCGTTATATTTTCTTTTATATCTCGACACCATGCCAGACGTTTATCTTCGGTATTTTCCTTGCACTTAGTGGAGATTAGTCTATAAAGCATAGAATTTTGCCTACCCCCATTGAAGTGGTCTAAAGTAACCTTTTTTGAAGGGGATAGATCCGGCAATGAAGAGGAATGATGTATCTTGTTAATAAAATTCCTAATTTGAAGATATTTAAAAATTTTTTTAGGTAGATCAAACTTTTGTTTTTAATTCCTGAAAACTAAGCATAGATTTTATTACTAAATAAATCTCCCGCCTTACACAAACCTTTTGTTGCCCAAATTTTGAATCCATCATCGTGTGTCCCAGGTGTAAAGTTAGTATTACCCCAAATAGAGGTAAATTGTGATAATTGTGGTAACCTCCCCAAGATGTTTCAAGAATTTATACCATACCACAATAGTATTTTCAACAAATGGATTGGAAGTAGTTTTTTTCAATTTAAATAGGGGTCCTGAATACAAATATAGATTCAAGGGCAGTTGTCTTTAATCCGTAGCCAAGGGATAGAATTTTTATTTCCATAAGCATAATTTCATGAAAAAACTTTACAAAGTACAATACGTAAAAAACTAAAAAAACTTTAATATTACCAACTGTCATAAAATTATGACAATTGATATAAAAATTCATATTTTCATAATGTGTCATTTTGGTCAAATTTGTCAAATTTCAAACCATGATATATGAAAATGTTTATATCAGATTTTCATGACAAGTTATTTTTGTCAAATAGTGATATTTCATGTCAGTGTTTTTGTTAACTTGCTGCACCCTTTTACGTTTTGTGAAATTATGATTCTGAATATGAAAACCTATATTTTCAATATAACTATCATACCTTTTATGAAAAACTTTTTTTTTTTCAAAACAAACTTGTCACCATCATTGTTTACTTTTTGCCATTTTTTAACTGTTTTTTATGAAATTATGCTTATAAATTCATTATATATATATATATATATATATATATATATATATATATATATATATATATATATATATATATATATATATATATAATGAATTTATAAGCATAAGTTCATAAAAAACAGTTAAAAAATGGCAAAAAGTAAACGTATAAGTAAAAGTATATATATATATTAGTATGAAAAGAGTGGAATTCTCGTTAAACCTGATTTGTCGTCATCTTTTTCATTTCTTATTCCTATTTTAAAGGTTTTTAATAAGATTTTGCTTATAAGTATAAATATTTATATTTTCCTAATAACAATGTTACTTTTTTTGGAAAAAAAAGACATCTATTTTTTAAAACATGTCAATCTTAACTTTTTCCGTTAACGTATTGCCTTTTGAATATTCAAATTCATATTTTCATGATTACTTTCATTTATGTATAACAGACTTCGTCATGTATTTTTTTTTCCTTTTTTCCCCCTTTTTAACAGTCTTTAATTTCGGTCTAAAAAATTCCTCCAATGCTAATTATTATAAAAATTCATATTTTCATAATAACTAATTTTTGTATGAAAAAGTCATGTTTTAACGAAACATAATTTTTAATGTCATGTTTTTTGCCCTTATTCCATTTTTTTAAGATTTTTAATGAAATTATGCTTATGAATATGAAAATGCATATTTTTCCAATAGATGAAAAAAATGAAAAATTGTGAAAAAAGTTATAGTTTTGTCAAAACGTGATTTGGTATGTAACCCTTTTTTTTTTTTTTTTTTGTGTACGTATTATACATTGTAACTTTTTTTCATGAACGTTTGCTAATGAAAATAAAAATTACTATATTTATAATATAATTTTTATGATAAAACTCATACTTTTTGTCCAAACTTTATTTGTCATGTAATGTTCGTATAACTATCATATTTTCAAAACAATAGACATTTTTGTCAAAACTTGATATGTAAGTATTTTTTTCCTCAATGTATTGTACCATTTTCCTTTTTTTAAACCTTCGGAAAACAAAATTCATATTTTCGTAACAATAATAATTTTTTTAAAAACGTGATATACTTATGAGTATGAATTTATATTTTCATAATAACTAGGTGGGCTCACCACCTGCAGGAGGGACCGTAAGGGACGGTGCTGTGAGGATTGGGCAGCAGTCGAAGGCGGGGGCCTGCTTAGACTGCTGCCCCCGCGACCCGAATTACGGATAAGCGGGAGAAAATGAATGAATGAATAATAACTATTCTACGTTTTATGAGTATAAAACGATCTCTTTTTCAAAACATGATTTCTCATGTCAATTTTTCTTTTTTTCCTTCAGTTGTTCATCAATCAACCTGATCTTTTTTTCCTTATTCCAAATTTTAACGGTTTTTAATGAAATTATGCTCATGAATATGATAAATACTTTTTTCCCAATAGATGAAAAAAGATGAAAAAAAAGATGGAAAAAGTCTTATTTCTGTACAAACACGATTTGGCATGTAATATATTTAGTTTATGATTATTTGGCATGTAATATTTTTTAGTTTTTCTTGTACATATTGTACTTTGTAACTATTTTTCATGAAAGTTTGCTAATGGAAATAAAAATTCCTATATTTATAATATATTTTTATGATAAAACTCATATTTTACTCATATATAGGAAGAGACTGGACAAGCTGATCATTAAGGCCAACTCAGTCCTGGGGATTCCCCTGGACACTGTACAGGAGGTGGAAGAAAGGAGGATGGTAGCAAAACTATTATCATTGCTGGAGAATGCCTCTCACCCCCTGTATGAAACCGTTTCATCGTTGAGCAGCTCCTTCAGTGACAGACTGTTACATCCTAAGTGTCTGAAAGAGCGATACGGAAGGTCTTTTCTCCCTGCTGCTATTAGACTTTACATTCAAAGCTGCTCCCAGTGAACCATTCACCATAATACACACTGTTATTTTTGTTTAACTGTGTAATAGTTACTGTTCTTACTGTTTTACTGTGTAATAATACTACCTGTGTGCAATATTACCTGCAATACGTCCGATATTACCTGCAATACTTGCAATACCACCTGTGTGAAATACTACCTGCAATACGTACTTTTTCCTTATTTGTATTTATACATTGTGTTGTGTATTATGAAAATATGAATGTTTATACTCAAGAAAAAAACTGTCTTTCATAAGAATATATTATGAATAAATAAATTTTCATTTTCATAAGCATAATGTCCTGGAAAAAAATGTCAAATGGTGCAATAGTTTAACAAAAATACTCCGCGAATTCACGCTCTGTCGCGTGTGATCAAGAATGAACCAATCACAAAGCATGCTGAGATGATCACTAGCCATTTGACCGTATCCGAACTCGTTGACCTGCTCATGAACTCTTTTCTATGTTTTTTCTCTGCTCTCCCTGCAAACAAAGCATAGGAGGATTAAACATTGATAACATCTTTACCACTGTATATTACTTATCCTTTATGTTATTATGTTATTGCCATGTACTTAATCAGACAAATAGATCACCTTATGACAAAATAAAATACAGAATCAAATCAAAATAAAACAATACAATAGTGAAATAAAATGTAAATGTGGGTTCATCACATAAGTAAAACTGTATTAAAAGCCGAACAAAATAAGTGAACAAAAAATTTACATGAGAAAGGTTTTTTTTTATGTTAATTTTCTCATAAAAAATAAAGTATTTAATATGACGATATGACTTTTTAAGCTTAATTTCATTTAAGAACTGTTAAAATTGCAAAAAGTGAATGATGATGGTGGCAACAGATTTGTTTTGAGAAAATGATTTTTTTTTTTAAGTTTAGAGTTACTGTGAAAAAGAAACCTATTTTCATGAAAAGAAATGTCAAATGGTAAAATAAATTAACGAAAATGCTGACATGAAATATCACCATTTGACAAAAATTGTTATGAAAATACGATAGGTATTATAAAAATAAAATTTTCCTATTAAGACGCAACATTTTAGAAAAAAAAAATATAAAGTGCAAAAAAAGTCATTACATGACAAAAAAGGATTTGACAAAAATATGAGTTTTATTATAAAAATATATCATAAATATAGGAATTTTTATTTACATAAGCAAACTTTTATTAAAAAAAGTTACAAAGTACAATACATACATGAAAAACTAAAAAATGTTACATGCCAAATAATCATCAACTAAATATATTACATGCCAAATCGTGTTTCGACAGAAATAAGAATTTTTCCATCTTTTTTTATCAATTGGGAAAATATGATTTATCAAATTTATGAGCATAATTTCATTTAAAACCGTTAAAATGTGGAATAAGGGAAAAAAGATCAGGTTGATTGATGAACAACTGAAGGAAAAAAAGAAAAATTTACGAGAAATCATGTTTTGAAAAATTGATGGCTTTATACTCATAAAATGTAGGATAGTTTTTATAAAAATATAAATTCATACTCATAAGCATAATATATCACATTTTGAAAAAAGATATTACTGTTATGAAAATATGAATTTTGTATTCTGAAGGTACAATTCAGAAAAAAAAACATTGAAAAGTGCAAAACTTCAGGTGACATTGCAAATAAACACGTCACATGGCAAATAATATTTTGACAACAATATGAGTTTGTTCATAAAAGTATATTATAAATATATCTGAATTTTTATTTTCATGATCAAAGTTTCATGAAAAAAATTACAAAGTACAATGCTTAAACGAAAAAACTAAAAATGGTACATAACAAATCAAGTTTTGACAGAAATATGACTTTTTTTTTTCCGTCTATTGGGAAAATATATTTTTTATATTAATAATAACCGTTACAAAGTGAATGAAAAACAAAAAATTGACATGAGAAATCATGTTTTAAGAAATAGATGTATTTTGTCTCAGAAAAAGTAGGACAGTTAGCATTAAAATATAAATGTTCATACTCTTAAGCAAAATCTTATTAAAAATTTATAAAAAAAAGAAATAAGAAAAAGGGATCGTTAAAAGTTGACGACAAATCAAGTTTTGACAAGAAATTTACTCTTTTCATAAAAATATAATAGTTAATCATAAAGCATAATTTAATAAATAGTGAAAATATGTTTTCATATATAAAATCATAATTTCATGGCAAAACGTAAAAAAGGACGAAACGTAAGTGAACAAAAAATCTGACATGAAATATCACGTTTTGACAAAATGAACTTTTTTTAATGAAAATCTGATATCATTAAAAAGTTTTCCTTTTTTATATTCAGAAGCAACATTTCAGAAAAAAATGCTAAAGGGTTAACATGACAGTTTTGACAAAAATATGTTCTTTAATAAAAATATATTAATATATAAATTTATATTTCCATAAGAAAATTTCAATACTAAAGTACAATAAGTACATGAAAATCTAAAATATGCTACATGCTAAATCATATTTCGACATAATTATATTTTTTTTCATAATTCTTTTACAATTTTCTCATCTATTGGGATTTCTCATATTTATAAGCATAAGTTCATTTAAAAAAATTTTAAAAAGTGGAATACGAAAAAAAACATGCGATTAAACATCAAGTTTTGTAAAGGATTTGACGTTTTTTCATAAAAATATAATAGTTAATATGAAAATAAACATTTTTAAGCAGAATTTCATTGAAAAACTGATGATGATGGTAACAACAAATTTGTTTTGAGATAAATTACGTTTTATTTATACAAGATATCATAGTTGTGACAATATTAATATATTCATAAGCATAATTTCATGAAGAAAATGTAAAATGCTGGAAAAAATTTATGAAAATTGTGACATAATATAATCATCTTATTTCGAAGGTACATTTCAGGAAAAAACATTAAAAGTCCAAGAAGTCAATGAAAAATGACATAACAAATATATATTTTCAAATATATATAAAAAAAATAAGAATTTGCATTTTCATAAGAAAGTTTCATGAAATACAGTTACAAAGTACAATGCGTAAACATAAAAACTGAAAATGTTACATGCCACCTAATGTTTTGACAAAAATATTAAGTTTTGAATAATTTTTCATCTTTTATATTTTATTGGGAAAATATGAATTTTCCTATTAATAACCATAATTCAATTAGAAAAAGGGGAAATAACTACTTAAAATATCAATTTTAATTCAATTTTAATTTTGTTTTGACTGAGTTTTTTCATACAAAAATAATAGTTTGGCCAAGCCGTGTGTGTGCTGTAATGAATGAGCTTCCTAGGAGCTGATTATGCGATTCGGCTCTCGCGCTCTCAGCCTCGCAGGACGAAAGGAAAATGGTTTTTCGTACCATGTTATATTTGCACATATCGCATGCACTTGACCACAATGTTTTTACATGTTTATGATGAGATAGGACATACTAAATCATGTTTTCACATAAAATAATTTTAGTAAAAATATGATAATTATGAAAATCTTAGCTTCCGTGTCCAGGGATTGGGTTGTCGAGGCCCCCGCCTTCGACTGCCGCCCGATCCTCTTCGCACTGGCCCTTTACGGTCGCTCCTTTGGGCTGAGCCCGGCCGGACCACGTGGGGGAAGGCCCGGCCACCAGGCGCTCGCATACGAGCCCCAACTCCGGGCCTGGCTCCAGGGTGAGGCCCCGGCTGCGCCATACCGGGCGACGTCACGGTCCTTGATCTGTTTTGTCTAATAAGGGTTTTTTTGAACCGCTCTTAGTCTGACCCGTCGCCTAGGACCTGTTTGCCTTGGGAGACCTTACCAGGGGCATATAGCCCCGGACAACATAGCTCCTAGGGTCATTCGGGTACTCAAACCCCTCCACCACGTTAAGGTGGCAGTTCAATCAGTTCAGTCACTGGGACGGTTTGCAGCCGAGTGTGAAGCGGCTGGGATGAGAATCAGCACCTCCAAATCCGAGGCCATGGTCCTCAGTCGAAAAAGGGTGGCTTGCCCACTTCAGGTTGGTGAAGAGTTCCTGCCTCAAGTGGAGGAGTTTAAGTATCTTGGGGTTTTGTTCACGAGTGAGGGAAGGATGGAGCGGGAGTTTGACAGACGGATCGGTGCAGCTTCTGCAGTAATGCGGTCGATGTACCGGTCTGTCGTGGTGAAGAAAGAGCTGAGCTGCAAAGCGAAACTCTCGATTTAACGGTCAATCTACGTTCCTACTCTCACCTATGGTCATGAGCTCTGGGTCATGACCGAAAGGACAAGACCGAAAGGACAAGGATACAGGCGGCCGAAATGAGCTTTTTCCACAGGGTGGCTGGGCGATCCCTTAGAGATAGGGTGAGAAGTTTGGTCACTCGGGAGGAGCTCAGAGTAGAGCCGCTGCTCCTCCACATCGAGAGGGGTCAGCTGAGGTGGCTCGGGCATCTGTTCCGGATGCCTCCTGGACGCCTACCTGGGAAGGTGTTCTGGGCGCGTCCCACTGGGAGAAGACCCCGGGGAAGACCTAGGACATGCTGGAGAGACTATGTCTCCCGGCTGGCCTGGGAACGCCTCGGTGTCCCCCCGGAAGAGCTGGAAGAAGTGTCTAGGGAGATTTGGGCATCTCTGCTTAGACTACTGCCCCCGCGACCCGGCCCCGGAGGAGTGATGAGAGCGACCCGGCCCATAAGAGGTATGAGAGGTATGAAAATCTTGAAAATTCAATTTAAAGAATACCCATGTTTAACGGCAATAAATAAACGAAATAACTAAAAAGTAAGATGGCAAATCCTGTTTTGTCTACAAGATCATATTTATAAGCATAATTTCATTAAAAACCGATGAAAAAAATGGGAAAAACAGGGGAAAAAAAAGACGACAGATATATTGTTACACATAAATAAAAGTCATTATTAAGATATTAATTAATTAGCATAATTACATGAATAACCGTTACAAAGGGCAATACGTGAACAAAAAAACTAAGAATTGACATGAGAAATCATATTTAAAAAAATAAATGTCTTTTTCCTCAGATAAAGTAGCATAGATATTGGAAAAAATATAAATATTTATACTAATGTGCAAATTCTTATTAAAAACCTTTAAAAAAAGAATAAGGAATGAAAACGGTGATGACAAATCAGGTTTTAACAAGAATTATATATATATATATACACAGTGAGGAAAAAAAGTATTTGAACACCCTGCTATTTTGCAAGTTCTCCCACTTAGAAATCATGGAGGGGTCTGAAATTGTCATCGTAGGTGCATGTCCACTGTGAGAGACATAATCTAAAAAAAAAATTCCAGAAATCACAATATATGACTTTTAAACTATTTATTTGTGTAAAAATATAAATTTTCATGTTCAGAAGCAACATTTGAAAAAGAAAATGTAAAACGTGCAATAGGTCAACATGACAATGTTTTGACAAAAATACACATTAAAAAAATGTTTTTATATTATATATATATATACTTCTCATAAATCATGGTTTGAAATTGTTTTTTTCAAACAAAAATTATAGTCATTATGAAAATATGAATTTTTATATCAGTTGTCATAATTTCATGAATAACCATTTAAAAAAGCAATAAGTGAATAAAAAAAACAAAGAAATTGAAATGAGAAACTTTTTTTTTGACAAAATTTTTTTTTTTTTTTTTTTTTTTACAAATTATCATAGTTATTATGAAAATATGAATTTTCATACTCAAGAAAAAAATGTATTTCATAAGAATATATTATGAATACATTAAATTTCATTTTCATAAGCATAATGTCCTCGAAAAAAATGTCAAATGCTGCAATATTTGAACAAAACTTCTGCCATAAAAATTATTTTGACAAAAAATGAGTTTTTGCATAACATAATAGTTATAATAAAAATATGAATTTTCGTATCGCGACCCTACAAAAATGTATATTTTGCTTGAGTATAAACATTTATATTTTCACACTAACTGTTATACTTTTTCTGAGACAAAATACATCTATTTCTTAAAACATGATTTCTCATGTCAATTTTTAGTTTTTCATTCCCTTTGTAACGGTTATTATTAATATAAACAAATATTTTTTCCCAATAGACGGAAAATAAAAAAGAAATCATATTTCTGTCAAAACATGATTTGGCATCTAGCATTTTTAGTTTTTTCGTTTAAGCATTGTACTTTGTTATTTTTTTCATGAAACTTTGCTCATGAAAATGAAAATTCATATATTTATAATATATTTTCATGAACAAACTCATATTTTTGTCAAAATATCATTTGCCATGTCACGTGTTTATTTGCAATGTCACCTGAAATTTTGCACTTTTGAATGTTTTTTTTCCTGAAATGTACCTTCGGAAAACAAAATTCATATTTTCATTACAATAATACATTTTTTCAAAACGTGATATGCTTATGAGTATGAATTTATATTTTTATAAATTTTTATTTAATGTACCTGACTTTTAAAAGTTTTTGAAAAAAATATGCTTATGGTATAAAAATTCATATATTCATTGAAAAAACTTATATTTTTGTCAAAACTTTGTCATGTCATGTTGACCTTTTGCACTTTTTAATTTTTTTTCTCAAATGTTGCTTCTGAATATGAAAATTTATATTTATTTTTATTATTGTATATGTACCTATCAGATTTTTTCATGTCAGTATTTTTGTTCACTTCCTGCACCCTGTTTTCCCTTATTCTTTTTTTAAAGGTTTTTAATAAGATTTTGCATTAGTATAAATATTTATATTTTCTCAATAAATACACTACTTTTTCTGAGGAAAAAGACATCTATTTTTTAAAATATATAATTTCTCATGTCAATTTTTTGTGTTTTCCGTTGTAATGGTTATTCATGTAATTATGCTAATTAATTAATATCTTTATAATTACTTTCATTTATGTGTAACAAAAGTCGTTTGTTTTCCCCTTTTCCCCATTTTTTTAATGGCCTTTAATGAAATTATTCTTATAAATATGAAAATTCATAAACACCTATTTATTCATAAATTCATAAAATTAAAGTGTTTTACTTTGTACCGGTTTTTCATGAAATTATGCTTATGGAAATAAAAAAATCATATTTTTTTAATAACATTTATATTAAAAAACTTTTGTCCTGTCATCATTTTTCCGTCCCTCATTCCACTTTAAATGGTTTTAATACAGTTTTGCTTATGCATATGAAAATATAGTATAATCATTAATATTTTCATAACTACAACAGGTAAATTTTTTTGTAAAAACTTTTGTCGTGTCACCTTTTTTCGTTCCATTGTTAACAGGTTTTAAAGAAATTATGCAAATTAAGAAATGTCCATTTTGTCAAACATGGTCATAACAAATTTTTAATTTTTCGTTCGCATATTGCACTTTATTGACGGGTTTAAATAAAATTATGCAAATTAATATCATAACAATTATCGTTTTTATATTTGTCAAAACATGAATTGTCTTGTCACCTTTTCCTTTTTCCTTTGCCTATTGAATCTTAAAGTGGCTTTTCATTAAATTATGATTATGAACAATAATATATTCATAACGTTTAGGTTTATTAGAAAAGATTTTTTTTCTCAAAACTTGGTCATGTCACCTTTTTTGATTCTTTATTTAACTTTTTAACAATTATTAATAAAAATATGCTAATTATTATAACCATTTTTAAATAACTATCATATTGTTTATTAAAAAATTTCATCATCATCATCATCATCATCATCATCATCATCATCATCATCATCATCTTCTTCTCTCGCTTTTCCGAGGCCAGGTCGCGGGGGCAGCAGTCTAAGCAGAGAAGCCCAGACTTTATGTTTTTGTTGTATGTCTTATCTCATCATAAACATGTAAAAACATTGTGGTCAAGTGCACGAGATATGTGCAAATATAACACCGTTCGAAAAACAGTTTTCCTTTCGTCCTGGATGCTGACGCTTGCGGAATCTCATAGGAAGTTCGTTCTTTAAAGCACATACGGTTGGCCAAAATATTATTTTTGTATAAAAAAACATGATTCATGAAAAGTCATGTTTTTGACAAAACTTGATTTTTAATGTCGTTATTTCCACTTTTTAACAGATTCTAATTGAAATATGTTTATGCATATGAAAATTCATATTTTCCCAATAGATTAAAAAATATTTAGAAAAAAGAATAGAAGAATTATTTAAAAAAAAACGTAATATTTCTATCAAAACAGGTGGCATGTAACATTTTTATTTTCTTTGTTTACGCATTGTACTTTGTAACGGTTTTTCATGAAATTTTCTTATGAAAATGCAAATTAATGTCTTTTTTGTATATATTTGAAAAAATATATATATTTTTGTCAAAGCTCTGTTGTCATGTTTCATTGACTTCTTAGACTTTACATTTTTTTTCCTGCAATGTACCTTAAAAATAAGATATCATGTCATTATTTTCGATTAACTTATTGCACCATTTAAATTTTTTTTATGAAATTATGCTTATGAATATATTCATATTTTGACAACTATAATATCTTGTATAAATAAAACGTAAATTCTCAAAACAAATTTATTGTTACCATTATCATTCACATTTTTAAATTTTAACTGGTTTTTAATGAAATTATGCTTAAAAATTCATATTTTCATATTAAATATTATATTTTAATGAAAAAACGTTTCATTTTATACAAATCTTGATTTGTCATGTCACTGTTTTTTTCTCCTTGTTCCACTTTTAATGGTTTGTAATACGTTTGCTTATGAGCATGAAAATTCATACTACTTTTTCTGGAAAAAAGTTAACTTTTTGTCAAAACATGACGGCAATTTGTAGGGTTTTTTTTGTTCACTTATTGACTTTTGTAATGGTTATTCATGAACTTATGCTAATTGATATAATAATTCATATTTTCACAATAACTTTTGTATGAAAAAGTCATAATGTCAACATGATTTATGAAAAGTCGTTTTTGACCAAACTTGATTGTCACGTTTTTTCAACTTATTTCACTTTTTAACGGTTTCTAATGAGATTATGCTTATGAATATGAAAATTGATATTTTCTCAATAGATGAAAAAAGATGAAAAATTATGGTAATTTCTGTCAAAACATGATTTAGCATGTAACATTTTTAGGGTTTTTTTCGTTTACTTATTGCCTTTTGTAAAGGTTATTCATTAAATTTAAATGCTATTTAAAAAATATTTTATAATATAAAAACTCATATTTTCATAATTACTTATATTTTTGTATGATAAAAGTCATGTTTTTGACTTAATACGTATAATGCTTAATACGTAGGTAACCCTCCCCTGTCCCCCTTTGTACATATATATTTATGTTTTATCATCCTGTTTAGTTAATGAGAAAAAAACAACATTAAAAAGTTTTGTCAAAAACATGACTTTTTTCATACAAAAATATAAGTAATTATGAAAATATGAGTTTTTATATTATAAAATATTTTTTTAAGTAGCATTTTAATTTAATGAATATTTCTCATTTTCTCATTTGTGATCCGCATATTTGATTTGGCACATGTTTTACGCTGGATGCCCTTCCTAACGCAACCCTCCCCATTTACCCGGGCTTGGGACCGGCACTAAGAGTACACTGGCTTGTGCCCCCCTAATGGCTGGGTTTAATGAATATATGCTTATAAATTCATAATATCTAATATATATATATATAAATAAATAAATAAATATATATATATATATATATATATATATATATATATATATATATATATATATATACACATTTATTTATTTATTATATATATTTTGTGTACGTATTATACTTTGTAACTTTTTCATGAAAGTTTGCTTATGGAAATAAAAATTTCTATATTTATGATATAATTTTTATTATAATACTCATACTTTTTGTCAAAACTTTGTCATCCAGTGTTTTTTTTTTTAAATCCTAAAATGTTGTGTCTGAATATTAAAATTGTAATTTTTTAATTATCATGTTTTCAAAACAATAGACATTTTTGTCAAAACTTAAAATGTAGTTTTTTCCTCACTGTATTGTACCATTTTACTTTTTTTCATGAAATTATGCATTTTCAGTAACTCTAACTTAAAAAAAAGTCATTGTTCTCAAAACAAATCTGTTGTCACCATCATCATTTACTTTTTGCAATTTTACAGTTCTTTAATGACATTAAGCTTAAAAATTCATATTTTCATAATAACTACTTTATTTTTATGAAATCACTTTTTTTTTACTTTTGGCATGTAAATTTTTTTTTTGTTCATTTATTCCAATTTTAATGGTTTTTAATAAATGTTTACTTATGAGCATGAAAATTCGTACTATCATACTTTTTCTGGAAAATGTCACTTTTTGGTAAAACATGATCTCAAGTCAATTTGTAGGTTTTTTTGTTTGTTCACAATGCCTTTTTAATGGTTATTCATAAAATTAGGCTAATTGATATATAAATTAACATTTTCATAACTTTATATGAAAAAAGAATTGTCAAAACTATTTTAAAATCATGTTTTTGACAAAACTTGATTTTTATAAATGTCATGTTATTTCCCCTTATTCCACTTTTTAACGGTTTCTAATTAAATTATGTAATATATTTTATTAAAAAACATTTTTGTTAAAACTTTGTCATGTTAACTTTTTGCACTTTTTAGCTTTTTTTCTGAAATGTTGCTTCTGAATATTAAAATCAGCAAAATCATGAATCATGAATCATCAACAAATCAGCACCACATGTTTGGCCAAGCCGTGTATGTGTTGTAATAAATGAGCTTCCTAGAAACTGAAAATACGATTCAGCAAGTCTCAGCCTTGTAGGACGAAAGGAAAACGGTTTTTGAACCGTTATATTTGCACATATCGTATGCACTTGACCGCAATGTTCTTAAATGTTAATAATAAGATAAGACTCAATAAATCTTTTTTGCCTGATATAGCACTTTTGTCATGAAAATATGATATTATGAAAATATTAATTTTCATATTCATGATCAAAATTTGATAAAAAACTGTAGAAAGTGAACATATAATTTTTTTAAACAATGTTATATTTGCACATATCGTATGCACTTGACCGCAATGTTCTTAAATGTTAATGATAAGATAAGACTTAATAAATCTTTTTTGCCTGATATAGCACTTAAAATATAATAGTTATTATGAAAATATGAATTTTCATATTGATGATCAAAATTTGTTAAAAAACTGTAGAAAGTGAACATATCAGTTGCAGAAAGTCATAATTTATCAAAAACCTATCAACACTTCATGTTTGGCCAAGCCGTGTGTATGCTGTAATGAATGAGCTTTCTAGAAACTGAAAATGTGTTTCCGCAAGTCTCAGCCTCGCAGGACGAAAGGAAAACTTTTTTTTAACCATGTTATATTTGCACATATCGCATGCACTTGACCACAATGCTTTTACATGTTAAAGATTAGATAAGACATAATAAATCATGTTTTGCCTAAAATAGCACTTTATTCGTAAAATTATGATAGTTAGTATGAAAATATGAGTTTTTCTATTCATGATTAAAATGTATTAAAAAAATGTAAAAAAGTGAACATTTCAGTTGAAGAAAGTCATAATTAATCAAAAACGTATCAGCACTACATGTTTGGCCAAGCCGTGTATGTGCTGAAATAAATGAGCTTCCTAGAAACTGAAAATGCAATTCAGCAAGTCTCAGCCTTGTAGGACAAAAGGAAAACGGTTTTTTGAACCATTTTATATTTGCACATATAAGAATACAATGTTTTCACATGGTAATAATGCGATAGGACATAATAAATCATGTTTTGCCTAAAATAGCACTTTTTTCGTAAAAATATGATAGTTATTATGAAAATATGAATTTTCATATTCATGATCAAAATTTGATAAAAAACTGTAGAAAGTGAACATATCAGTTGCAGAAAGTCATAATTTATTAAAAACCTATCAACACTTCATGTTTGGCCAAGCCGTGTGTATGCTGTAATGAATGAGCTTCCTAGAAACTGAAAATGCGATTCCGCAAGTCTCAGCCTCGGAGGACGAAAGGAAACGGTTTTTTAAACCATGTTATATTTAAACATATAGCATGCACTTGACAACAATGCTTTTACATGTTAAAGATGAGATAAGACATAATAAATCATGTTTGCCAAAAAAAGCACGTTTTTCGTAAAAATATGATAGTTATTATGAAAACATGTATTTTCATATTCATGATCAAAATTTATTTAAAAAAACTGTAAAAAGTGAACATATAAATTGTAGAAAGTCATAATTCATCAAAAACGTATCAGCACCACATGTTTGGCCAAGCCGTTTATGTGCTGCAATGAATGAGCTTCCTAGAAACTGAGAATGCGATTCAGCCAGTCTCAGCCTTATAGGACGAAAGGAAAACGTTTTTTTTTTTTTTTAACCATGTTATATTTGCACATATAAGAATACAATTAAACACAGTTTTAACATGGTAATAATAAATCATGGGACATAATAAATCATGTTTGCCTAAAATAGCACTTTTTTCGTTAAAATATGATAGTTATTAAGAAAAAATTAGTTTTTATATTCATGATCAAAATTTTATGAAAAACTGTAAAAAGCAAACAGATCAGTTGTAGAAAGTCAAAAATAAATCACCACATGTTTGGCCAAGCCGTGTGTGTGTGCTGTAATGAATAAGCTTCCAAGAAGCTGAAAATGCGATTCCGCAAGTCTCAGCCTTGTAGGACGAATGGAAAACGTTTTTTGAACCATGTTATATTTGCACATATCGCATGCACTCGACCACAATGTTCTTAAATGTTAAAGATGAGATAAGACATAATAAATCATGTTTTGCCTATAATAGCACTTTTTTCGTTAAAATATGATAGTTATTAAGAAAAAATTTGTTTTTATATTCATGATCAAAATTTGATGAAAAACTTTAAAAAGTGAACATATCAGTTGTAGAAAGTCATAATTCATCAAAAACCTATCACCACATGTTTCGCCAAGCCGTGTGTGTTGCTGTAATAAATAAGCTTCCAAGAAGCTGAAAATGCGATTCAGCAGGTCTCAGCCTCGTAGGACGAAAGGAAAACGTTTTTTGAACCATGTTATACTTGCACATATTGCATGCACTTTACCACAATGCTTTTACATGTTAATGATGAGATAAGACATAATAAACGATATTTGCCAAAAAAAAAGCAAGTTTTTCGTAAAAAATATGATAATTATGAAAATATGAATTTTTATTTTCATGATCAAAATTTGATGAAAAACTTTAAAAAGTGAACAGATCAGTTGTAGAAAGTCATAATTTAGCAAAAACCTATCACCACATGTTTGGCCAAGCCGTGTGTGTGTGCTGTAATGAATGAGCTTCCTAGTAACTTAAAATGTGATTCCGCAAGTATCAGCCTCGCAGGACGAAAGGAAAAGTTTTTTTTAACCATGTTATATTTGCACATATCACATGCACTTGACCACAATGCTTTTACATGTTAATGATGCGCTAAGACATAATAAATCATGTTTTGCTCAAATTAGCAGTTTTTTCGTAAAAATATGATAGTTATTATGAAAATATGAATTTTTAAATTCATGATCACAAATTGATAAAAAACTGTAAAAAGCGAACATATCAGTTGTAGAAAGCCAGAATTCTTTAAAAACCTATCACATGTTTGGCCCAAGCCGTGTGTGTGCTGTAATGAATGATCTTCCAAGAAGCTAAAAATGCGATTCCGCAAGTCTCAGCCTCACAGGTCGAAAGAAAAACGTTTTTTTTTTAACCATGTTATATTTGCACATATCACATGCACTTGACCACAATGCTTTTACATGTTAAAGATGAGATAAGACTTAATAAATCATGTTTTCACATAAAATAATTTTAGTAAAAATATGATAATTATGAAAATACCCATGTTTAACGGCAATAAATAAACGAAATTACTAAAAAGTAAGACGGCAAATCGTGTTTTGTCACTTTTTTTCAGAAAAGTATGATAGTTATTTTGAAAATTTGACTTTTGATATTAATTAGCGTAATTTCATGTATGACTGTTAAACGGTGCAATAAATGAACGAAAGACGAAATGGTGGCATGACAAATAATGTTCTTACAGGACTATGACTTTTAACATAAACAATTAATTTTTATTATAAAACATTTAATATTAATATGCATAATTTACTTGAAACCGTTACAAAGGATGAGAAACAGGTGAGAAAACAAAAGGTGAGAAAACAAATGAAGTTTTCACAAAAAAAAACTTACCTGTTGTAGTGGTTATGAAAAAATTAATGATTATACTCATGATCAAAAATGTGAATTTTCATATTTATAAGCATAATTAAAAAAATTACATGAAAAAATTGGGAAAAAACCAAAACAGTTAAAAATGTGAAAAAGTGAACGATGATGGTGGACAAATTGGTTTTGAAAAAAATTAAGTTTTTCATAAAAGGTATGATAGTTATATTGAAAATATGAGTATTCATATTCAGAATCATAATTTCAGAAAAAAAAAACATAAAAGGGTGCAGTAAATGAACAAAAATACTGACATGAATTATAACATTTTGACAAATATCATGAAAATCTGATAGGTAGATTTACAATAATAAATAAAAATATAAATTTTCATATTCAGAAGCAACTTTTGAAAAAAAAAATTTAAAAAGTGCAAAAGGTAAACATGACATGACAATGTTTTGACAAAAATATAAGTTTTTTTATATATATATATATATATATATATATATATATATATATATATATATATATATATATATATATATATATATATATAAAATCATGAATAACCATTAAAAAAGGCAATAAGTGAACAAAAAAATGTACATGATAAACCTTTTTTTTTTACAAAAAGATTGCTGTTTTTACAATTTATCATAGTTATTATCAAAATATGAATTTTCATACTCAAGAAAAAAATTATTTCATAAGAATATATTATGAATTATGAATAAATTAATTTTCATTTTCATAATGTCCTGGAAAAAAGTCAAATGCTGCAATATTTGAACAAAAATACTGGCATAAAAATTATTTTGACAAAAAATTACTATTTTCATAACATAATAGTTATAATAAAAATATGAATTTTCATATTGGGAACCTACATTTCAGAATTTTTATTTTTTTATATTTTGCTTGAGCATGAACATTTATATATTCATACTAACTGTCCATACTAACTATTTCTTAAAACATGATTTCTTATGTCAATTTTTTGTTTTTCATTCACTTTGTAACGGTTTTATTAATATAAACAAGTATATTTTCCCTATAGATGAAAAAAAATAAAATCATATTTTTGTCAAAGCTGAAGTCGTCACGTTTCATTGACTTCTTAGACTTTGAATTTTTTTTTTCCTGAAATGTACCTTCAAAATAAGATGATTATATCATGTCAGTATTTTCTATTAACTTATACCATTTTACATTTTTTTATGAAATTATGCTTATGAATATATTCATATTTTGACAACAACTATAATATCTTGTATAAATAAAAAGTAAATTATCTCAAAACAAATTTATTGCTACCATCATTATTCACATTTTGCAAGTTTACCTGGTTTTTAATGAAATTATGCTTAAAAATTCATATTTTCATATTAACTATTATATATTTATGAAAAAACGTCAAATTGTTTACAAATCTTGATTTGTCATGTCACTGTTTTTTTCTCCTTGTTCCACTTTTAATGGTTTGTAATACATTTTGGCTTATGAGCATGAAAATTCATACTATCCTACTTTTTCTGGAGAAAAGTAAACTTTTTGTCAAAACATGACGTCAATTTGTAGGGTTTTTTTGTTCACTTATTGCCTTTTGTAACGGTTATTCATTAAATTAAAATGCTACTTAATATAAAAACTCATATTTTCATAATTACTTATATTTCTGTATGATAAAAGTCATTTTTTAATTTTTATGAAATTATGCTTATAAATATGAGAAATAATATTTTCCCAATAGATAAAAAAGCTAAAAAAAATTATGAAAAAAGTCATAATTATGTCGAAATATGATTTGGCATGTAACATATTTTTCATTTTTCTTGTACTTATTGTACTTTCTAACGGTGTATCATGAAATTTTTCTTATGGAAATAAAACTTTATATATTAATATATTTTATTAAAGAACATATCTTTGTCAAAACTTTGTTAAATTTTTGCACTTTTAAGCATTTATTTTTTCTGAAATGTTGCTTCTGAATATGAAAATGTAAACTTTTTTGTGATATTAGATTTTTAGGAAAAAAGTTCATTTTGTCAAACGGTGATATTTCATGTCAGAATTTTCGTTCACTTACTGCACCCTTTTAAGTTTTGTGATAAAATTATGATTCTGAATATGAAAACATATTTTTATTATTTATGAAATTATGCTTAATAATTCATATTAACTATTATATTTTTATAGCATAATTTTTTCACAAACGTTCAAAATTGGAAAAAGGGGGAAAACATGAAATAAAAAAGTTTTGTCAAAAACATGACATTGGTTCATACAAAAACAATAATTATGAAAAAAAATTAAATTTTTATATTAATAATATTTGTTACAAAGTACAGTATGTACTCAAAAAACTAAAATGTCACATGGCAAAAAAAAGTGTTTTGACAGAAATATGACTTTTTTCATACTTTTTACATATTTCTTTCTTGGGAAAAAAATGAATTCTCATATTTATAAGCTTAATTAAAAAAAATTGAGAAGTGTAGGAAAGTGTAGGAGACTACTCTCCTACACTTTCCTACACTTCTCCTTTTTTTTAAAGGGTTGGGTTGGTACTTTAATATGTTGGCACTATGACTGGTAAAGATTAAGAGATTGCTGATATGATGGAGAGGAGAAAGGTAGATATGTTGTGTGTTCAGGAGACCAAGTGGAAATGGAGTAAGGCCAGGAACATTGAAGGTGGGTTCAAACTGTTCTATTATGGTGTGGATGGAAAGAGAAATGGTCTAGGGGTGATTCTGAAGGAAGAGTACAGTAAGAGTGTAGTGGAGGTGAAGAGAGTTTCTGATAGGGTGATGAACATGAAGCTGGAAGTTGAAGGGATGAGGATAAATGTCATATCAGTGCCTATGCTCCACAAGTCGGCTGTGCGGTAGAGGAGAAGGAAAGATTCTGGAGTGAATTAGATGAAGTGATAGAAATGAACGATTGGTGATTCGGGCAGACTTTAATGGGCATGTAGGTGAAGGGAACAGAGGTGATGAGGAGGTTATTATAAATATGAAAATTCTGATTTTCTCAATAGATGATTGGGAAAAAGATGAAAAAAAGTATGAAAAAAAGTCATATTTCTGTCTAAACATGATTTCTCGTCATTTTTTAGTTCTTTTGTTCACTTATTGCCTTTTGTAACTGTTATTAATAAAATTATGCTAATTAATATAAAAATTCATATTTTCGTAATTACTTTCTTTTTTTTTATGAAGAAAAGTCATGTTTTTAACAAACATGACTTTTCCCTTATTCCATTTTTTAACGTGTTTTAATGAAATTATGCATATGAATATGAAAATTCATATTTTCCCAATAGATGAAAAATGCTGAAAAATATTTCTGTCAAAACATGATTTGGCATGTATCTTTTTTTTTTCAACACTGTCTATTAATTTTGAAACCTAATGGACAACAACAACTAAAAAGAACATGATTACAATAAAAATACAAGTAAATAAAAAAAAAAATATATATATAAAAAACTAACAAAACCTATATATAAACCTATATATGAATTATGCTTAATAAATGCATATAAGCATAAATGGATGCTTAATATGTAGGTAACCCTCCCCTGCCCCCCCTTTATACATAAATATTTATGTTTTATCATGTTTAATCATATATGTTTATATATATATATATATATATATATATATATATATATATGGGGAGGGTTACCTACATATTAAGCATACATTTATGGACATATACATACCCATAAACACACATATATATATATATATATATATATATATATATATATATATATATATATATATATATATATATATATATATATATATATATATATATATATATATATATATATATATAAATGTATAATCTTTGTGTATATATATACATACATACATATATGTACATATATATACACAAAGATTATACATTTATACATACACATACATACACATATACACACACACACACACACACACACACACACACACACACACACACACACACACACACCTAAAACACATTTTCTCAAAAACAATGGCACAACAATATCCAAAATTAATATATGTTATCCAAGCTACCTGGAAAATTGACTCGGATCGACTACCTACAAAAAACCTATAAAGGGATTACATATTCTGAAAAACTTTTCAGGTTTTCTTTTAAAAAATATATGTGCGTTTTTCCAAAGCCACACAATAAGACTGTTCTTGTAACCATTGCTTCAAATGAGGGCCTTCTGTATTTTTCAAATAACAAGCTAATACAAGTTTTGCATGTAATATACAGAATATCAAAATCTTCTTATCAGAGCTAGTAAAGGTGCACGTTGCAGGGAAAATATTTAGTATACATTTACATATATATAGTTTAGGACACTTGGGAATGTTTTGTTTCAACACCAGAGATAAAAAATCTAAAACTGTTTCCCAAAAATATTCAACTTGGGGGCATTTCCATAAACAGTGATATAAACATTTTATACATTGATCGGGAATGTTGGGATTAAATTTCCTTAGCAATTTAGGAGTTATATGTACTCTCATAATGCATTTATATTGCAGAAGCTTGAATCTCGTATTAATTGTCTAAGTCTGGCCCTTTAGGCAGATACACTGCCACTCATCTTCCGTTATATTTTCATTTATATCTCAACACCATGCCAGACGTTTATCTTCGGTATTTTCCTTGCACTTAGTGGAGATTAGTCTATAAAGCATAGAATTTTGCCTACCCCATTGAAGTGGTCTAAAGTAACTTTTTTTGAAGGGAATAGATCTGGCAATAAATAGGAATGATGTTGTATTTTGTTAATAAAATTCCTAATTTAAAGATATTTAAAAAAAAAAATTTTTAGGTAGATCAAACTTTTGTTTTAATTCCTGAAAACTAAGCACAGTTTCATTACTAAATAAATCTTCCACCTTACACAAACCTTTTGTTGCCCAAATTTTTAATCCATCATCGTGTGTCCCAGGTGTAAAGTTAGTATTACCCCAAATAGAGGTAAATTGTGATAATTGAGGTAACCTCCCCAAGATGTTTCAAGAATTCATACCATACCACAATAGTATTTTCAACAAATGGATTGGAAGTAGTTTTTTTCAATTTAGATAGGGGTCCTGAGTAAAAATATAGATTCAAGGGCAGTTGTCTTTAATCCGTTGCCAAGGGATATAATTTTTATTTCCATAAACATAATTTCATGAAAAAACCTTACAAAGTACAATACGTAAACAAAAAAACTAAAAAATGTTTAGTATTACCAACTGTCATGAAATTATGAAAATTCATATAAAAATTCATATTTTCATAATATAATACGTTTGTTTGAAGAAAAATAATAATTTCAAACCATTATTTATGAAACTGTGTATCAGATTTTCATGAAACGTTATTTTTCTCAAACAAGTAATATTTCATGTCAGTATTTTCGTTAACTTGCTGCACCCTTTTGTAAAATTATGATTCTGAATATGAAAACTCATATTTTCAGTATAACTATACCTTTTATAAAAAAAAAATTTTTTCACCATAATCGTTCAATTTTTTTACGTTTTTTATAAAAATTATGCTTATAAATTCATAATATTTAATATATTTTAAAGGTTTGTAACAAGATTTTGCTTTCAAGTATAAAAAACATTTTTTGGGGAAAAAGACATCTATTTTGTAACTTTTTTAAAACAGGATTTTTCATGTCAATCTTTAGTTTTTCAATTCACGTATTGCCTTTTGAATATTCAAATTCATATTTTCATAATTACTTTCATTTATGTATAACAGAATTTGTCATGTATTTTTTCCTTTTTTTCTCTCTTTTTAACGGTCTTTAATGAAATTAGGCTTATGAAAATTCCTCCAATGCTAATTATTATAAAAATTCATATTTTCATAATAACTAATTTTTGTATGAAAAAGTCATGCTTTAACAAAACTTGATTTATAATGTCATGTTTTGTGCCCTTATTCTATTTTTTTTAATGTTTTTTAATGAAATTATGCTTATGAAAAAAAGTTATAGTTTTGTCAAAACATGATTTGGCATGTAACATTTTTTGTTTTTTTGTGTACCTATTATACTTTGTAACTTTTTTTCATGAAAGTTTCCTTATGGAAATGAAAAATTACTATATTTATAATGTAATTTTTATCATGAAACTCATACTTTTTGTCAAAACTTTGTCATCTAATGTTCAGTGTTTTTTAAAAAAATTCTAAAATTTGAATATTAAATTGAAATTTTATAATAACTATCATATTTTCAAAACAATAGACATTTTTGTCAAAACTTGATATGTATTTTTTTCCTCAATGTATTGTACCATTTTACTTTCTTTCATGAAATTATGCCTTTGAATATAAACATTCATATTTTCACAGTAACTCTAACCTTAAAAAAAAGTCATTGTTCTCAAAACAAATCTGTTGTCACCATCATCATCATTCCCTTTTTGCAATTTTAACAGTTCTTTAATGAAATTAAGCTTAAAAATTCATATTTTCATATTAACTACTTTATTTTTATGAAAATTTTTTTTTTTTTACTTTTGGCATGTTAATTTTTTATTTATTTTTTTCCACTTCAAATGGTTTTTAATAAATGTTTACTTATGAGCATGAAAATTCGTACTATCATACTTTTTCTGTTCAAGTTGTAGAAAGTCATAATTCATCAAAAACCTATCAACACCACATGTTTGGCCAATCCGTGTGTGTGCTGTAATGAACGAGCTTCCTAGAAGCTGTAAATGCGATTCTGCAAGTCTCAGTCTCGCAGGACGAAAGGAAAACGGTTTTTTGAACCATGTTATATTTGCACATATCGCATGAACTTAACCACAATGTTTTAACATGTTAATGATGAGCTAAGACATAATAAAGCCTAAAGTAGCACCTTTTTTGTGAAAATATGATAATTATGAAAATATGAATTTTCATATTCATGATCAAAATTTTATGAAAAAGTGTAAAAAGTGAACATATCACTTGTAGAAAGCACTTATTTCGTAAAAAATATGATAGTTATTATGAAAATATGAATTCTCATGTCAATTTTTAAATTTTTCGTTCACGTATTACCCTTTGTAACGGTTATTCATGTAATTATGCTAATTAATTTATACCTTCATGATTACTTTTATTTATGTGTAACAAAAGTTGTCTTTTTTTCCCTTTTGTCCCAATTTTTTTCAACGGTCTTTAATGAAATTATGAGTATAAATATGAAAATTCGTAAATCACAACCCCCCGCCCCCCCCCAAAAAAAATTTAAATAAAAATTTCTATATTTTTAATAACATATATTAAAAAACTCGTTTTGTCCTGTCATCTTTTTTTGGTCCCTCATTTCAAATTTAATGGTTTTTAATACATTTTTGCTTATGCGTATGAAAATTCATACTATCATAGTTTTTATGAAAAAAGTCATAGTTTTGTCAAAACTGTCAAAACTGTCAAAACTGTCAAAACATGATTTAACATGTAACATTTTTGTTTGTTTTTTGTTCACTTATCGCTGTTTTAGATGTTTTTTTATGACAATATACTAAATAATATAAAAATTCATAGTTTCATATCTATTATTCCATTTTATGGAAAAAAAAACATTTTTGTCAAAACTTGGTCGTCACTTTTTTTCGTTAACTTATTGCTTTTTTAAAAGGTTGTTAGAGAAATTATGCTAAGTACTAAAAAATATTTTCATTATCATATATTAATGAAAAAGCAATTTTTTGTTAAAACATGCTTGTTAGTGCCACCTTTTCATTTTTCGTTTACATATGGCTCCTTTTAGCGTTTTTTCATAAAATTCTGATCATGAGTATAAAAAAAAAAAAAACCTTTCTTTCGGCTTCTCCCGTTAGGGGTCACCACAGCAGATCCTCCGCACGTTTGATTTGGCACATGTTTTACGATGGATGCCCTTCCTAACACAACCCTCCCCAATTTATCCAGGCTTGGGACCGGCACTGAGAGTGGCTGGGGATGATTCTGACCGGGGATCAAACCCGGGTCACAGCGGTGAGAGCGCTGCATCTTAACCACTAGTCCACCAGGGGACCTAATTTTTTTTAAAGGTAAATTTTTTTGTAAAAACTACATTTGTCGTGTCACCTTTTTCGTTCCATTGTTCCACCTTTTAACGGGTTTTAAAGAAATTATGCAAATTAAAAAATGTCATTTTTGTCAAACATGGTGATAACAATTTTTTATTTTTTTTTCGCATATTGCACTTTTTTGACGGGTTTAAATAAAATTATACAAATGAATATCTTCATAACAACTATCATTATATATTTGTCAAAACATGAATTGTCACCTTTTCCTTTTTACTTTGTGTATTGAACCTTTTAGTGGCTTTTCATTAAATTATGATAATGAACAATAATATATTCTTAAATGTTACGGCTTCTTTTTATACGTCTAGGGTTGAAGCTGTAACATTCATACTGTGATCCATTTTGTGAATAGGCCAGGGAAAAGGACATGTGCAAAAGGACACTTCCGGCGCCTCTACACGCCCTAGCTTACCTACTCTAAACTAACCAAATTACAAAAGTAGCGCACACTCCTAGCTAGTGTCTCTATACATAACATTATCTACGTGTTGCAAGATGTAAGTCACGTGACATACTACCTGCCCAACACTCCTGGGGAAAACACAAGGGTTGTTGTCAGAATATAACCACTCACAAAAACAAACAAGATAACAACATTCAACGAATCAACGATTGTTGTACAAACCCAAGTCAAAAGGGGAAAATACAAGAAACAATCAATGCTTCAAACACAACAATGCGAAAAATGGTTTGTAATACATTTTGCTTATGAGCATAAAAAGTCATACTATTCTACATTTTCTGGAAAAAAGTAAACTTTTTGTCAAAACATGACGTCAATTTGTAGGGGCTTTTTTTGTTCACTTATTGACTTTTGTAATGGTTATTCATGAACTTATGCTAATTGATATAATAATCAATATTTTCACAATAAGTGTAACTTTTGTATGAAAAAGTCATAATGTCAAAACATGATTTATGAAGTCATTTTTGACAAAACTTGATTGTCACGTTTTTTCAACTTATTTCACTTTTTAACGGTTTCTAATGAGATTATGCTTATGAATATGAAAATTTATATTTTTCCAATAGATGAAAAAAGATGAAAAATTATGATCATTTCTGTCAAAACATGATTTAACATGTAACATTTTTAGTTTTTTTTCGTTCACTTATTGCCTTTTGTAATGGTTATACATTAAATTAAAATGCTACTTAATATAAAAACTCATATTTTCATAAGTATGAAAATCATAATTAAAAAAACTTGATTTTAAATGTTGTTGTTTTTTTCCCATTCCACTTTTTAACATTTTTTTTTATTTTTTTTATGAAATTATGCTTATGAATATGAGAAATCATATTTTCCCAATAGATGAAAAAGCTGAAAAAATTATATAAAAAAGTCATATTCATTCATTCATTCATTTTCTCCCGCTTATCCGTAATTTGGGTCGCGGGGGTAGCAGTCTAAGCAGGCCCCCGCCTTCGACTGCTGCCCAAACCTCACAGCACCGTCCCTTACGAGGGAAATATCAAGGTCCGTGACGTCGGAGTGATGTGGGGCCGCCTTCCCGTGGGCTCACCACATGCAGGAGCCCACGGGAAGGCGGCCCCACATCACTCCGACGTCACGGACCTTGATATTTCCCTCGTAAGGGACCCCCGGAGCATAGAGTGTTAAGGGCCTTGCTCAAGGGCCCAAGAGTGGCAGCTTGGCGATACCGGGGCTTAAAACCCAGACCTTCCGATCGGCAACCCAGCGCCTTAACCGATGGAGCCAACACTCAAAAAGTCATAATTATGTCGAAATATGATTTGGCATGTAACATATTTTTCATTTTTCTTGTACTTATTGTACTTTCTAACGGTGTATCATGAAATTTTTCTTATGGAAATAAAACTTTATATATTAATATATTTTATTAAAGAACATATCTTTGTCAAAACTTTGTCATGTTCAATTTTTGCACTTTTTAGCATTTTTTTCTGAAATGTTGCTTCTGAATATGAAAATGTGAACTTTTTTGTAAAATCAAATTTTTATGAAAAAAATTTTGTCAAAAGGTGATATTTTATGTCAGAATTTTCATTCACTTACTGCACCCTTTTAAGTTTTGTCATAAAATTATGATTCTGAATATGAAAACATATTTTCACTATTTATGAAATTATGCTTAATAATTCATATTAACTATTATATTTTTATAACCCAGCCATTAGGGGGGCACAAGCCAGTGTACTCTTAGTGCCGGTCCCAAGCCCGGGTAAATGGGGAGGGTTGCGTTAGGAAGGGCATCCAGCGTAAAACATGTGCCAAATCAAATATGCGGATCACAAATGAGAATTTCATACCGGATCGGTCGAGGCCCGGGTTAACAACGACCGCCACAGGTATCGTTAGCCGACAGGGTACCGGTGGAAATTGGGCTACTGTTGGCCGAAGGAGGAGAAGGAGAGGAGGAAGACGTCTACAGAGACGGCAGGAAAAGGAGCAGTGTAGGAGAGTAGAGGTTCGGGTTGGTACTTTAAATGTTGGTACTATGACGGGTAAAGGGCGAGAGATAGCTGATATGATGGAGAGGAGAAAGGTAGATGTGTTGTGTGTTCAGGAGACCAAGTGGAAAGGGAGTAAGGCCAGGAACATTGGAGGTGGGTTTAAACTGTTTTATCATGGTGTGGATGGGAAGAGAAATGGTGTAGGGGTGATTCTGAAGGAAGAGTACAGTAAGAGTGTAGTGGAGGTGAAGAGAGTTTCTGATAGGGTGATGATCGTGAAGGTGGAAGTTGAAGGGATGATGATAAATGTCATCAGTGCCTATGCTCCACAAGTTGGCTGTGAGATGGAGGAGAAGGAAAGATTCTGGAGTGAATTAGATGAAGTGGTAGATGGTGTACCTAGGAAAGAACGATTGGTGATTGGGGCAGACTTTAATGGGCATGTAGGTGAAGGGAACAGAGGTGATGAGGAGGTGATGGGTAGGTATGGTTTTAAGGAGAGGAATGTGGAAGGGCAGATGGTGGTAGATTTTGCTAAAAGGATGGAAATGGCAGTGGTGAACACGTATTTTAAGAAGAAGGAGGATCATAGGGTGACGTATAAGAGCGGAGGAAGGTGCACACAGGTGGATTATCTTCTGTGTAGGAGATGCAACCTGAAGGAGATTGGAGACTGTAAGGTGTTGGCGGGGGACAGTGTAGCTAGACAGCATCGAATGGTGGTCTGTAGGATGGTTTTGGAGGCGAAGAAGAAGAGGAGGAAAGTAAGGTTTGAAAGAAGAATAAGATGGTGGAAACTGAAGGAGGAAGAGTGTAGTGTGAGGTTCAGGGAAGAGGTCAGACAGGGGCTTGGTGGTGGTGAAGAGGTGCCGGATGATTGGGCAACTACCGCAGGAGTGATGAGGGAGGCAGCTAGAAAAGTACTTGGTGTGACATCTGGAAATAGAAAGCAAGACAAGGAGACGTGGTGGTGGAATGAGGAAGTGCAGGAGAGCATTAGGGGAAAGAGATTGGCAAAACAGAAGTGGGATCGACAGAGTGATGAGAAAAGTAGGCAGGAGTACAAGGAGATGCGGCAGCAGGTTAAAAGGGATGTGGCGAAAGCCAAGGAAAAGGCATATGAGGAACTGTATAAGAGGTTGGACACTAAGGAAGGAGAAAAGGATTTATACCGATTGGCCAAGCAGAGGGACCGAGCTGGGAAGGATGTACTGCAAGTTAGAGCAATAAAGGATGGAGAGGGAAATGTGTTGACTAGTGAGGAGAGTGTGTTGAGAAGATGGAGGGAGTATTTTGAGCAGCTGATGAATGAGGAAAATCAGAGAGAGAGAAGGTTGGAGATTGTGGAGTTGGTGAAGCAGGATGTAGATAGGATTAGTAAGGAGGAAGTGAGAGCAGCGATTAAGAGGATGAAGAATGGAAAGTCGGTTGGACCAGATGACATACCGGTAGAAGCGTGGAGATGTTTAGGAGAGATGGCAGTGGAGTTTTTAACCAGATTGTTTAACAGGATTCTGGAAGGGGAGAGGATGCCTGAGGAATGGAGAAGGAGTGTGCTGGTACCGATCTTTAAGCATAAGGGAGATGTGCAAACCTGCAGTAACTACAGGGGAATTAAGTTGATCAGTCACACCATGAAGTTATGGGAAAGAGTAGTGGAAGCCAGGCTGAGAGAAGAGGTGACCATCTGTGAGCAACAGTATGGTTTCATGCCGAGGAAGAGCACCACAGATGCCTTATTTGCTTTGAGGATGTTGATGGAGAAGTATAGAGAAGGACAGAAGGAGCTGCATTGTGTATTTGTGGATTTAGAGAAAGCGTACGACAGGGTGCCGAGAGAGGAGTTGTGGTATTGTATGAGGAAGTCAGGTGTGTCAGAGAAGTATTTGAGGGTGGTGCAGGACATGTATGAGGACAGTGTGACGGCAGTAAAGTGTGCAGTAGGTACGACAGACTGGTTCAGGGTGAAGGTTGGACTACATCAAGGATCGGCCCTGAGCCCTTTCCTGTTTGCAGTGGTGATGGACAGGTTGACGGACGAGGTCAGACAGGAGTCTCCCTGGACTATGATGTTTGCAGATGATATTGTGATTTGTGGTGAGAGTAGAGAGCAGGTTGAGAAGAGCCTGGAGAGGTGGAGATATGCGCTTGAGAGAAGGGGAATGAAAGTCAGTAGGAGTAAGACAGAGTACATGTGTGTGAATGAGAGGGAGGGCAGTGGAGTGATGCGGTTGCAGGGTGAAGAGGTGAAGAAGGTGGAGGAGTTCAGGTACCTGGGGTCAACAGTGCAAAGTAATGGAGAGTGTGTTAGGGAAGTAAAGAAAAGAGTGCAGGCAGGGTGGAGTGGGTGGAGAAGAGTGACAGGAGTGATTTGTGATAGAAGAGTATCTGCAAGAATGAAAGGGAAAGTTTATAGGACTGTGGTGAGACCTGCGATGTTGTATGGATTAGAGACAGTGGCATTGAGTAAAAGACAGGAGGTGGAGCTGGAGGTAGCAGAGCTGAAGATGTTGAGGTTTTCGTTGGGAGTGACGAGGATGGACAAGATTAGAAATGAGTTTATTAGAGGGACAGCACATGTAGGATGTTGTGGTGACAAGGTGAGGGAGGCGAGATTGAGATGGTTTGGACATGTGCAGAGAAGGGACATGAATTATATTGGTAGAAAAATGCTGAAGATGGAGCCACCAGGTAGGAGGAAAAGAGGAAGGCCAAGGAGGAGGTTCATGGATGTGGTGAGGGAAGACATGCAGGTAGTTGGTGTAAAAGAGGCAGATATAGAGGACAGGGTGGTATGGAGACGGATGATCCGCTGTGGCGACCCCTAATGGGAGCAGCCGAAAGAAAAAGAAGAAGAACTATTATATTTTTATAGCATAATTTCATTCAGAAACGTTCAAAATTGGAAAAAGGGGAAAAACATGAAATTTAAAAAAAAAATCAAGTTTTGTCAAAAACATGACATTGGTTCATACAAAAATAATAATTATGAAAAAAATAAAATGTTTATATTAATAATATCTGTTACAAAGTACAGTATATACTCAAAAAACTAAAATATGTCACATGCCAAATCGTGTTTTGACAGAAATATAATACTTTTTCATACTTTTTACATATTTCTTTCTTGAGAAAAAATGAATTCTCATACTCATTAGCATAATAAAAAAAAGAGAAGTGTAGGAGACTACTCTCCTACACTTTTCTACACTTCTCCTTTTTTTTTAAAGGGTTGGGTTGGTACTTTAAATGTTGGAATTATGACTGGTAAAGGTTGAGAGATTGCTGATATGATGGAGAGGAGAAAGGTAGATATGTTGTGTGTTCAGGAGACCAAGTGGAAAGGGAGTAAGGCCAGGAACATTGGAGGTGGGTTCAAACTGCTCTATTATGGTGTGGATGGAAAGAGAAATGGTGTAGGGGTGATTCTGGAGGAAGAGTACAGTAAGAGTGTAGTGGAGGTGAAGAGAGTTTCTGATAGGGTGATGAACGTGAAGCTGGAAGTTGAAGGGATGAGGATAAATGTCATCAGTGCCTATGCTCCACAAGTCGGCTGTGAGGTAGAGGAGAAGGAAAGATTCTGGAGTGAATTAGATGAAGTGGTAGATAGTGTACCTAGAAATGAACGATTGGTGATTTAGGCAGACTTTAATGGGCATGTAGGTGAAGGGAACAGAGGTGATGAGGAGGTTATTATTAATATGAAAATTCAGATTTTCTCAATAGATGATTGGGAAAAAGATAGAAAAAATTATGAAAAAAAAATCATATTTCTGTCAAAACATGATTTCTCGTCATTTTTTTTAGTTCTTTTGTTCACTTATTGCCTTTTGTAACTGTAATTAATAAAAGTATGCTAATTAATATAAAAGTTCATATTTTCGTAATTACTTTAACAAAACTTGATTTTTAATGTCGTTATTTCCCCCTTATTCCATTTTTTGACGTTTTAAGGAAATAATCCATATGAATATGAAAATTCATATTTTCCCAATAGATGAAAAATGCTGAAAAATATTTCTGTCAAAACATGATTTGGCATGTTTTTATTTTTCAACACTGTCTATTAATTTTGAAACTTTATGGACAACAACAACTAAAAAGAATATGATTACAATAAAAATACAAGTAAATAATACAAACAAACAAACAAAAAAAAACTGACAAAACCTATGTATAAGGGGGGGTTTACCTACATATTAAGCATCCATTTATGCTACATAAATGGATTCTTAATATGTAGATAACCCGCCCCTGCCCCCCTTTATACATATATATTTATATGTTTTGTCATGATTTATCATGTTTTAATATATATATATATATATATATATATATATATATATATACAGTGAGGAAAATAAGTATTTGAACACCCTGCTATTTTGCAAGTTCTCCCACTTAGAAATCATGGAGGGGTCTGAAATTGTCATCGTAGGTGCATGTCCACTGTGAGAGACATAATCTAAAAAAAAAAAACCAGAAATCACAATGTATGATTTTTTAACTATATATTTGTATGATACAGCTGCAAATAAGTATTTGAACACCTGAGAAAGTCAATGTTAATATTTGGTACAGTAGCCTTTGTTTGCAATTACAGAGGTCAAACGTTTCCTGTAGTTTTTCACCAGGTTTGCACACACTGCAGGGGGGATTTTGGCCCACTCCTTCACACAGATCTTCTCTAGATCAGTCAGGTTTCTGGCCTGTCGCTGAAACGGAGAAACACGGAGTTTGAGCTCCCTCCAAAGATTTTTTATTGGGTTTAGGTCTGGAGACTGGCTAGGCCATGCCAGAACCTTGATATGCTTATTACAGAGCCACTCCTTGGTTATCCTGGCTGTGTGCTTCGGGTCATTGTCATGTTGGAAGACCCAGCCTCGACCCATCTTCAATGCTCTAACTGAGGGAAGGAGGTTGTTCCCCAAAATCTCGCAATACATGGCCCCGGTCATCCTCTCCTTAATACAGTGCAGTCGCCCTGTCCCATGTGCAGAAAAACACCCCCAAAGCATGATGCTACCACCCCCATGCTTCACAGTAGGGATGGTGTTCTTGCGATGGTACTCATCATTCTTCTTCCTCCAAACACGTTTAGTGGAATTATGACCCAAAAGTTCTATTTTGGTCTCATCTGACCACATGACTTTCTCCCATGACTCCTCTGGATCATCCAAATGGTCATTGGCAAACTTAAGACGTGCCTGGACATGTGCTGGTTTAAGCAGGGGAACCTTCCGTGCCATGCATGATTTCAAACCATGACGTCTTAGTGTATTACCAACAGTAACCTTGGAAATAGTGGTCCCAGCTCTTTTCAGGTCATTGACCAGCTCCTCCCGTGTAGTTCTGGGCTGATTTCTCACCTTCCTTAGGATCATTGAGACCCCACGAGGTGAGATCTTGCATGGAGCCCCAGTCCGAGGGAGATTGACAGTCATGTTTAGCTTCTTCCATTTTCTAATGATTGCTCCAACAGTGGACCTTTTTTCACCAAGCTGCTTGGCAATTTCCCCGTAGCCCTTTCCAGCCTTGTGGAGGTGTACAATTTTGTCTCTAGTGTCTTTAGCTCTTTGGTCTTGGCCATGTTAGTAGTTGGATTCTTACTGATTGTATGGGGTGGACAGGTGTCTTTATGCAGCTACCGACCTCAAACAGGTGCATCTAATTTAGGATAATAAATGTAGTGGAGGTGGACATTTTAAAGGCGGACTAACAGGTCTTTGAGGGTCAGAATTCTAGCGGATAGACAGGTGTTCAAATACTTATTTGCAGCTGTTTCATACAAATAAATCGTTAAAAAATCATATATTGTGATTTCTGGATTTTTTTTTTAGATTATGTCTCTCACAGTGGACATTCACCTACGATGACAATTTCAGACCCCTCTATGATTTCTAAGTGGGAGAACTTGCAAAATAGCAGGCTGTTCAAATACTTATTTTCCTCACTGTATATATATATATATATATATATATATATATATATATATATATATATATATATATATATATATATATATATATATATAGTGAGGAAAATAAGTATTTGAACACCCTGCTATTTTGCAAGTTCTCCCACTTAGAAATCATGGAGGGGTCTGAAATTGTCATCGTAGGTGCATGTCCACTGTGACATAATCTAAAAAAAAAATCCAGAAATCACAATGTATGTTTTTTTTAACTATTTACTTGTATGATACAGCTGCAAATAAGTATTTGAACACCTGAGAAAGTCAATGTTAATATTTGGTACAGTAGCCTTTGTTTGCAATTACAGAGGTCAAACGTTTCCTGTAGTTTTTCACCAGGTTTGCACACACTGCAGAAGGGATTTTGGCCCACTCCTCCACACAGATCTTCTCTAGATCAGTCAGGTTTCTGGCCTGTCGCTAAGAAACACGGAGTTTGAGCTCCCTCCAAAGATTCTATATTGGGTTTAGGTCTGGAGACTGGCTAGGCCACGCCAGAACCTTGATATGCTTCTTACAGAGCCACTTCTTGGTTATCCCGGCTGTGTGCTTTGGGTCATTGTCATGTTGGAAGACCCAGCCTCGACCCATCTTCAATGCTTTAACTGAGGGATGGAGGTTGTTCCCCAAAATCTTGCAATACATGGCCCCGGTCATCCTCTCCTTAATACAGTGCAGTCGCCCTGTCCCATGTGCAGAAAAACACCCCCAAAGCATGATGCTATCACCCCCATGCTTCACAGTAGGGATGGTGTTCTTGGGATGGTACTCATCATTCTTCTTCCTCCAAACATGTTTAGTGGAATTATGACCCAAAAGTTCTATTTTGGTCTCATCTGACCACATGACTTTCGGTAGTGCCAGCTCTTCTTAGGTCATTGACCAGCTCCTCCAGTTTAGTTCTGGGCTGGTTTCTCACCCTCCTTAGGATCATTGAGACCCCACGAGGTGAGATCTTGCATGGAGCCCCAGTCCGAGGGAGATTGACAGTCATGTTTAGCTTCTTCCATTTTCTAATGATTGCTCCAACAGTGGACCTTTTTTCACCAAGCTGCTTGGCAATTTCCCCGTAGCCCTTTCCAGCCTTGTGGAGGTGTACAATTTTGTCTCTAGTGTCTTTGGACAGCTCTTTGGTCTTAGCCATGTTAGTAGTTGGATTCTTACTGATTGTATGGGGTGGACAGGTGTCTTTATGCAGCTAACGACCTCAAACAGGTGCATTTAATTTAGGATAATAAATGTAGTGGAGGTGGACATTTTAAAGGCAGACTAACAGGTCTTTGAGGGTCAGAATTCTAGCTGATAGACAGGTGTTCAAATACTTATTTGCAGCTGTATCATACAAATAAATAGTTAAAAAATCATACATTGTGATTCCTGGATTTATTTTTTTTTAATTATGTCTCTCACAGTGGACATGCACCTACGATGAAAATTTCAGACCCCTCCATGATTTCTAAATGGGAAAACTTGCAAAATAGCAGGGTGTTCAAATACTTATTTTCCTCACTGTATTATGAAAATATGAATTTTTACATTCATGATCATTATTTGATGAAAAACTGTAAAAAGTGAACATATCAGTTGTAGAAAGTCATAATTCATCAAAAACCTATCAACACCACATGTTTGGCCATGCCGTGTGTGTGCTGTAATAAATGAGCTTCCTATGAGATGAAAATGCGATTCCGTAAGTCTCAGCCTCGCAGGATGAAAGATAAACGTTTTTTTAAACCATTTTATATTTGCACATATCGCATTCACTTGACCACAATGTTTTTACATGTTTATGATGAGATAGGACATACTAAATCATGTTTTCACATAAAATAATTTTAGTAAAAATATGATAATTATAAAAATCTAGAAAATTCAATTTAAATAATAACCGTGTTTAACGGCAATAAATAAACGAAATAACTAAAATGTAAGATGGCAAATCCTATTTTGTCCGTAAGATCACTTTTTTCAGAAAAGTATGATAGTTATTTTGAAAATATGACTTTTCATATTAATTAGCGTAATTTCATGTATGACAGTGCAATAAATGAACGAAAGACGAAATGGTGGCTTGACAAATAATGTTCTGACAAGACTAGGACTTTTAACATAAACAATTAATTGTTATTATGAAACATTTTATATTAATATGCATCATTTACTTGAAACCGTTAAAAAGTGGACAAATTTTGGCAAACATTTTACTTTGATCTTCAATATATGATAGTCATTATGAAAATACAAATTTTCTTTTTCATAATCATAATTCCATAAAAAACTGTTATAATATGGGAATGACAAACGAAAAATTCACATGACAAATTATGTTTTAACAAAAACATGAATTTTTTAAATAAACAATATGATAGTTATTAAAAAATGGTTATAATAATTAGCATAATTGTATTAATAATTGTTAAAAAGTTAAATAAAGAATAAAAAAGTTTTGGAAAAAAATTACTTTTGTAATAACTGTTATGAATATATTATTGTTCATAATCATAATTTAATGAAAAGCCACTAAAAGGTTCAATACCCAAAGTACAACGGAAAAGGTGACAAGACAATTCATGTTTTGACAAATATATAATAATAGTTGTTATGAAGATATTCATTTGTATAATTTTATTTAAACCCATCTAAAAATTGCAATATGCGAACGAAAAATAAAAAATTTGTTATGACCATGTTTGACAAAAATGACATTTTTTTTATTTGCATAATTTCTTTAAAACCCGTTAAAAGGTGGAACAATGGAATGAAAAAGGTGACACGACAAATGAAGTTTTTACAAAAAAATTTACCTGTTGTAGTTGTTATGAAAAAATTAATGATTATACTCATGATCATAATTTTATGAAAAAATGCTAAAAGGTGCCATACGTAAACTAAAAATAAAAAGGTGGCACCAACAAGCATGTTTTGACAAAAATGTCTTTTTCATAAATATATGAAAATGAAAATATTTTTTAGTACTTAGCATAATTTCATTAACAACCATTTAAAACAGCAATAAGTTAACTAAAAAAAGTGACATGACCAAGTTTTGACAAAAAAATTTATTTTCCATTAAATGGAATAATTGATATGAAACTATGAATTTTTATATTTTTTGTATAATGTCATAAATATAAAACAGCAATAAGTGAACAAAAAAACAAAGAGTGACATGACCATGTTTTGACAAAACTATGACTTTTTTCATAAAAACTATGATAGTATACATTTTCATACGCATAAGCAAAAATTTATTGAAAACCATTAAAAGTGGAATAAGGGGCCGAAAAAATATGACAGGACAAAACAAGTTTTTTCATATAAATGTTATTAAAAATATAATTTTTTTCCCATAAGCATAATTTTATGAAAAACCATTACAAAGTACAATACGTAAACATTTATTTATTTATTTTTTATGGTGATTTATGAATTTTCATATTTATAAGCATAATTTCATTAAAGACCGATGGTGAAAATATGAGATTTCATATTCAGAATCATAATTTCGGAAAAAAAAATACGTAAAAGGGTGCAGTAAGTGAACAAAAATACTGACATGAATTATAACATTTTGACAAATGTAACTTTACATGAAAATCTTATAGGTACATTTACAATAATAAATAAAAATATTCATTTTCATATTCAGAAGCAACATTAAAAAAAAAATTATATATATATATATATATATATATATATATATATATATATATATATATATATATAATAAAAACTGCAAAAGGTCAACATGACATGACAATGTTTTGACAAAAATATAAGTTTATATATATATATATATATATATATATATATATATATATATATATATATATATATATATATATATATATATATATATATATATATATATATATATATATAAACCATTAAAAGTCAAGGACATTAAATAAAAATTAAATTTTTTAAATTAAAAATTTGTTAAAAACATGTCTTTTCATAAATCATGGTTTGAAATTATGCTTTTTTCAAACAAAAATGATAGTAATTATAAAAATATAAATTTTTATATCAATTGTCATAATTTAATGAATAACCATTAAAAAAAGGCAATAAATGAATAAAAAAAAACTAATTATCAGTTATTAAGAAAATGTGAATTTTCATACTCAAGAAAAAAATTTATTTCATAAGAATATATTATTAAGAAATTAATTTTCATTTTCATAAGCATAAATTACTATATTCATAACATAATAGTTGTAATAAAAATATGAATTTTCCAATTGGGAACCTACATTTCAGAATTTTTTTTTTTTATATTTTGCTTAAGAGTATGAACATTTATATATTCATACTAACTGTGCTACTTTTTTTGAGACGTATGGCACCTTTTAGCGGTTTTTTCATAAAATTATAAAAAGTAATAAAAAATATTTTCATTATCATATATTTATGAAAAAGACATATTTTTGTCAAAACATGCTTGTTGATGCCACCTTTTCGTTTTTAGTTTACGTATGGCACCTTTTAGCATTTTTTCATAAAATTATGATCGAGTATAATCATTAATATTTTAATAACAACTACAACAGGTAAATTTTTTTGTAAAGACTTAATTTGTCGTGTCACCTTTTTCGTTCCATTATTCCACCTTTTAACGGGTTTTAAAGAAATTATGCAAATTAAAAAATGTCATTTTTGTCAAACATGGTCATAACAAATTTTTTATTTTTAGTTCGCATATTGCACTTTTTTGACGGGTTTAAATAAAATTATACAAATTAATATCTTCATAACAACTATCATTATATATTTGTCAAAACATGAATTGTCTTGTCACCTTTTCCTTTTTCCTTTGCGTATTGAACCTTTTAGTGGCTTTTCAATAAATTATGATTATGAACAATAATATATTTATAACGTTTAGGTTTATTACAAGAGTTTATTTTTTTTCAAAACTTGGTCATGTCACCTTTTTTGATTCTTTATTTAACTTTTTAACAATTATTAATAAAATTCTGCTAATTATTATAACCATTTTTAAATAACTATCATATTGTTTATTAAAAAATTTCATGTTTTCGTTAAAACATAATTTGTCATGTGAATTTTTCGTTTGTCATTCCCATATTATAACAGTTTTTATAATATTCAGAATTATGATTATGAAAAAGAAAATTTATATTTTCATAATGACTATCATATATTTAAGATCAAAGTCACATTTTTGTCAAAATTTGTCCACTTTTTAACGGTTTTAAGTAATTTATGCATATTAATATAAAAATTAAGTGTTTTATAATAACAACAATTTTTTTTTTTAGTCATAGTCCTGTCAGAACATTATTTGTCATGCCACCATTTCATCTTTCGTTCTTTTTTTGCACCGTTTAACAGTCATACATTAAATTATGCTAATTAATATCAAAAGTCATATTTTCAAAATAACTATCATACTTTTCTAAAAAAAAAGTGATCTTACAGACAAAGCAGGATTTTCCTTCTTACCTTTAAGTTATTTTGTTTATTTATTGCCGTTAAACACGGGTATTCTTTAAATTGAATTTTCAAGATTTTCATAATTATCATATTTTTACAAAAAAAGTGCTATTTTTGTCAAAACATGATTCAGTATGTCCTATCTCATCATAAACATGTAAAAAACATTGTGGTCACGTGCATGCGATATGTGCAAATATAACATGGTTCGAAAAACTGTTTTCTTTTCGTCCTGCAAGGCTGAGACTTACGGAATCTCATTTTCAGCTCATAGGAAGCTCATTCATTACAGCACACACACTGCTTGGCCAAATGATTATTTTTGTATAAAAAACTGTCAAAACATGATTAATGAAAAGTCATGTTTTTGACAAAACTTGATTTTTAATGTTATTTCCACTTTTTAACGTATTCTAATTGAAATATGGTTATGCATATGAAAATTCATATTTTCCTGAAAGATTAAAAAAGATTTAGAAAAAAGAATAGAAAAATTATAAAAAAAACAGAAATATTTCTGTAAAACATCCGGTGGCATGTAACATTTAAATTTTTTCCATTTACGCATTGTACTTTGTAACGGTTTTTCATGAAATTTTCTTATGAAAATGCAAATTCATGTATTTTTTTATATATTTGAAAAAAAAATCATATTTTTGTCAAAACTCTGTCATCACATGTTTCATTGACTTCTTAGACTTTACATTTTTTTTCCTGCAATGTACCTTCAAAATAAGATGATTATATCATGTCAGTATTTTCGATTAACCTATTGCACCATTTAAATTTATTTTGTGAAATTATGCTTATGAATATATTCAAATATATATAAATGTATTCACAACAACTATAATATCTTATTATAAATATAAAAACTCATACTTTTTGTCAAAACTTTATTTGTCATGTAATGTTCGTATAACTATCATATTTTCAAAACAATAGACATTTTTGTCGAAACTTGATATGTAAGTATTTTTTTCCTCAATGTATTGTACCATTTTCCTTTTTTTAAACCTTCGGAAAACAAAATTCATATTTTCGTAACAATAATAAATTTTTTTTAAACGTGATATGCTTATGAGTATGAATTTATATTTTCATAATAACTATCCTTCCCGTGGGCTCACCACCTGCAGGAGGGAACGTAAGGGACGGTGCTGTGAGGATTGGGCAGCAGTCGAAGGCGGGGGCCTGCTTAGACTGCTGCCCCCGCGACCCGAATTACGGATGAGCGGGAGAAAATGAATGAATGAATGAATATAATATCTTGTACAAATAAAACTTAAATTATCTCAAAACAAATGTATTGTTACCATCATCATCCACATTTTGCAATTTTAACAGATTTTTAATGAAATTCAATTCAATTCAATTCAATTCATTTTTATTTGTATAGCGCTTTTAACAATGAACATTGTCTCAAAGCAGCTTTACACAGATAATGTGGCGATTAAAAGTAAATATGTTCTTTGTAAGTTCGTTTGTCCCTGATGAGCAACTGTGGCAAGGAAAAACTCCCCGAGATGGCATAAGGAAGAAACCTTGAGAGGAACCAGACTCAAGAGGGAACCCATCCTCATCTGGGTTGCACCGACTGTTGACATTAACTACAGTCCAAATCCATCCTCAAAACGCCCGTTCTTACTCCGGAATTTCATGGAACCACCCAAGGCGTTGATGAGAAACCGTCCCGAGCTGCACAGAGTGGCCTCCAGTCGAAGAAGACACTATCAGAGGCAGGCCTGGACGAAGTGGGAAGATCCACTGAGGAGAGAGGAGCAGGAACAGTGGTCACTGGAGCCTCAGGAGCATGTTTGACTCGACCGAGAGAGAGAGAGAGAGAGAGAGAGAGAGAGAGAGAGAGAGAGAGAGAGAGAGAGAGAGAGAGAGAGAAGAGGGTGACAGGAAGAGAAGGATATGGATTATTAAGTGTCCTTATTGTTGTATGAAAGTTAGTGTCACTGTGCAGTTTGGACTCCGGCAAGACTTGCTATGGCAGCATAACTAAAAGGGAGAACCAGAAGGCAACACAGACATGAGGGATCTCTGGAATAAGAGGCGACCCACCACACCACCGTCAACAAACCTGAGTGAACGTGTGAATGTGAGGGGACGACAGCATACAAATATCCCAGTTCACCAAACACTCCATGTTCCCTCCAGATCTGAGCCTTTACCTAAGAAAAACAATCTACTGATCAAAGGTTTGACTAAATAAATTGAACACTTAAACTGTGTCTGAGTCCAGAACACTGGTTGGAAGGCTGTTCCATAACTGTGGGGCTTTATAAGAGAAAGATCTGCCCCCTGCTGTAGTCTTTGTTATTTGAGGAACCAACAGATAGCCAGCGCCTTTTGATCTAAGTAGGCATGGAGGATCATACTGGTACAGAAGTTCACTCAGATACTGCGGTGCGAGACTGTTAAGTGCTTTATACGTCAGTAGTAGTATTTTATAATCAATGCGAGATTTAATTGGGAGCCAGTGTAGACTGATTAAAACAGGGGTGATGTGGTCATATTTCCTAGATCTAGTGAGGACTCTTGCTGCTGCATTCTGAACTAACTGAAGCTTATTTATGCACTTACTCGCACACCCAGACAGTAAAGCGTTACAGTAGTCTAATCTAGAAGTAACAAAAGCATGAACTAGTTTTTCTGCATCCTGTTACGACATCATATTTCTAATTTTAGCAATATTTCCAAGGTGAAAGAAGGCGATTCTGGTGATATTATTCACATGAGACTCAAAGGAAAGACTAGGGTCAATAATCACACCAAGGTCTTTGACAGCCGTACACGCTGAAACAGAAACACCATCCAGAGATGCTACGTCAGGGGTCGGCAACCTTCACCACACAAAGAGCCATTTGGACCTGTTTCCCACAGAAAAGAAAACACTGGGAGCCACAAAACCTTTTTGACATTTAAATTGAAATAACACTACATGTAACGTTTTTTTTTTTTTTTGCCTTTATGCTATGTATAATTAAACCATAATGTGTTGCATTTATGAAATCAATGAACTGCAGAGAGAATGAAATTATATTTCTGCATACAACAAAAAAAATTTGAACTCCTTAAAAAAGACATTGAGTTGAAGGTTACTTTCAAGTAAAATACTCAATGTCTATTTGAGTCCTTCTTGTATTTATAAAAAGAAAGCAAACATAAATTATCCACTGGCAGCAAACCAAAAATGCCGTCCTCTTCTGTGTGCCGTCAACCAAAGTTTAAGAAGTCGCGTGCCGGTGGGTGTCGCACATTAGCGGTTTTGACGCATATGAAGAGCGACAAAAAACTTTAACATGTTTTATTTTGATTTTACAAGATCACCAAAATCTTCAAATTTAGAATTACATTTTAAAAACTAACGAACTAAAATAAAATAAATTTTAATTAAATACTCATTATTTATTTTCCAAAACCACAGGGAGCCACAGAAGAGGGATGAAAGAGCCGCACGCGCACGCCCCTGTGCTACGTAATCGGAAAGTTTACTTCTAGCTGCATGTGGTCCTAGTAAAAGTACTTCCGTCTTATCTGAGTTGAGCAGAAGAAAGTTATTAAGCATCCACTGTCTAATGTCCTTTACACACTTCTCAACATTGTTAAGCTGATCTCTCTCATCTGTCTTAGCTGAAATATACAGCTGTGTGTCATCAGCATAGCAATGAAAGCAAATCCCATGTTTATGAATGATTTCACCAAGAGGCAGCATATATAAAGAGAAAAGCAGTGGGCCTAAGACAGATCCTTGATGAACACCAAACTTTACCTCATAAAGTGTGGAGAACTCACCATTTACATCAACAAACTGATAGCGATCAGTCAAATAAGACCTGAGCCAAGAGAGAGAGCTGTTCCCTTTATTCCAACAACGTTCTCAAGTCTAGCGAGTAGTATAGTGTGATCAATGGTGTCAAAAGCTGCACTAAGGTTGAGCAAAACAAGTAAGGAGACAAAACCCTGATCAGAAGCCAATAACAGGTCATTTACCACCTTAACTAGCGCCGTCTCTGTGCTATGATGAGGCCGAAATCCTGACTGATACATTTCAAAAATGTTATTCATAAGTAGGTTTGAGCATAACTGCTGTGCTACAATCTTTTCTAAAATTTTAGATATAAAGGGGAGATTTGATATTGGTCTGTAGTTGGACAGCTGACATGGGTCAAGGTCAGGTTTCTTAATAAGGGGGTGGATAACTGCCAGTTTGAAGGATTTTGGTACATAACCAGTGCTAATGGAAGAGTTTATTATTTTTAAAACAGGTTCAATTACCTCTGGAGTTATCTGTTTAAAGAAAGTTGTAGGCAAGGGATCAAGAATGCAGGTTGATGATTTTGATGAGGAAATTAATGAAATTAAGTCATTCTCATGAATAGGAGTGAAGCTTTGTAGTTGATTGTCTGCTACAATTACACTGCTGTCTACAGGGTTACTTGTAAAATAATTTGGATTTATATTAACCGTCTGGATTTCTTGCCTAATGTTCTCAATTTTATTATTAAAAAAGTTCATGAAATCATTACCAGCTAATGATTGTGTGCATGTTAGTGCAGTGCTTTTATTCCCTGTTAATTTTGCTACTGTGCTGAATAAAAATCTAGGATTATGCTTGTTATTTTCAATGAGGCTGGAGAAATATGCTGACCTAGCAGCACTAAGAGATTTTCTATAATTTAGGAGGCTCTCCTTCTATGCTATTTGACATAATGTTAATTTTGTTTGACGCCATTTACGTTCTAATTTTCGAGTGGTTTGTTTTAAGGTGCACGTATGATCATTATACCACTGTGCTAATTTTTTCTCCCTGATCATTTTGGTCTTAAGGGGAGCTACATCATCTAGAGTGTAACATAACGTTGTTTCTAGGTGTTCAGTGGCCCAGTCGAGCTCTGCGGGGTCTGACGGAGATCTATCTAATATCGTAATTTCTGGAAGATTATTGATAAAACGCGCTGCTGTAGCTGACGTGAAAGTACGCTTAACACGGTAACGTGGTGAGGTAGAAATGCAATGACTTAGGCAAATTTTAAACGAGATTAGATAATGGTCTGAAATAGCTTCAGACTGTGGAATTATGACTAAGTTTTTTATTTTTAATCCAAATGTTAACAACAAATCAAGAGTGTGTTCACCACTATGAGTGGGTCCTATAACATTCTGATTAATTCCAACTGACTCTAGAATGAACACAACTGCTGCTCTTGAGGAGTCTTCCTGATTATCAAAATGAATATTAAAGTCACCAACAATTAATGCTTTGTCTAAAGAAGTAGCTAAATTTGTAATGAAATCTGCAAATTCTATCAGAAAATCAGAGTAGGGCCCTGGGCGTCTATAAATAATAATTAGTGGAATTAACTGACTGGACCTGCTTTCGGACACTGAATATTTTATGTTGGTGTAAAGAACTTCAAATGTTTTACATTTTTGTTTAGTCTTTTGTGTGACGTTTAGATTATTATTATAAATAGCTGCAACTCCGCCTCCTCTGCCATTTAGACGGGGTTGGTGTATGTAACTATACCCAGGAGGACTCGCTTCATTTAATGCTACATATTCATTCGATTTAATCCATGTTTCTGTCAAACACATTATATTAAACTCCTGGTCAGTAATAATTTAGTTTATAGTAAGCGCTTTTGACGTGAGAGATCTAATATTTAACAATCCTATTTTTAGATCAGAGGTGCTGGCTGTGCGTTCAGTCCTATTTAATTTAATGTTAATCAGGTTACTAAAACAGACTTTCTGATAATTCCTATATTTTGGTTTTGCTCGGGGGACAGACACAGTCTCAATATGGTGGATCCTGAGTGACGACTCTGTGCAGCTAGCAGACTGTCGGTTTAGCCTGTCTGTCTGCTCCCTGGCCTTGGCTCTAGACAGTCACTTGTTAACTAGTGCTGTTCTGAGACTATTACCTATACTGCAAGAAATGAGAGCAGCACCTTCCCGGGTGGGATGGATACCGTCCCGCCCTAACAGGCCAGCTTTGCCCTCAAAAATGCTCCAATTATTAATGAAGCCCACATTATTTTTGGAGCACCACTCGGACATCCAGTAGTTCAGCGACAATAACCTCCTGTAGGCTACATCGCCACGTCGCATTGGGATGGGGCCAGAGCATGTTACTGCATCGGACATTGCCTTCGCTAATTTACACACCTCTATAATATTACTCTTAGTAGCCTCTGACTGTCGAAGGCGTATATCGTTAGCTCCTGTGTGAAAAACTATCTTAGAGAACCTGTGCTTTCCTAAGAATCTAAGCTGACCTGCTATGTCCGGCGCCCTGGCTCCCGGTATACACATAACCTGTGCTGCTGGTGCCCTTAAAGGTCTAGCTAATTTCACGTGCCTCAGAATGGAGTCTCCTAAAACCAGAGCTCTTTCAGGTTTCTCAGTGGGTGCTTCACTGAGGAGCGCAAACCTGTTGGACACGCGAAGCGGAGAGAAATGGTGCTTCCGTGGGCGAGCCTTAGCGTTAGCTTTGGCTTTGCGAGTATGCCGCCGAGTCGTCACCAATTCGCCTCGCTGCGAGGGCTCTAATGCCGGAGTCGGGGGAATTTTAACTTCACCTAGGGCATCCAGACTTTCCCCTGCAGAACCTGGACTGCTCTCACACTCACTACTTCTCTCTAGACTCTAGATGCGCTCCTCTAATGCTAAGATCTTCTCCGTCAAAGAGCAAACTAGCTTACACTTCTCACAGATAAAATTATCGCTAACAACGGAGAAAGACTGACTAAACATGTCACACTTCACACACTGAGTGAACTGGATGTTTGCCATAGTAGAGAAATTATGCTTAAAAATTCATATTTTCATATTAACTATAATATTTTAATGAAAAAACTTAAAATTTTTGTACAAATCTTGATTTGTCATGTCACTGTTTTTTTCTCCTTGTTTTACTTTTAATGGTTTGTAATACATGTTTGCTTATGAGCATGAAAATTCATACTATCCTACTTTTCTGGAAAATAGTAAACTTTTTGTCAAAACATGACGTCAATTTGTAGGGTTTTTTTTGTTCAGTTATATACTTTTGTAATGGTTATTCATGAATTAATGCTAATTGATATCAAAAAAATTATATTTTTACAATAACGAACTTTTGTATGAAAAAGTCTTAATGTCAAAACATGATTTATGAAAAGTCATGTTTTGACAAAACTTGATTGTCACGTTTTTTTTCAACTTATTTCACTTTTTAACGGTTTCTAATGAGATTATGTTTATGAATATGAAAATTTATATTTTCCCAATAGATGAAAAAAGTTACTTAATATAAAAACTCATATTTTCATAATTACTTATATTTTTGTATGATAAAAGTCATGTTTTTGACAAAACTTGATTTTAAATGTTGTTTTTTAATCTCATTCCACTTTTTAAATTTTTCTTTTTTTTTTTTATGAAATTATGCTTATGAATATGAGAAATCATATTTTCCCAATAGATGAAAAAGCTGAAAAAATTATGAAAAAAAAGTCATAATTATGTTGAAATATGATTTGGCATGTAACATATTTTTTATTTTTCGTGTACTTATTGTATTTTCTAACGGTGTATCATGAAATTTTTCTTATGGAAATAAAACCATATATTAATATATTTTATTAAAGAACATATTTTTGTCAAAACTTTGTCATGTTACATTTTTGCACTTTTTAGCATTTTTTTCTGAAATGTTGCTCCTGAATATGAAAATGTAAACTTTTTTGTGATATCAGATTTTTATGAAAAAAGTTGATATTTCATGTCAGAATTTTCGTTCACTTACTGCACCCTTTTAAGTTTTGTCATAAAATTATGATTCTAAATATGAAAACATATTTTCACTATTTATGAAATTATGCTTAATAATTCATTTTAACTATTATGAAAAGAGTACATCTCTTGTCAAACTTGATTTGTTGTCACCTTTTTTGATCTCTTATTCGTTTTTTTTTATTGATTTTCAATAACATTTTGCTTAGGAGTATGAACATTTATATTTTCATAATAACTGTCCTTCTTTTTCTGAGACAAAATACATCCATTTCTTAAAGCATGATTTCTCATGTCAATTTTTTGTTTTTATTCACTTTGTAACGGTTATTACTAATATAAAAAATATATTTTCCCAATAGATGAAAAAAGATGAAAAAATTCTCCAAAAAAGTCATATTTCTGTCAAAACATGATTTGGTATGTACCATTTTTAGTTTTTTCATTTAAGCATTATACGTTGAATTTTTTCATAAAACTTTGCTCATGAAAATATTATAAATATAAATTTATATATTTATAATATATTTTTATTTACAAACTCAAATTGTTGTCAAAAAATTATTTGCCATGTCACGTTTTTTTTGCCATGTCACCTGAAGTTTTGCACTTTTTAATGTTTTTTTCCTGAAATGTACCTTCAGAATACAAAAATTTATATTATCATAACAATAATAAATTTTTTCAAAACGTAATATATTATGCTTATGAGTATGAATTTATGTTTTAATAATAACTATCTCATGTTTTATGAAAATAAAGCCATTTATTTTTCAAAACATGATTTCTCATGTCAATTTTTCTTTTTTTCCTTCAGTTGTTCATCAATCAACCTGATTTTTAATGTAATCTTTTTTTTTCCTTATTCCACATTTTAAAGTTTTTTTTTTTTTAATGAAATTATGCTCATGAATATGAGAAATCATATTTTCCCAGTAGAGGAAAAAAGATGGAAAAAGTCTTATTTCTGTCAAAACACGATTTGGCATGTAATAGATTTTGGGTTTTTTTGTGTATATATTGTACTTTGTAACGATTTTTCAATAAAAATTGCTAATGGGAAAAAAAGTTAATATATTTAGAATATTTTTATGCAAAAAAGAAATATTTTGTCAAAAAGTTGTCATGTTATGTCATGTTGACTTTTTGCACTTTTTAAAAAAAAAATTCTGGAATGTTAAAAAGTGCAAAAAGTCAACATGACATGACAACTTTTTGACAAAATATTTTTTTTTGCATAATATCAGATTTTCATGAGAATTGTTATTTTTGTTCAAGTGTGATGTTTCATGTTAGTATTTTCGTTTTCTTTTTGCATCCTTTTATGTTTTTCATGAAATTATGATTGCAAAAATGAAAACTTATATTTTCACTATAACTATTATACCTTTTATGAAAAACGTAATAATTTTTTAAAACAAATGTCATGTCACTGTCATCGTTCACTTTCTGCCGTTTTTAACTGTTTTGTAACTGTTTTTTGTCCATTTTTTTGTTCACTTATTGCCTTTTGTAACGGTTATTCATTAAATTATGCAAATTAATATAAAAAATTCATATTTTTATAATTACTTGGATTTTTGTATGAAAAAAAGGCATGTTTTTGACAAAACTTGATTTTCACTGTCATGTTTTTTCTCCTTATTCCACTTTTTAACGGATTTTAATGAAATTATGCTTATGAATATCTTTTTCTTCTTCTTCTTCTTCTTCTTCTTCTTCTTCTTCTTCTTCTTCTTCTTCTTCTTCTTCTTCTTCTTCTTCTTCTACTTTTGGCTGCTCCCATTAGGGGTCACCACAATGGATCATCCGTCTCCATACCACCCTGTCCTCTACACCTGCCTCTTTCACACCAACTACCCGCATGTCTTCCCTCACCACATCCATGAACCTCCTCCTTGGCCTTCCTCTTTTCCTCCTTCCTGGTGGCTCCATCCTACCAATATAACTCATGTCCCTCCTCTGCACATGTCCAAACCATCTCAATGTCGCCTCCCACACCTTGTCTCCAAAACGTCTAACATGCGCTGTCCCTCTAATAAATTCATTTCTGATCTTGTCCATCCTCGTCACTCCCAACGAAAACCTTAACATCTTCAGCTCTGCTACCTCCAGCTCCGCCTCCTTGCCTTTTACTCAATGCCACTGTCTCTAATTCATACAACATTGCAGGTCTCACCCCAGTCCTATAAACTTTCCCTTTCATTCTTCCAGATACCCTACTATCACAAATCACTCCTGTCACTCTTCTCCACCCACTCCACCCTGCCTGCACTCTTTTCTTTACTTCCCTAACACACTCTCCATTACTTTGCACTGTTGATCCCAGGTACCGGAACTCCACCACCTTCTCCACCTCTTCTCCCTGCAACCGCACCATTCCACTACACTCCCTCTCATTTACGCAAATTTACTCTGTCTTACTCCTACTGACTTTCATTCCCCTTCTCTCCAACGTGTACCTCCACCATTCCGTCCGTCAACCTGTCCATCACCACTGCAAACAGGAAAGGGCTCAGGGCCGATCCTTGATGCAATCCAACCTTTACCCTGAACCAGTCTGTCGTTCCTACTGCACACATCACTGCTGTCACACTGTCCTCATACATGTCCTGCACCACCCTCACATACTTCTCTGACACACCTGACTTCCTCATACAATACCACAACTCCTCTCTTGGCACCCTGTCGTACGCTTTCTCTAAATCCACAAATACACAATGCAATTCCTTCTGTCCTTCTCTATACTTCTTTATGAACATTCTCAAAGCAAATAAGGCATCTGTGGTGCTCTTCCTCGGCATTAAACCATACTGTTTCTCACAGATGGTCATCTCTTCTCTCAGCCTGGCTTCCACTACTCTTTCCCATAACTTCATGGCGTGACTGATCAACTTAATTCCCCTGTAGTTACTGCAGGTCTGCATATCTACCTTATGCTTAAAGATCGGTACCAGCACATTCCTTCTCCATTCCTCAGGCATCCTCTCACCTTCCAAAATCTTGTTAAACAATCTGGTTGAAACCTCCACTGCCATCTCTCCTAAACTAAAATGTCATCTGGTCCAACCGACTTTCCACTCTTCCTCCTCTTAATCGCTGCTCTCACTTCCTCCTTACTAATCCTATCCACTTCGTGCTTTACTAACTCCACATCATCCAACCTTCTCTCTCTCATTTTCCTCGTTCATCAGCTGCTCAAAATACTCCCTCCACCTTGCCAACACACTTTCCTAGTGAGGAAAGTGTGTTGGCAAGGTGGAGGGAGTATTTTGAGCAGCTGATCAACACATTTCCATCTTCATCCTTTATTGCTCTAACTTGCAGCACATCCTTCCCAGCGCGGTCCCTTTGCCTGGCCAATCGGTACAAATCCTTTTCTCCTTCCTTAGTGTTCAACCTCTCATACAGCTCCTCGTATGCCTTTTCCTTGGCTTTCACCAAATCCTTCTTAACCTGCTGCCGCATCTTCTTGTACTCCTGCCTACTTTTCTCATCACCCTGTCGAACCCACTTCTGTTTTGTTAACCTCTCCCCTTTATGCTCTCATGCACTTCCTCATTCCACTCTTTGTCTACCTTTCTATTTACAGTCACACCAAGTACTTTTCTAGCTGCCTCCCTCATCACTCCTGCAGTGGTTCCCCAATCATCCAGCACCTCTTCACCACCACCGAGCCTCTGTCTGACCTCTTCCCTAAACCTCACACTACACTCCTCCTCCTTCAGTTTCCACCATCTTATTCTTCTGTCAGTCCTCACTCTCCTCCTCTTCTTTTTTGCCTCCAAAACCATCCTACAGACCACCATCCAATGCTGTCTAGCTACACTTTCCCCTGCCAACACTTTACAGTCTCCAATCTCCTTCAGGTTGCATCTCCTACATAGAACACAATCCACCTGTGCGCACCTTCCTCCACTCTTATACGTCACCCTATGATCCTCCTTCTTCTTAAAATAAGTGTTCACCACTGCCATTTCCATCCTTTTAGCAAAATCTACAACCATCTGCCCTTCCACATTCCTCTCCTTTAGGCCATACCTACCCATAACCTTCTCATCACCTCTGTTCCCTTCACCTACATGCCCATTAAAGTCTGCCCGAATCACCAATCGTTTATTTCTAGGTACACAACCTACCACTTCATCTAATTCACTCCAGAATCTTTCCTTCTGCTCTGTCTCACAGCCGACTTGTGGAGCATAGGCACTGATGACATTTATCATCATCCCTTCAACTTCAGGCTTCATGTTCATCACCCTATCAGAAACTCTCTTCACCTCCACTACACTCTTTCTGTACTCTTCCTTCAGAATCACCCCTACACCATTTCTCTTTCCATCCACACCATAATAGAACAGTTTGAACCCACCTCCAATGTTCCTGGCCTTACTCCCTTTCCACGTGGTCTCCTGAACACACAACATATCTACCTTTCTCTTCTCCATCATATCAGCTATCTCTTTCCCTTTACCAGTCATAGTGCCAACATTTAAAGTACCAACCCAAACCTCTACTCTCCTACACTTTCCTACACTTCAAATTTTTTTTAATTCTGCTTTTTTTCCCAAGAAAGAAATATGTAAAAAGTATGAAAAAAGTAATATTTCTGTCAAAACACGATTTGGCATGTGAGATATTTTAGTTTTTTGAGTACATATTGTACTTTGTAACAGATATAATTAATATAAAAAATGTATTTTTTCATAATTATTATGTTTGTATGAACCAATCTCATGTTTTTGACAAAACTTTATTTTTTTATTTCATGTTTTCCACCTTTTTCCAATTTTGAACGTTTTTGTTCTGCTTATAAATTATGCTTATAAATATGAAAATTCAGATTTTCCTAATAGATGATTGGGAAAAAAATAAAAAAAATAAAATGAAAAAAAGTCATATTTCTGTCAAAACATGATTTCTCCTCATTTCTTTTTAGTTCTTTTGTTCACCTATTGCCTTTTGTAACTGTTATTAATAAAATTATGCTAATTAATATAAAAATTCATATTTTCGTAATTACTTTAATTTTTTGAATGTCAAAACATGATTTAGCATGTAACTTTTTTTTCAATACTGTCTATTAATTTTTTAACTTTATGGACAACAACAACTAAGAAGAATTTGATTACAATAAAAATACAAGTAAATAATACAAACAAACAAACAAAAAATAAAAAACTAACAAAACTTATGTATAAAGGTGGGAGGAGGCAGGGGAGGGTTACCTACATATTAAGCATACATCTATGCTTAATAAATGCATAAAAGCATAAATGTATGCTTAATATGTAGGTAATCCTCCCCTGGCCACATTTACACACACACACACACAGATATATATAAAAGAACTTTATATCACTGTTTATGGAAATGTGTGTATATATATATATATATATATATATATATATATATATATATATATATATATATATATATATATATATATATATATATATATATATACACACATATATATGTATATATATATATATATATATATATATATATATATATATATATATATATATATATATATATATATATATATATATATATATACATATATATGTATATATATATGTGTATATATATATATATATATATATATATATATATATATATATATATATATATATATATATATATATATATATATATATATATATATATATATATATATATATACACATACGCTTGGGAACGTTTTGTTTTAACACCAGGGATAGAAAATCTAAAGCTTTTTCCCAAAAACATTCAACTTGGGGGCATTTCCATAAACAGTGATATAAAGTTCCTTTCTCTAGATTACATTTTATACATTGATCGGGAATGTTGGGATTAAATTTGCTTAGCAATTTAGGAGTTATGTATACTCTCATAATCCATTTATATTGCAGAAGCTTGAATCTCGTATTAATTGTCTAAGTTTGGCCCTTTAGGCTGATACACTGCCACTCATCATGCGTTGTATTTTCTTTTATATCTCGACACCATGCCAGACGTTTATCTTCGGTATTTTCCTTGCACTTAGTGGAGATTAGTCTATAGGGCGCACTTAAAGCCTTTAATTTTCTCAAAAAACGACAGTGCGCTTTATAATCCGAAGCCCGTATATATGGATTAATTCTGGTTTTGCTTACTGACCTCTAAGCGATTTTGTGTGGTACAAGGCGCTCATGGCGCTAAATCAAAATGTTTTAGTACGACTTTGGTAAACTACAAAGCCGCACCGCTTGCATCATTACGGCTACCGTAGCCAGGAGCGTCGCGGAGTAATACATACTGTGCTTCACCATAATATTACAGTGCGTGTATAAGGATCCCAAAATGGCACCTGTCAAAAGACACGCCTACGACGCGGACTTCAAACTCAAGGCTATCAGTCACGCAGTAGAACATGGGAATAGAGCAGCTGCGAGAGAATTCAACATTAATGAATCAATGGTACGGAAGTGGAGGAAGCAAGAAGATGACCTGCGCCAAGTAAAGTAGACCACACAGAGTTTCCGCGGGAACAAAGCGAGATGGCCACAGTTAGAGGACAAAATAGAACAGTGCGTTATTGAACAGAGAGCAGCAGGTAGAAGCGTCTCTACAGTCTCTATTCGACTGAAGGCAACAGCGTTAGCACGGGACATGAATATCAATGACTTTCGAGGCGGTCCTTCTTGGTGCTTTCGTTTTATGAAAAGACGTAATCTCTCTATCCGCACACGAACTACCGTCTCGCAGCAACTGCCAAAAGATTACAGCAACGACACTGACTCGGATAATGACGAGAGGGATTCGGGCATGTTGGATGCCGTAATCGCCCAACTGTTAAACTCGGACACTGAAGATGAAGAATTTGGAGGATTTGTGGACGAGGAATAAACTGAAAAAGTGAGTGTATTGTGTTGTATTTTACGTGTTACAACTGAACAAGGTTGGTAGTTATTGCGAATACGCTCATTAACGTTTGAATAATGTTGAGAGTTATTGTGAACGCGTTTAATAAAGTTTGACTGACTGACTTGTCTTTTTTTTTTTTTTCACTTAATGAGCCTTATAGTCCGGTGCTTTATATATGAAAAAAGATCGAAAATAGACCATTCATTGACAGTGCGCCTTATAATCTAGTGCGCCCTATAGTGCAAAAAATACGGTAAGCATAGATTTTATTACTAAATAAATCTCCCGCCTTACACAAACCTTTTGTTGCCCAAATTTTGAATCCATCATCGTGTGTCCCAGGTGTAAAGTTAGTATTACCCCAAATAGAGGTAAATTGTGATAATTGAGGTAACCTCCCCAAGATGTTTCAGGAATTCATACCATACCACAATAGTATTTTCAACAAATAGATTGGAAGTAGTTTTTTTCAATTTAGATAGGGGTCCTGAATACAAATATAGATTCAAGGGCAGTTGTCTTTAATCCGTAGCCAAGGGATAGAATTTTTATTTCCATAAGCATAATTTCATAATTTAAAAAAAAAATAATATTTTCATAGAGTGTCTTTTTTTGTCAAATTTGTCAAATTTCAAACCATGATTTATGAAAATGTTTATATCAGATTTTCATGAAATGTTATTTTTGTCAAAAAGTGATATTTCATGTCAGTATTTTTCGTTAACTTGCTGCACCCTTTTACGTTTTGTGAAATTATGATTCTGAATATGAAAACTCATATTTTCAATATAAGTATCATACCTTTTATGGAAAACTTTTTTTTTAAAAACAAACTTGTCACCATCATCCTTCACTTTTTGCCATTTTTAACTGTTTTTATGAAATGATGCTTATAAATTCTTAATATATATTAGTATGAAAAGAGTGAAATTCTCGTTAAACCTGATTTGTCGTCATCTTTTTCATTTCTTATTCCTGTTTTAAAGGTTTTTATTAAGATTTTGCTTATAAGTATAAATATTTATATTTTCTTAATAACAATGCTACTTTTTTGGGAAAAAAGACATCTATTTTTTAAAACAGGATTTCTCATGTCAATCTTTAGTTTTTCCGTTCACGTATTGCCTTTTGAATATTCAAATTCATATTTTCATAATTACTTTCATTGATGTATAACAGACTTAGTCATGTATTTTTTCCTTTTTGTTCACCTTTTTAACAGTCTTTTATTTCAGTCTAAAAAATTCCTCCAATGCTAATTATTATAAAAATTCATATTTTCATAATAACTAATTTTTGTATGAAAAAGTCATGTTTTAACGAAAAATAATTTTTAATGTCCTGTTTTTTGCCCTTATTCCATTTTTTTATGTTTTTTAATGAAATTATGCTTATGAATATGAAAATGCATATTTTCCCAATAGATGAAAAAAATGAAAAATTATGAAAAAAAAGTTACAGTTTTGTCAAAACATCATTTGGTATGTGAAGATGTTTTTTTTTTGTGTACGTTGTGTATTGTAACTTTTTTTCATGAAAGTTTGCTAATGAAAATAAAAATTACTATATTTATAATATAATTTTTATGATAAAACTCATACTTTTTGTCAAAACTTTATTTGTCATGTAATGTTCGTATAACTATCATATTTTCAAAACAATAGACATCTTTGTCAAAACTTGATATGTAAGTATTTTTTTCCTCAATGTATTGTACGATTTAACTTTTTTTTCATGAAATATGCCTTTGAATATTAACATTCATATTTTAACAGTAACTAACCTTTAAAAAAAAACTGTCATTGTTCTTAAAACAGATCTGTTGTCACAATCATCATTCACTTTTTGCAATTTTAACAGTTCTTTAATGAAATTAAGCTTAAAGATTCATATTTTCACTTTATTTTTATGAAAAGAAATCACTTCTTTTTTTTTACTTTTTGCATGTAATTTTTTTTTTTTCATTTATTCCACTTTTAATGGTTTTTAATAAATGTTTACTTATGAGCATGAAAATTGGTACTATCATACTTTTTCTGGAAAATGTCAACTTTTTGTTAAAACATGATCTCGTCAATTTGTAGGTTTTTTTGTTTGTTTACAATGCCTTTTTAATGGTTATTCATAAAATTATGCTAATTGATATATGAATTTCCATTTTCATAACTATTATTTTTATATGAAAAAAGACTTGTCAAAACATGACATTAAAAAAAATCAAGTTTTGTCAAAAATAATGTTATTGCCCCTTATTCCACTTTTTAACGGTTTCATGTTACAGCTTTGTCATGTTACATTTTTGCACTTTTTAGCATTTTTTTCTGAAATGTTGCTCCTGAATTTGAAAATGTAAACATTTTTGTGATATCAGATTTTTATGAAAAAAGTTTATTTTGTCAAAAGGTGATATTTCATGTCAGAATTTTCGTTCACTTACTGCACCCTTTTAAGTTTTGTCATAAAATTATGATTCTGAATATGAAAACATATTTTCACTATTTATGAAATTATGCTTAATAATTCATATTAACTATTATTTTTTTCAATAATTTTTATCATTTTTATGAAAAGAGTACATCTCTTTTTAAACTTGATTTGTTGTCACCTTTTTTGATCCCTTATTCTTTTATTTTATTAATTTTTAAAAACATTTTGCTTATCAGTATGAACATTTATATTTTCATAATAACCGTCCTACTTTTTCTGAGACAAAATACATCCATTTCTTAAAACATGATTTCTCATGTCAATTTTTAGTTTTTCATTCACTTTGTAACGGTTATTATTAATATAAAAAATATATATTTTCCCAATAGATGAAAAAAGATTAAAAAATTATGAAAAAAAGTACCATTTTTAGTTTTTTTCGTTTAAGTACTTTGCTAATTTTTTCATGAAACTTTGCTCATGAAAATAAAAATTTATATATTTTTATGAACAAACTCATATTGTTCTTAAAATATTATTTGCCATGTCACGTGTTTATTTGCAATGTCACCTGAAGTTTTTTCCTAAAATGTACCTTCGGAAATACAAAATTCATATTTTCCTAACAATAATAAATTTTTTCAAAACGTGATATACTTATGAGTATAAATTTATATTCATAATAACTATCCTACTTTTTATGAGTATAAAGCCATCTATTTTTCAAAACATGATTTCTCATGTCAATTTTTCTTTTTTCCTTCAGTTGTTCATCAATCAACCTGATCTTTTTTTTTTCCTTATTCCACATTTTAACGGTTTTTAATGAAATTATGCTCATGAATATGATAAATCATATTTTCCCAATAGATGAAAAAAGATGAAAAAAAGATGGAAAAAGTCTTATTTCTGTTAAAACATGATTTGGCATGTAATATATTTAGTTTATGATTATTTGGCATGTAATATTTTTTAGTTGTTCGTGTATGTATTGTACTTTGCTAATGGAAATAAAAATTCCTATATTTATAATATATTTTTATGATAAAACTCATATTTTACTCGTATATAGAAGAGACTGCCTACTGGACAGGCTGATCAGGAAGGCCAACTCAGTCCTGGGGATTCCCCTGTACACTGTACAGGAGGTGGGAGAAAGGAGGATGGTAGCAAAACTATTATCATTGCTGGAGAATGCCTCTCACCCCCTGTATGAAAACTTTTCATCGTTGAGCAGCTCCTTCAGTGACCGACTGTTACATCCTAAGTGTCTGAAAGAGTGATACAGAAGGTCTTTTCTCCCTGCTGCTATTAGACTTTACAATCAAAGCTGCTCCCAGTGAACCATTCACCATAATACACACTGTTATTACTGTTTAACTGTGTAATAATACTACCTGTGTGCAATATTACCTGCAATACTTGCAATATTACCTGCAATACGTGCAATACCACCTGTGTGAAATACTACCCGCAATACATACTTTTTCCTCATTTGTATTTATACATTGTGTTGTGTATTATGAAAATATGAATTTTCATACTCAAGAAAAAAAAATATTTCATAAGAATGTTATGAATAAATTCATTTTAATTTTCATAAGCATAATGTCCTGGAAAAAAAATGTCAAAGGGTGCAATAGTTTAACAAAAATACTGCCACAAAAATTATTTTGACAAAAAATGACTATTTTCATAACATAATAGTTATAATAAAAATATGAATATTTGTATTGCGAACCTACATTTCAGAAAAAAAAATTAAAATGTGTAAAATGTCAATGAAACAGTTATTATAAAATTATGAATTTTCATACTCAATAAATATTTAATAAAAAAAAATTAGTCTTTCATAAAAAAGTTTCGAATATATGGATTTTTATTTTCATATGCAAAATTTCCTGATAAAAAACTTTACAAAGTGCAATACATAAACGAAAAGCTAAATGTGTTACATGCCAAATCATGATTTGACAGAAATGACCTTTTTCACTAAAAACATATCTATTGGGGGAATATGAATTTTTGTATTTATAAGCAAAATTTCATTAAAATCTGTTAAAAAGTGGAATAAGGGGAATAAAACAAATCAATGACAAATCAAGTTTTATCTAAAATATGATTTGTTTACTCTTTAAAAAAATGTAATTAATCATAACTTTCATCAACTTTTATCATTTCGATCATAAATTTTTATTTGTATAATTTTATAGGATCAATGATAATAAATATATAAATTTTTATATTAATTTACGTAATTTAATGAATAACTGTTAAAAGGTAGTAAACAAAAACTAAAAGGTGACATGACAAATCACATCAATTATCAACAAATCAGTTATATTAGAATATATATATATATATATATATATATATATATATATATATATATATATATATATATATATATATATATATAATTTATTTTTAAATATATATATAAAAATTTAAAAGTTGTGATGAAAATATTAATGTTCATATTCATAATCATAATTTGATGAACAACCGTTTAAAAATGGCAATAAGTGAACAAAAAAACAAAAAAGTGACTACAAAACGTTTTGACAAAATGAACGCTTTGCAAAAAAGAGATATTATGTAAATATTAAATTTCATATTCATAAGCACAATTGTATTACAAATGTATTTAAACAGGCATTGTGAACAAAAAAACCCTACAAATTGACATGAGATCATGTTTTGACAAAAAGTTTACTTTTTCCAGAAAAAGTATGATAGTACAAATTTTCATGCTCATAAGTAAAACTGTATTAAAAACTGAACAAAATAAGTGAACAAAAATTTACATGACAGGTTTTTTTTAATGTTCATTTTCTCATAAAAAATAAAGTATTTAATATGAAGATATGAATTTTTAAGCTTAATTTCATTAAAGAACTGTTAAAATTGCAAAACGTGAATGATGATGGTGACAACAGATTTGTTTTGAGAAAAATGTTTTTTTTTTTTTAAGGTTAGAGTTACTGTGAAAATATGAATGTTTATATTCAGAAATTTATTTTCATGAAAAAGAAATGTCAAATGGTACAATAAATTAACTAAAATACTTATATGAAATATCACCTTTTGACAAAAATTATGAAAATACGATAGTTATTATAAAAATAATAATTTTTCTATTAAGAAGCAACATTTTAGGAAAAAAAATAGAGTTTTATCATAAAATATATTACAAATATAGGAATTTTTATTTCCATTAGCAAACTTTCATGAAAAAAAGTTACAAAGTACAATACGTACATGAAAAACTAAAAAATGTTACATGCCAAATAATCATCAACTAAATATATTACATGCCAAATCGTGTTTTGACAGAAATAAGACTTTTTCCATCTTATTTTCATCTTTTTTTATCAATTGGGAAAATATGATTCATCAAATTACCGTTAAACCGAAAAACCGTTAAAATGTGGAATAAGGAAAAAAAGATCAGGTTGATTGATGAACAACTCGATGAAGAAATGAAGAAAAATTGACGAGAAATCATGTTTAGAAAAATTGATGGCTTTATATTCATAACTATCCTAAACGTAGGATAGTTATTATGAAAATATAAATACATACTCATAAGGATAATATATCACGTTTTGAAAAAATGTATTATTGGTATGAAAATATTAATTTTGTATTCTGAAGGTATATTTCAGGAAAAAAACATTAAAAAGTGCAAAAATTCAGGTGACATTGCAAATAAACACGTGACATGGCAAATAATATTTTGACAACAATATGAGTTTGTTTATAAAAGTATATTATAAATATATTAATTTTTATTTTCATGAGCAAAATTTCATGAAAAAATTACAAAGTACAATGCTTAAACGAAAAAAAAACCTAAAAATAGTACATGCCAAATCATGTTTTGACAGAAATATGACTTTTTTTTATAAGTTTTTTTCATTTTTTGGGAAAATATATTTTTTTATATTAATAATAACCATTACAAAGTGAATGAAAAACTGCAAATTGACATGAGAAATCATGTTTTAAGAAATAGATGTATTTTGTCTCAGAAAAAGTAGGACAGTTAGTATGAATATATAAATGTTCATACTCCTAAGCAAAATGTTATTAAAAATTAATTAAAAAAAAAGAAAAAGGAATCGTAAAAAGTTGACAAATCAAGATTTGACAAGAGCTGTACTCTTTTCATAAAAATATAATAGTTAATATGAATTATAAAGCATAATTTCATAAATAGTGAAAATATGTTTTCATATTTAAAATCATAATTTCATGGCAAAACATAAAAAAGGACGAAACGTAAGTGAACGAAAATTCTGACATAAAATATCACGTTTTGACAAAATTAACTTTTTTTCATGAAAATCTAATATCATTAAAAAAGTTTCCATTTTCATATTTAGAAGCATCATTTCAGAAAAAAATGCTAAAAAGTTAACATGACAAAGTTTTGACAAAAATATGTTCTTTAATAAAAAAATATATTATTAATATATGAATTTTTATTTCCATAAGAAAATTTCAATGATAAAGTACAATAAGTACACGAAAAACTAAAATATGTTACATGCCAAATCATATTTCGACATAATTATGACTTTATTTCATAATTCCTTTTATCTTTTTTTATCTATTGGGATTTCTCATATTCATAAGCATAAGTTCATTTAACAAAAAAAAACGTTAAAAAGTGGAATAAGGAGAAAAAAAGACATTAAACCAAGTTTTGTCAAAAACATGACTTATTACACAAAAATATTAGAAATTATGAAAATATGAATTATTATATTAAGTAGCATAATTTAATTGTTTAACTAATCAATTAATTAATTTAACATTACAAAAGGCATAAAGTGAACGAAACAACTAAAAATGTTACATGCCAAATCATGTTTTAACAGAAATATGACTTATTTCATAATTTTTTACATCTTTTTTTATCTATTGGGAAAATATGATTTCTCATATTCATAATCATAATTTCATTTAAAAAAACGTTAAAAATTGGAATAAGGGAAAAAAACATGCTATTAAACATCACGTTTTGTAAAGGATTTGACGTTTTTTCATAAAAATATAATAGTTAATATGAAAATAAAGATTTTTAAGCATAATTTAATTGAAAAACTGTTAAAATTGCAAAATGTGAATGATGATGGTAACAACAAATTTGTTTTGAGATAAATTACATTTTATTTATACAAGATATCATAGTTGTGAAAATATGAATATATTCATAAGCATAATTTCATGAAGAAAATGTAAAATGCTGGAAAAAATTAACGAAAATAGTGACATGATATAATCATCTTATTTCGAAGGTACATTTCAGGGAAAAAAATTAAAAGTCCAAGAAGTCAATGAAAAATGACATGACATATATTTTCAAATATATATTAAAAAAATATTAATTTGCATTTTCATAAGAAAGTTTCATGAAATACCGTTACAAAGTACAATAAGTAAACGAAACAACTAAAAATGTTACATGCCACCTAATGTTTTGACAAAAATATTGTTTTTAAAAATGTTTCATCTTTTATATTTTATTGGGAAAATATAAATTTTCATATTAATAACCATAATTCAATCAGAATCCGTTAAAAAGTGGAATAAGGGGAAATAACTACTTAAAATATCAAGTTTTGTCAAAAACATGACTTTGTATGAATTTTGTTTTGACTGAGTTTTTTCATACAAAAATAAGAGTTTGGCCAAGCCGTTTGTGTGCTGTAATGAATGAGCTTCCTAGGAGCTGATTATGCGATTCGGCTCTCGCGCTCTCAGCCTCGCAGGACGAAAGGAAAACGGTTTTTCGTACCATGTTATATTTGCACATATCGCATGCACTTGAACACAATGTTTTTACATGTTTATGATGAGATTGTTTTTATTTTTTATTTTTTTATAAAATTATGCTTAAAAATTCAAAACATTATATATATCTAATGTATATATATATATATATATATATATATATATATATATATATATATACAGTGAGAAAAATAAGTATTTGAACACCCTGCTATTTTGCAAGTTCTCCCACTTAGAAATCATGGAGGGGTCTGAAATTGTCATCGTAGGTGCATGTCCACTGTGAGAGACATAATCTAAAAAAATAATCCAGAAATCACAATATATGATTTTTTAACTATTTATTTGTATGATACAGCTGCAAATAAGTATTTGAACACCTGAGAAAGTCAATGTTAATATTTGGTACAGTAGCCTTTGTTTGCAATTACAGAGGTCAAACGTTTCCTGTAGTTTTTCACCAGGTTTGCACACACTGCGGGAGGGATTTTGGCCCACTCCTCCACACAGATCTTCTCTAGATCAGTCAGGTTTTTGGCCTGTCGCTGAGAAACACGGAGTTTGAGCTCCCTCCAAAGATTCTCTATTGGGTTTAGGTCTGGAGACTGGCTAGGCCATGCCAGAACCTTGATATGCTTCTTACAGAGCCACTCCTTGGTTATCCTGGCTGTGCGCTTCGGGTCATTGTCATGTTGGAAGACCCAACCTCGACCCATCTTCAATGCTCTAACTGAGGGAAGGAGGTTGATCCCCAAAATCTCGCAATACATGGCCCCGGTCATCCTCTCCTTAATACAGTGCAGTCGCCCTGTCCCATGTGCAGAAAAACCCCCCCAAAGCATGATGCTACCACCTCCATGCTTCACAGTAGGGATGGTGTTCTTGGGATGGTGCTCATCATTCTTCTTCCTCCAAAAACCTTTAGTGGAATTATGACCCAAAAGTTCTATTTTGGTCGCATCTGACCACATGACTTTCTCCCATGACTCCTCTGGATCATCCAAATGGTCATTGGCAAACTTAAGACGTGCCTGGACATGTGCTGGTTTAAGCAGGGGAACCTTCCGTGCCATGCATGATTTCAAACTATGACGTCTTAGTGTATTACCAACAGTAACCTTGGAAACGGTGATCCCAGCTCTTTTCAGGTCATTGACCAGCTGCTCCTGTCTAGTTCTGGGCTGATTTCTCACCTTTCTTAGGATCATTGAGACCCCACGAGGTGAGATCTTGCATGGAGCCCCAGTCCGAGGGCGATTGACAGCCATGTTTAGCTTCTTCCATTTTCTAATGATTGCTCCAACAGTGGACCTTTTTTCACCAAGTTGCTTGGCAATTTCCCCGTAGCCCTTTCCAGCCTTGTGGAGGTGTACAATTTTGTCTCTAGTGTCTTTGGACAGCTCTTTGGTCTTGGCCATGTTAGTAGTTGGATTCTTACTGATTGTATGGGATGGACAGGTGTCTTTATGCAGCTAACAACCTCAAACAGGTGCATCTAATTTAGAATAATAAATGTAGTGGAGGTGGACATTTTAAAGGCAGACTAACAGGTCTTTGAGGGTCAGAATTCTAGCTGATAGACAGGTGTTCAAATACTTATTTGCAGCTGTTTCATACAAATAAATAGTTTAAAAATCATACATTGTGATTTCTGGATTTTTTTTTAGATTATGTCTCTCACAGTGGACATGCACCTACGATGACAATTTCAGACCCCTCCATGATTTCTAAGTGGGAGAACTTGCAAAATAGCAGGGTGTTCAAATACTTATTTTCCTCACTGTATATATATATATATATATATATATATATATATATATATATATATATATATATATATATATATATATATATATATATATATAATAAAAAGAGTGAAAATCTTGTTAAAACCTGATTTGTCATTAACTTTTTCATTCCTTATTCTTTTTTTAAGGGTTTTTAATGATTTTGCATATTAGTATAAATATTTATATTTTCTCATTAACTATGCTACTTTTTCTGAGGAAAAAGACATCTAAAAAACTTTCTTTCGGCTTCTCCCGTTAGGGGTCGCCACAGCGGATCCTCCGCACGTTTGATTTGGCACGTGTTTTTACGCTGGATGCCCTTCCTAACGCAACCCTCCCCAATTTATCCGGGCTTGGGACCGGCACTGAGAGTGGTTGGGGATGGTTCCCTGACCGGGGATCAAACCCGGGTCGCAGCGGTGAGAGCGCTGCATCTTAACCACTAGACCACCAGGGGACCTGAGGAAAAAGGCATCTATTTTTTAAAACATATAATTTCTCATGTAAATTTTTTGTTTTTTTGTTCACGTATTGCCCTTTGTAACGGTTATTCATGTAATTATGCTAATTAATTAATATCTTCATAATTACTTTAATTTATATGTAACAAAAGTCGTCTTTTTTCCCTTTTTTTTCAACGGCCTTTAATAAAATTATGCTTATAAATATGAAAATTCATAAATAACATTTTTTTTTTTAAAGTTAAAGTATTGTACTTTGTACCGGTTTTTCATGAAATCATATAATAAAATTATTTTATTTTATTTTTAACTCGTTTTGTCCTTTCATAATTTTTCGGTCCCTCATTCCACTTTTAATGGTTTTTAATACATTTTCGCTTATGCGTATGAAAATTTATACTATTGTAGTTTTTATGAAAAAAGTCATAGTTTTGTCAAAACATGATTTGTCAGGTCACTTTTTGTTTGTTTTTTTGTTCACTTATTGCTGTTTTAAATTGTTATTTATGACATTATACTAAATAATATAAAAATTCATAGTTTCATATCAATTATTCCATTTTATGGAAAAAAAATCATATTTTTGTCAAAACTTGGTCGTCACTTTTTTTCGTTAACTTATTGCTGTTTTAAATGGTAGTTAATGAAATTATGCTAAGTAATAAAAAATATTTTTATTATCATATATTTATGAAAAAGACATATTTTTTGTTAAAACATGCTTGTTAGCGCCACCTTTTCTTTTTTCGTTTACATATGGCACCTTTTAGCGTTTTTTCATAAAGTATTGATCATAAAATGATCATAAATGATGATCATGATCATAAAATGATCATGAGTATACAACTTTCTTTTCGGCTTCTCCCGTTAGGGGTCGCCACAGCGGATCCTCCGCACGTTTGATTTGGCACATGTTTTACGCTGGATGCCCTTCCTAACGCAACCCTCCCCAATTTATCCAGGCTTGGGACCGGCACTAAGAGTGGCTGGGGATGGTTCCCTGACCGGGAATCGAACCCGGGTCGCAGCGGTGGGAGCGCTGCATCTTAACCACTAGACCACCAGGGGACCAAAATGATCATGAGTATAATCATTAATATGTTCATAACAACTACAACAGGTAAATTTTTTAGTAAAAACTTCATTTGTCGTGTCACCTTTTTCATTCCATTGTTAACGGGTTTTAAAGAAATTATGCAAATTAAAAAATGTCCATTTTGTCAAACATGGTCATAACAAATTTTTTATTTTTCGTTTGCATATTGCACTTTTTTGACTGGTTTAAATAAAATTATACAAATGAATATCTTCTTTCTTTCGAAAGAAGAAGACGAAAAATATCTTAACAACTATCATATTTTTTTAATAAAAAACATTATATATTTGTTAAAACATGAATTGTCTTGTCACCTTTTCCTTTTTCCTTTGCGTATTGAACCTTTTAGTGGCTTTTCATTAAATTATGATTATGAACAATAATATATTCATCAACGTTTAGGTTTATTACAAAAGTTTCTTTTTTTTCAAAACTTGGTCATGTCACCTTTTTTGATTCTTTATTTACCTTTTTAACAATTATTAATAAAATTATGCTAATTATTATAACCATTTTTTAATAACTATCATATTGTTTATTAAAACATTTCATGTTTTTGTTAAAACATAATTTGTCATGTGAATTTTCGTTTGTCATTCCCATATTATAACAGTTTTTATAATATTCAGAATTATGATTATGAAAAAGAAAATTTATATTTCCATAATGACTATCATATATTTAAGATCAAAGTCACATTTTTGTCAAAATTTGTCCACTTTTTAACGTTTTTAAGTAAATTATGCATATTAATATAAAAATTTTATGTTTTATAATAACAATTAATTGTTTATGTTAAAAGTCATAGTCCTGTCAGAACATTATTTGTCATGCCACCGTTTCATCTTTCGTTCATTTATTGCACCGTTTAAGTCATACATGAAATTATGCTAATTAATATCAAGTCATATTTTCAAAATAACTATCATACTTTTCTGAAAAAAGTGATCTTACAGACAAAACAGGATTTTCCATCTTACTTTTTAGTTATTTTGTTTATTTATTGCTGTTAAACACGGGTATTCTTTAAATTGAATTTTCAAGATTTTCATAATTATCATATTTTTACTAAAAAAGTGCTATTTTTGTCAAAACATGATTTAGTATGTCCTATCTCATCATAAACATGTAAAAACATTGTGGTCAAGTGCATGCGATACGTGCAAATATAACATGGTTCGAAAAACAGTTTTCCTTTCGTCCTGGAGGCTGAGACTTGCGGAATCTCATTTTCAGCTCATAGGAAGCTCATTCATTACAGCACACACACTGCAAAACTATTATTTTTGTATAAAAAACTGTCAAAACTCGATTCATTAAAAGTCATGTTTTTGACAAAACTTGATTTTTAATGTCGTTGTTTCTTTTTAACGGATTCTAATTGAAATATGGTTATGCATATGAAAATTAATATTTTCCCAATAGATTGAAAAATATTTAGAAAAAAGAATAGAAAAATTATATAAAATACTTAATACTTCTGTCAAAACATCAGGTGGCATGTAACATTTGAATTTTTTTTTTTCGTTTCCGCATTGTACTTTGTAACGGTTTTTCATGAAATTTTCTTATGAAAATGCAAATTCATGTATTTTTATATATATTTGAAAAAAAAAATCTAATTTTTGTCAAAACTCTGTCGTCACGTTTCATTGACTTCTTAGACTTTGAATATTTTTTCCTGAAATGTACCTTCAAAATAAGATGATTATATCATGTCAGTATTTTCGACTTATTGCACCATTTTAAATTTTTTTATGAAATTATGCTTATGAATATATTCATATTTTGACAACAACTATAATATCTTGTATAAATAAAACGTATATTATCTCAAAACAAATTTATTGTTACCATTATCATTCACATTTTGCAAGTTTAACTGGTTTTTAATGAAATTATGCTTAAAAATTCATATTTTCATATTAACTATTATATATTTATGAAAAAACTTCAACTTTTTAACAAATCTTGATTTGTCATGTCACTGTTTTTTTCTCCTTGTTCCACTTTTAATGGTTTGTAATACATTTTTGCTTATGAACATGAAAATTCACACTATCCTACTTTTTCTGGAAAAAAGTAAACTTTTTGTCAAAACATGACGTCAATTTGTAGGGTTTTTTTTTGTTTACTTAATGACTTTTGTAATGGTTATTCATGAACTTATGCTAATTGATATAATAATTCATATTTTCACAATAACTAACTTTTGTATGAAAAAGTCATAATGACAAAACTTGTCACGTTTTTTCAACTTATTTCACTTTTTAACGGTTTCTAATGAGATTATGCTTATGAATATGAAAATTTATATTTTCCCAATAGACGAAAAAAGATGAAAAATGATGGTAATTTCTGTCAAAACATGATTTAGCATGTAACATTTTTAGTTTATTTTCATTCACTTATTGCCTTTTGTAACCGTTATTCATTAAATTAAAATGCTACTTAATATAAAAACTCATTTTTATAATTACTTATATTTTTGTATGATAAAAGTCAAGTTTTTGTCAGGGGCGCGAGAGGAAGGACCCAAATGCAGGACGCAGGAGAAATTCAAAAGGCAGTCTTTAATTAGGAAAAAAAAAACAAAGAGGCAACACGAACTGTCTGAAAACTAAAGCACTTCCCTCAACAAGAGCATGAAAAAAACAAACAGCAGAAAAAGGGCAAAAAACAAAAGCAACAAACCAGGAGCAGGGCAAAAGAGACCGGAAGAACACAGAAAACAATAACAAACAAACGTCCAAAAACCGGCAGAAAAACCGGGGGAAAAAAGAGACATCCAAAGTGGAAGCAAAATAATCCACAGAGAAAAAAACGAAAAGAAAATCCCAAAAAACATACACGAAGCCAAAAGACAATCTGGCAAGGAATAACAGGAGCCGGTGTTGTGCCTAATTCAAACCCCCGGTCTGAAATCAACCCCCCTACGCGTGCACGCGGACAGTACCGTCGTATTTCCTGTAGATGGCACTAAAACACGGAAGGTTGGGTCAAATGTTTTCCTGGTCCGAACGCCAAAAGATCAATTTGAAGAAAACGTACAAAGCTTCCTGTAGATGGCAGAATAAACTCAGGAATGTAATCATTTGCTTTTAAAACCAACTGCGTGAATTCTAACCGCGTATTTATTTTGAGTTAATACCTAGACTCACTTAAATCACTCAGATACACAAGTAAAAAAATTTTAAATAGTTAATTTCATTTTATTAACATGGACATACCTTACACCCCCCCCCCCCCATTCATTTTTCCTCCATACTCAGAGTTGCCAAACTTGCTGTGATACACCTACACAAGTAATAATGTATGTGTAAAATACTACATTTAATTTAACAACATGGACAGCTGTATTATTTAGGGGGGTATTATTTAGGCAAGCTGAATGTAAACCCCCTGCCTGAATTCTACCCCCTCTCTATTTATTTTTCCTCCATATGAAGAGTTGCCAAACTTGCTGTGATACACCTACACAAGTAATAATGTATGTGTAAAATACTACATTTAATTTAACAACATTTACAGCTGTATTATTTAGGGGGTATTATTTAGGCAAGCTGAATGTAAACCCCCTGCCTGAATTCTACCCCCCCCCCTATTTATTTTTCCTCCATACTCAGAGTTGCCAAACTTGCTGTGATACACCTACACAAGTAATAATGTATGTGTAAAATACTACATTTAATCTAACAACATGGACAGCTGTATTATTTAGGGGGGTATTATTTAGGCAAGCTGAATGTAAACCCCCTGCCTTAATTCTTCAACCCCCCAGTTCTATTTATTTTTCCTCCATACACAAATCTCTGTCAAATAAAAATAAACATAATTTCACTTTATTTTTATTTGTGTGCTGTCTTTGGTTTGCAAAGCATTAAATATGATTTTGTGATTCTGTAAAATAAATAAATTTATAAGTATTAATTGAATATTAATGGACAAAGTCCAAAGTAAAACATTTTCTAATAGTTTGGAAGGTTTACCAATGCTATACTAAAAAAAAATGATACAGCTATGCTTTTTAAAAGTTGTTTCAACCTTGCTGTACTTGCTGTACAATTTAAAGTGTCATGTTTTATCCAACACCCGATCACGTGAAGGATTGACCAATCAGGACTATGCCTTGGGTGCGGGGATGCCGTGTGCCAAAGAGGAGGTGCAAAACGGTAGGAGTTTTACCTGTGTAATTAGTCTTTAATGACAGATATTGGCATTAACACTTTATTTTCAAGATATTAGTGTGTAAAATATTAATTTCCAGGTTTAAACAGCAGGACGTGAAGAAAACACCTTTCAACAACTTTCTTTCGACTTGTCATTCTGAAAGGTAAATATGTTTCTATTGTCACATTATAGCCAGATTATATGCCAGATTTATAGTAGAGTTGACTGGGGTTGATTACATTCGTGTTGAATTCTTTAGGTGTAGCAAAGATTATAAGCCAACTAGCTGGAAGTCATGAAAGTTCAAAAAGCTTTTTGTTACAAATGAAATCAAACTAAACCAGAGGTGGAAAGTAATAAATTACTGTACATGTACTCACGAAACTGTACTTTAAGTAGTTTTTTGTGTACTTTTACTTAAAGTATTTGAAGTAATTAACTTACTATATCTAAATCATATCCGTTACTGAATAATAAAATACAATAAAAATGATGCAAGGGGAAAAATCCTGCAACGCAAACTACTGCACTGATTAGATTGATGGGCAAGAAAGAAAGATGGAGACGGACAGGACAGTGTTCAAAAGGACACTTTCGAACTACACTAAAATCCCCCTCCCTACCCCCACTGTTAAAGTAAAAAGTAATGTAAACATTTTTTGGTTTGTCAGCTATGGTAGCTTATCACAGCTTTGCAAATCTTACGTAAAACAAAAGTGATAGTATTTAGTTTTTTTTCAATTATTTACATTATTTTATTTATTTATTTATTTGTAGATTTATTTATTTATATTAAAATGTGTCTGGCTATCTTGAATTTAGTTGAATAATGAATAATGAATAATGAATAAATCACATTAATATGTTGTAACATTTAAAGGTCCTTTCTGTGTTAGTCTACATCAAGAGGGAAAACATTTAATTGTTACATTTTTGGTACCTTTGGATGTAAACATTTTGAGATGTTACACTTTTAAATGTTACACTTTTTTTTACCATCATACTATCAATTAGTAAAACAAGATATAGAAATCTATGCCAAAAAAAAACCCTGTTGACAGCCAACCCTTACTTATTCATTTGTGCTTTTTGGTCTGTAGATTATGGATCCTACAATGTACAGTGCCATTGTAACCTACAAAACAGGCGGTGGGTATCCTCTGGGATTATCAAGGACCAGAAGTCAAATTTTCGGAAAAAAACTGCTATTTTTGATATTGAAGGTATTTTGACATAAGACTATGTGATAAATCAATATTGTTATTTTTAAAACCCTTTTGCAACATAAAATGTAGCTATATATTAGTATATTCCATTAGGATAATTTAATAGAGACCTGTTATTTTTATAATTTAATGTTATGCTAAGCTTTATTTTTTACACAATTTGTTTTACATTGTTTGACAACGGACCTGATGTACAGATGTCTAGTTTTCTCTATTTGTACTGTATAATTGTAATTCTTGATGCTTTAATTAATAGGTATTGTATTGTTACTATATCATTCAGATAGTCAGCTGTACTACAGAAGATACAAAGGAACTGCCCGTGAACTGAGATTAAAGGTCTTCTGTGGTGCAGAGGATGCAAATAAATGCTTTATAGAGTTTCACGCTAGCAGCATTGGTGCACATTGTGGACAAAAAAAACCCAAAAATGCCATATCCAAAAGGTTTTACTGGCCAGGGATGTCAGAGGATCTTGACAAATGGGTAATGACACTGATCAAAGTGAACAAATTGAATAAAATCTTTCTTTTCTTTTGATGCTTACTGATAAATGTGTGGCATGTCAGGCCACTAAAGCATCAATCAAAGAAGAGGTCAAAATTACACCTATACAGGTAATCTATCTATCTGTCTGTCTATCTATCCATCTATTCATCCATCCATTCATCCCTCCCTGACACCCAGAACATGTTATATTTAATTGCACATGTATGTAATAGAATACTTACATAATTTACTAAATATTTTTATCAAATTTAAATTTTTATCATATTTTTTGCAAGGTCACACAACCCTTCGAACTTTTGGGGATGGATCTGATCGGGAAACTCGCTTGCACAGACAGTGGCAATCAATATATATGCGTAATAATTGATTACTTGACCAAATGGCCACAGGCTTATCCACTCAGAAGTAAGTCTGCAGAGGAGGTCACAAACTGTATTATCAAGTTTTTCAATCAGTTTGAGGCACCAAAACGCATACTCACAGACCAAGGGAGGGAGTTTGTTAATCAGATAAATCCAAGCTGTAACATACCATACAGTGCTCAAATGTACTTTGAAAAATATTTACCTATATTGACAATAATTAAATAACAATTTTGTTTTATAATCAGATCAACCAAAATGTGTCCAAAATTCTTGGCATCAAAAGGAGTTTGTGTTCACCCTATCATCCCCAGACCAACGGTCTAGTCGAAAGGATGAATGGAACCATACAGAGGTACTAAATTTATACATAAATTTTAACACAAAGATCCTTAAATTGGATATTTTTTTTACACCAGCCTATATGAAAATGTAATGTGTTTATTGCAGAACTCTAATGGCGTTTGTAAGGATTGTTAGAAACCAAGTAAAGAATACACAGGTATTTATATATATCTTCTGCTAAAACTATAACTAAAACTCGGCAAATTGGTCTCCAAAAAAACGAAGCAGTGGGATGAACACCTTGATGCTGTTATGTTTGGTCTAAGGACCAAAAAACAGATGACAACAAAGTTATCTCCTTTTTATATGATGTTTGGTCGTGAGGCACGATACCCTTCTCAGGTCCCAGAAGATTATCCGGTGGGTTGTCTTCTATGTTTTGTTTAATTTTTAATTGTATGTATCGCATTCAGTATGAACTTTGACTAGCACAGCACAGAGTCACTTTAATAGCAGCACATGGACAGTTTAGTAACAATCACACTGGGTCATTTTTATCTGTAATTCTGTCAATGTCTGTCTGATAATAATTCCATCCCTTCTGTCTAATTAATGTGTATATATTTTTTTATAGTATATATATATATATATATATATATATATATATATATATATATATATATATATATATATATATATATATATATATATATGTGTGTGTGTGTGTGTGTGTGTGTGTGTGTGTGTGTGTGTGTGTGTGTGTATTACATTTTATAGTTATACTTTAATAAACCCCCATACTTTTATACTTTTGTAAAAAATATTTTTTATGTTTTTACTTCAATGTTGGACAGTAGTATAAAGGATTTTACTATGTCATATGTGTATGTGACAAATAAAATTAGAATTTGAACTTGAACTTGAACTTGCCTGCATGAATTTGAGATGATCAGGTATTTTTAACTAGAAGCAAATGTTCCTTTTTCAGATCGACAGCTCGGTTGAAGCTGTGGTGGGAATTGAACAAATGACTGAGGATGTCCTGAAACTCAATGAAGTTCTTCAAACTGCACTAACCCACACTGCTCAGGTCCAAAAAAAAAGACAAATAAAGAATATAAAGCAAAGAAAGTGAAATTCTCTGTGGGTGACAAGGTGTGGAGATGTAATGTTCGGAGCCAGCAGAGAAAAGGTGGAAAATTAGATCCAAATTTTTTAGGTACATACACAATTAAAGACATTGAAGGCAAGAATGCTGATCTGATAGATGAGAGAGGGGTTATTTTGCCATAAATAAATATTGACCACTTAAGATTATATATTGAGGAGATGCCACGCATTCCACACAAGATTGTATCCAGATCAACAGACGCAAATCCATCACAAAAAACCTGTCCAACTGCTGAATCACCTGCAATCTCAAAAGTGACAGAGTCATATGTCACCACCACTGTATCTGTTCCACCATCACCAGCCATCTCCAGAAAAGCTACATCACCTGTCTCCCCAAGGGTTTCACCATCACCTGCCATCTCTAAAAGAGCTGCATCACTTGTCTCACCAAAGGGTTTCACCATCACCTGCCATCTCTAAAAGACCTGCATCACCAGTCTCCCCAAGGGTTTCACCATCACCTGCCATCTCTAAAAGAGCTGCATCACCAGTCTCCCCAAGGGTTTCACCATCACCTGCCATCTCCAAAAGAGCTGCATCACCTGTCTCCCCAAGGGTTTCACCATCACCTGCAATCCCCAAAAGAGCTGCATCACCTGTCTCCCCAAGGGTTTCACCATCACCTGCAATCCCCAAAAGAGCTGCATCACCTGTCTCTGTATCTGTGTCATCATCACCTACCACTAGAGCAAAAGCAGTACAGCACCGCCTCATCAGCAGTAAGTCAGCAGAAGAAGAGAGTAAAGCTATAAAGTAATGAAAGCTAACAGTCATGTTTTCTCATACTTATTATTTTCTTATGACATTTATCAATACAGTTGTTCAAGAGGCATGGGCAGAAAAAAATGCCTATGTGTTGCTCTCCAGAATTGGGCCGTATAAAATTATTTTTTGCAGACATTAACAAAACCGCTCCAAATAATGAGCTCGAAAGTGAGGTAAGATTTTTTTTAGCATTTTAAAAGGTTTTGTGGTTGAAACTGTAGATATCAAATGTTAACATCCACTGCTAACTCCACACTGTTTTGTTTCCTTGTTTAAGGTAATTAATGCATACATATTTCTTCTTGTGAGGCATTTCAATGCACAACCAAAAGAGCAGGCATTCCAAATTGACTCATATGAAATGACGTATGATTTGGAATGAAAACAAATCTAAATTAAAGGTTGGTTTGCTCGGGTTTATTTATGTACCAATTATGAAACATCGAACATCAATTCGAACATATTTCAGTCCTCTTTTTAAATTTCAGGTTGATCCCACAATGTACAAGTATCTCATTGTCATTGTGAATGACCACCACCACTGGACAGTTGTGGTAAACAAATGAAGTGTTCTTAGACATTATATTTTAAACTTTGGAAATAACTTCCAATATTGTGTTCTGCAAAGTGTATGCCTTAATATATTGTGTTTGCTTAATTTATTATGTTATTATTATGTAATTAAGTGTTATATTATAACACTTAATATAAGTGTTTGCTTAAATATTAGGTGGTAAACTTTTAAGCTTCTTTTCAAAGGTAGATTTACCAAAATAACATTAACAGTTAATATTAAAAGAACCAACAAATTACCATAGTAAATGGGGCAGATACGTAAAGGATGTAGCTGTCCCAGCAAGTGCAAAACAAGGTGTTTGAAGAATATACAAAACATAGTAGATTCCTTCAAAGAGAAGTATTAATATGGTTGTTTAACTTTTTATTATAATGTTTATGAAGCCATTTTACCTACAAGAAACTTCATTTAAACATAAATTGTTAATATTAAATGCATGTCAATCTCTTCATTATCTAAAATCTAAATTCATTACTGTTTTAAATTTTAAAAGGTTATGCTGCCCTCTCAAAGGAGGGCTTTGTTCCTAGATCCTCTGGGAGAAAGTTCAGCAAAACTGAGACAATGCCAGGATGTAACGAGGTACTTGAAGTTGTTCATCCCAAAAATATGCTTCTGTACAAAATTCATCTCTACGGGAAAATGACTTATTCCAGTATCATAATCATGATGATTTTATGTGTTAAGGGCTTAAAGGGATGCAATTTTTCAAGGTGGTCCTGCGATACACTGCCTCACCCAAAACAGCAAGATGGCACATCATGTGGCATCTTTGCTTTGAAAGTAAGTGATTTAAAATAGATAAATTACTTAATTACCCTGAACTTATGATTTTGGAGAAGGACAATTAGGTTGGTAATTATAGTGTTTTATTTTCCTTTATAATGAAATTGCTTCTTTTATTATTTTCCTCTTTTAGTTTGCTGAATTTGTACTTAGAGAGGAGCCAATTGTTTTAATTAACACAAAAGAAGGAGTGAAAGACTTGAGAAAATAAATAGCTGTCACTCTTCTCCAAAACAATGTACAGTATCAGTCGTAACATTACTATTTTAAATATTGTTAAAAGAAGAATCTTATTTTCATTAAGCCTGCATTTATTTGATCAAAAATAAACTGAAATATATATTTTTAAAAAATAATACGTTTTGTGAGATTCTATACAAATGTAAAATAATGGTTTTCTATTTTAATATATTATAAAATATAATTTATTTCTATGATGCAAAGCTGAATTTTCTTCAGCTGTTACTGCAGATTGAAGTGTCACACGAGCCTTTAGAATTAATTCTAATATTCTGATTTATTATCAATGGTGGAATCAGTTGTGCTGATTATATATGTATATATATATATATATATATATATATATATATATATATATATATATATATATATATATATATATATATATATATATATATATATATATAAAATGTTATTTATTTATTAATTTTATTATTTTTGTAAGAAAATACACTACAAGTTTGGGTCAGTGTTGAATTTTTCGTTTTTTGTTTTAAAAATATAGACTACTTTTTTTCAGCAAGGACGTGTTAAATAAATAAAAAGTGATTGTAAAGGCTTAAGGGGTCCCTTACGAGGGAAATATCAAGGTCCGTGACGTCGGAGTGACGTGGGGCCGCCTTCCCGTGGGCTCACCACCTGCAGGAGGGACCGTAAGGGACGGTGCTGTGAGGATTGGGCAGCAGTCAAAGGCGGGGGCCTGCTAAGACTGCTGCCCCCGCGACCCGAATTACGGATAAGCGGGAGAAAATAAATGAATGAATGAATGAATGTAAAGGCTTAAAATATTAGAAAAGATTTCCATTTTAGATGATTGCTGTTTTTTTTTTTTTACATCCTTAAATGAATCCTGAAAAAATCATAGCAGCCTCTAAAAAAAGGAGGACAACTGTTCATGATCACCATTCAGCAGTAAAAATGCCTGCCTTTTCTCTACATTTCCTCCCTAGTTAATAACTGCACATCCTTCTTAATCAGCACACCTATCTGCCATCATCCTCACCAACTCATTTCACTTCCTGCTTGTTTAGCAGAAATTTACCTGTACGTTTGGTTGAAATAGGATCTATTTTCTTTTGCAATGTACATTTTAAATGTACATTCACTGACTGTACATTCAATGCAAATCATATAATCTTCTCACTTGAATTGTTTATTTTAGATGACCTGAGCCAGCTGTGCCATGTCTGTGGGGAGAAAAGTGGTGATAATAACTGGGTATTTACTGTTTTCTATGGCCAAGATTATTCACTATCTATCACAATTTAATTATTGGTTACAGTGTCTGTCTAGTGCCTTGAAGAAAATTATGTTTTCTCTACATTTCAGATTGCCTGTGACTGCTGCAATCGGTGGTACCACCAATCATGTATCCAGGCGACATCACAAGTGCACTTTTTGTGTCATGCCTGTCAAAAGTAGAAATAAAGGAGTAACACTTTTTACACACCTCTTCTAGTAGTGGATTTTTATTTTGCATGGTTTTGTAAGTTTTACATGCATGAGCTTGAGATTTTTGTACATTTTGAAAAATAGAGTTGTCTGTATAAATCGAACAAACTTTGTGCATTAAATATTATTACTTATGTAGGTGTATCATAGCAAGTTTGGCAACTCTTCATATGGAGGAAAAATAAATAGAGGGGGGGGGGGTAGAATTCAGGCAAGGGGTCTACATTCAGCTTGCCTAAATAATACCCCCCTAAATAATACAGCTGTAAATGTTGTTAAATTAAATGTAGTATTTTACACATACATTATTACTTGTGTAGGTGTATCACAGCAAGTTTGGCAACTCTGAGTATGGAGGAAAAATAAATAGAGGGTGGGGGGGGGTAGAATTCAGGCAGGGGGTTTACATTCAGCTTGCCTAAATAATACCCCCCCTAAATAATACAGCTGTCCATGTTGTTAAATTAAATGTAGTATTTTACACATACATTATTACTTGTGTAGGTGTATCACAGCAAGTTTGGCAACTCTTCATATGGAGGAAAAATAAATAGAGGGGGGGGGGGATTCAGGCAGGGGGTTTGTCGGATCTCAGAGTCCCCTCTGAGACCAAACACCTCAGGAGTGCTCCAAGTTTACCTCTTTGGCTCTTAATTAACACTAACTCGGTCAGAACTCCCAATAAAAGGTCCAGAGACTTGGATGAGAAGGACAGCAAAATACAAGTTTATTTCTTTTCTCTGCAGAGAAGATCAATCACCAAAACAGATATAATCCAAAATGAAAAACTCCTTTTCAGAATAATAGATGCTTGCAAGCGCTTCAAAAGGAAAGTCCCCAAAACCCTAATGGGTGAATCACCTAAGGTGATTTCCACCCTGACCTTTTAGGTAGTTTCCAAAAATCAGAGCTCACCAAAAGATGAAAGTACCAAATAAAATCCCGAAAAGAAAGTCTTCAGACCGGTCTTGAAGGTAATCCTACTGCTCAAAAAGAGACTACACTCGACTCGAACAACGAACCACGAACACCCTCTGCTGAGAGTGTCTCTTATTTATGTGCAGGCGCCTCTAGGCGCCTCCTACCTTAATTTGCATGGTTCTACTCGAAATCCCATTATTTCTGATCTACCCAATTTTTGGGCCCTTCCTACTCATTATTATGTATCACGTGGTGAATTCTAATTCCCATTATTTTCGTTCCCTCCTGGTTCTTCCTCTTCCCTTCGTCATTTCCTCCACGTGATCCCTCTTACCTATATCCCCTTATTTTCGGGCCTTCTTGGGGTTCTATTTTTTTTTTAAAACTTGTCCTATCTTCCTCATTCTTGTCTTAACTCTCGTTTGAGCAACATTGTCTTGGACTAGCCTTCAGTTCCTTTGGATTGTTTTCTTATTTTCTCCTTCTTGATTATGCGTAAGTTTCTTCTCTTATTTTATCTTATTCTATGATTATATATTTCTCCTTAGACCTTCATTTTAATGCTCTTATGTACTTTTTTCTTGCTAATGCTGTGGTTATAGTTGATTATATAGCTGTGTGTTAGATATTTTTCTTAAGCTTGGCTGTGCACTAGTTCAGTACCTAGTGTACTAGACTGGTTCTTCCTATTTAGTTGCCACCATGTTATTCATTGACCTTGGTCTTGTTTTCTTCTTTCTGTGTGTTTTTCTAGCTCGTTACAAGACCACTAGACGCAAGATTTCTCACCCTTACCCTAGGGGTTCCACTTCTCCCATTTCTTCCTATCGCCATTTTCAGATCTCCCGTTTGCTTGATGACCTGGGCAACTATTTGGTCGACCCTTATGATGATCCTGATCGTCCTACTTCTTCCCCTGCTGCCCACACCTCTCCTTCTACCGTTTATGTGGGCACTCAGACTGACCCTGTGTTGATTCTGCCTGTCAGTTCTCCTCCTGGGGCTCCCCTCTCATCTGACACTGACAGTGCACCTGATTCTGGGCCTGACTCAGGGCCTAGTTCGCCTGATCTTCCTCAAGGTGCTTCTCCTTCCTATTCCCCTACTTCTCCCTGCAATCCTCCTCATGGGCCCTCTTCTCCTCCTACTCCTTGGGCGTCTCCTGCCAGTGTCATCACGGTTGAGTCTGAGCCTGAGTCTGGCTTTGGGCCTGACCCCTGTGGGTCCCTGTCTTCTGAGCCCTACCATAGCCTGTCTCTTAACAGTCCCTGGCAGGTTTGCCGTCCTTGTCATCTTTTCCCTAAGTGTTCCCACTGGGAGTGTCGTCCTTAATAAACATGGTGGTCTTTTCCTAAATGGTCTCTGTTGTGGTTTCTTTATAAGCAAGCAATAGGCTTTGATTATATTGGTCTAAGGTCAACCTGTTAGGCAGGTTTATTAAAGCAAAGAGTATATTTAGTCTATTAAGTGATACTAAAACAACTTAACTGATAATTACTTTATAGACTTGGTTGTATTGACTTGGTTTGTATCGATGCCTATCAAAAATTCCACATTACTTCCCCCTCTGAAACTGAAAAGTTTCACACAATCTACTCTTTTCATGTTCGCGCTTGCATGCATCTTTACAGACCCCAGATAAATGAAAAATAATAGCAAACATGTTACTGATAGCAAAAGATAGTAAATACATCTTACATGTCTACATATGCTCTGTAGGTAAAGTAAATCAACAGGCCATGGCTACTAAGCCCTGGCCCTGAAACTACACGAGCTGTCAGGAAGGTAAAATTAAACGTTAAACGGTAGTATTACTTAAGAAAGGTTATATTTCCGCCAGTAGAGCAGTTCCAATAAAATCAGATAGCATATGTTCATACGATGAAAGCCAATCGAAATAGCAAATAAGAATGAAAATCAAAAGATCAAAATATATTTCCATTAAAATATCATTAAAACTCAGTTTCAGTAAAATGTTAAAACGTTAGTAAAAGTTAACATATCAAAATGTAAAACTTCAGTAAAAATTAACATATATTTCCATACTTCAGTAAAAGTCAAAATGTAAAACTTCAGTAAAAATTAACATATATTTCCACATTACTACTCCCCTACATTACTTATGACACATCAAAGACATACTGGCCTTCTCGAACATGGATCAGGAGTGGGCGAAAAACCCTCTGTGGCTGATGGCGAGGGAAAATTCCCACTCTGCCCGCCGTGGCGCGACAGTGTGAAAGGGTCACCAGATCCGTGGTTTGCAATGTGTGAAGGGGTTGTGACAGTGGTATTAATGCCAGTACCAATGGTGTCGTGGTGCCACGTGACGAGTCCAGAAGGGCAAGGGGGCGGTAATCCTGCAGTCCGCCTCCACTCGGGCCCATATGTCGAACTTGTCGGTGGTTGTGAGATGTGCACGTGACGAAACATGTATGGACGAGTCCGTATTGTAAAACAGTGGGTGAATGGGTGGTTGTCTGGGTATGGTATTCCATATCCGCATTTCAGCCTTGGACAGGCTGGACCACAGTTTATATCCTGCCAAGGAGACAGAGTGATAGTCCACTTGGGCTTCCTGTAGAATATCGCGGGTGAGCAAAAACGCGTGTGTGGTAATACCACCGTACGCTGAGGCTACGGATATGAGGCGGCGTAAGGTGTACGTGTGGGTGGTGAGTGTGAGGGGACGCGTGTTGTGAATGGAATAGTCCGTGCAACTATTGTGTTTGTGGACCCAGTGTTGACTGGACAGAGTGAAATCAGCGTGTTTTAGAATGAGGGATAGAGGTCGAGGGCCATCTTCAACGAGCGTGGTCCACTGGAGCTGTTGGTTCAAGCCATGGATGTGGGGGTCCGGTGGGTACGGTTGAGCCATGCTGCGTCGGACGATGTGGGTTGGGAGCTGCTGTAGGGCTTGTGGGGTGAGCCAGGTCGAAGGTGCCTGAGCATAGCGTGCGATGGTGTGGCAGGCTCCACAGTAGCAGTTGTTGGAGAGAAAGGTGTAAGCATAGCGAGCGTTGCCTGGTGACTGCGAAGGGTGGCCTGGATCGTAGATGCAGCGGACAGTACAGGATAAGAAGTCAAGGCGCTGACGGCAGGACACTCGCCTTGGGCGTGATGGAGGCAAGGGCAGTCCAGGAGGTAAGCGGGCGACTGCCATTGTCTGGACCTGTACAGAAACATACATATACAGAGCAACAACACAGAAAACATCGGAATGGCTGAAGTGTCTGGTCCGGCTACCACCACCACTCGTGGTGTGGTGCCAACTGCTTCATGCTGAGGGGTAGAGGAACGTTCAGTTTGTGTCCAGCCCGAAGGTTCTGCCATACATCTCGTTTCGTAAGGGGTTGGTGCCGGAGTGTAGGTGACACACACACAATGGAGTCCACCCCGACCGGGACACGGTATGGTGGTTTCCTCGGGAGCTGTTGCAAAAGGCGTTTGCAGTGCGGGGTTAGGGACGTCCATAGCTGGTAGCCACAGAAGGAGACGGTGTGGTATTGGATCAGAGTCTGTAATGGGATATTCGGGGTAATAAGGAACGCGTGATGGGAGTGGCTTCCATAGGCGTGTGCCACTGTGATGATGCGACGACATATGTAAGTGTGTACGGTGAGGGTGAGCCTGGATGTGAGAGGGAAAGACATGTCAGTGGGTCCATCATGGATCCACTGTGTATAGCGCAAGGTGATATCAGCGTGTGCCATAATGTAAGGAAGCGGTCGATAGTCTCTTTGGTTGCAGTTATGAATAAGGAAGGAGACATATCGGTCAGTGGTCAGGGGAGACCAGGTTGCATGGTTCAGTTCTGTAACCTCAGCCAACGGGGGGTAAGGGTGCGCAGTAACTGCGTTGGCAAGTGAGATAACTTCTAACATAACTAGCTGAAGACTGGGATCTGGCAGGGGTCGGAGATACATTAACAGGCGTTGGCAGGCACCGCAGCCGAGGTTGTGTCGTGTGAAGAAATGGTAATGTCTGTGAGGTTGCATATCTGTGGGACAAACGCAGGATGAGGTGCATGTGAGGTAACAGGTACCAAAGGGACGTTGAATACTTTGTGGTAAATGTCTGGCGTGCGTTCGTAAGGGACCTCGCTGTTGGAGTGCCATGATCTGAGGGAAAGAGACACACAAAGCGACTAACTAGAAGGGGGTTAAGCAAAGGGCAGGGTACATGTATCTATACAGTGATTTGTTTCTTTAAGCCTTGTCATCTTCTGCCAGGAGCAGAGGGTAGAGTGTGTCAGAGTGGTTCAAAAGTGCCTGATTGTCCTCGTCGTCGTCTGACAATCTGGCGTTCATCATGAGATATTGGCCGAAAAGGGAGTGTACAGTCTTGTCAATAAGAGAGCGAATAAGTGGGATGCCACAGCATACTACTGCTAAGACCGCTAGTAGGACGACTCCTGCTATTGTAAGAACTCTTATTATACCCGCCAACCAGTCACCTGACATTAACCATTTGTACCAGGCGGGGTCGGGGGATGCATTATTTTGAGTCATTTCCTTACGCATTGCTTTCATTTTGTTAAAGACAGCATTTAAAGGTCCTGCTGGGCCGGTATGTAAGGGTATTAGTGCACAGCAGTCTGAACCGAAAAGAGTGCAGACTCCTTGGTCTGCACCGCGCATGGTGTCTAAGGCAAAGCGGTTTTGTACAGTCATCATTGTGGTGGCATGGAGTTGCTCTGCCATAAGTCCTAGGGCCGATATGGTGTGATTAATAAATCGTTGCTGATTGTACCATATGTAATTAATCCACTTCATGTTTCTATGTGTCTGTACGTGGGGGAGGAATATAGTCCAGGCCGTGGAGGATGCTTCTTGTTGGGCGCGATATTGTTCTGGTACGCCGGCTGGTTCTCCGGACCAGTCTACATATATGTGAGCGTCAGTATCCCACTGCGGTAGGTGTGTGGAGTTACCTAATGTAAAGTACTTATTCAGGGTTATTTCATTCAAGGTCGTGGAGACATCACGGCGAGTGCGCGCGTGTGTGGGGTGCTTGAGGAGTTGCTCCAGTCTGGTCTCATTTAGCTCGAATACAGTGAGATGTCCCTCCAGCAGGACTGGCGTGCAAAGTCCACCCCAATACTTCGGGAGGACCTGCAATACTCGTGGTTCTCCACAAAACCAGAATACGTCAGCCAGTGGTAAAGTACCTAATTTAAGTTGAGGGATGATTACTTGGACGGTGGTGTTGGGCTCACACCCGTACTGTGAGGTGTTACAACTAGACATCATGTTAATGATGGGGTGGTTGGCCTCCAGTGTATCTAGACATGCTGTTTTAGAAATACTACTACCAACGGGTATGGACCCTCTTCCCCTAATGCAGAGTGGGAATTTCTGGTCTGGATGGATACGCACTCGTATATCTGTGGGGGTCTCAGTTGTATCCGGTGTGTGTGAGCAGGATCTGCTGTAATTCTGCATCCATTCTGCTCCATGTGTGTGAGCGGCTGCTCCTAGTAAACATACCGCGGGACATAAGTGGGTGCTATTGTAAGGGGGCTTTGCGCATTCGCGAATTCCTCTAGTGGGCATTGCGTAAGGTATGTGCCTTGATCGTTTATGACATACAATACACGTGCTATTGGGATGTGCTTGACGAGCCGTGTCTTGAAGCCAGGCGTAGTATAAATTGGGTTGAGTGGCATGATAGTCCGTATCGTTGTGTATGGTGACGCTGAGGAGGGTGACGGTTGACGAAACATTTGGGGGAAAGACGGGAGAGTCGCTTACATTATAGCGACCATCAATTCCCCAGACTCTACCTTCCGGCGACCGGCAAGTGTCTGGGCAGGAGTCGTTTAGGGCCATATGAAGAAAGAAATGGCTCAGCTTTCGGCCACTATGACATGGAACATAGTACGAAGTGAAGTTCTGGCCTGTGAGCCCGGGGAACATGGATGGTTGACTGCTGTCTGACCCTTCGCAGCTGATTGCGAAATCTATAGCGGCCTGGCGGGGTTGGAGGCCTGGTTGGCCCCCAGGCGCATAGACTCGTGCTCCCGTGTCAGAATCCACGCTGCTTGTTTGTACCGATGTGGATTGAGGTGATGGGTGTTTTGTATAATAATAATGTAGCCAAATGCCATGAAGCCTTTTACAGGCACCATGCTTGGGTCTTCCTGTAATTACAACGGCTATTGTTGGATCACTCAAGTCGTCTAGCACATTTGGCCGTCGTACGCCTACCTCCACCGTAAGTAAAAAATCCGAATTGGATGCATTGTCGGCCCAACTTTGTACGTCTATATTGTGCGGAATGGCGGGGCCGGTGTAACTAACCGAGTAGCTAATATGATACCAGTGTTTGTTTCTAAAAAGGGCCGCAGTTTGGGCAAGTTGAGAATGGTTAGCGGCTACCATTAGATTTAGAGCACACCACATATGATTACCTATCGAGCCGTTTGCTGGTGGCCACAATTCAGGGAGTACTGGGGTGAAGTTTGAACGAAACACTTCGACCCCTGCTATGTAGGCAAATCCCTGCCCTGCCTCCCTACGTTTTCTGGAATGATTCGTTTGCGGCGCCTGCGTAGGGTTGGTCATGTTGGGGTAGGTGTCATTGGAGATTACAGTACCGTTTTGCGGGGTACCTTGTACTGCTGCTAATGTTGTGACCATAATAGCATATAATGATGCTGTCACAATTACCATGAGGACAATTACATGTTTTGATTCTTTAGGTCTATTTCGTCTAAGGTATTGTCTGTGTTTGGGATCTAACATTCCGGCCTGCAACTTAGTCATACTGGTGTTCCCAGGCTATGTCGGCGGGGTTGAGGGTGTCGTACAGCGGTGGTGGGTCAACTATAGCAAAGGGGGAAAGCGTGGGTGTGACTGGGTCGTTTGATGGTTCTCCTGTATATTGCGATAAATCTGGGAGATCTAAAGGTAAAAAGTCAGACGGGGAAAACGGGAGTGGGAGGTATACGTCTGGTGCTTCTGGTTGGATGTCTGCAGGGACGTTTGTGATGGCTGCACTGTCGTCCTGCGCGTCTTCTGGTGTGAGTTGCGGAGCTGGAGATGACTGAAGAGTCGGCTGTGGGGTAGCCGGGGAGTCTTCAGCCTGTGGTTCTGGTGTTGACCGCCTTTTGGCTAATCTCTCTGCTTTCTTCTTCTCTTGTGCGCGGGTACGTTTTGCTGGTCCTTGCGAGGTGCTCGGGCCGTCTTCGTCGTCCGAGTCGTCGTCGTCTGAGGGCTTGTCTTGTGCACTGGTTGTGGGTTTCTGTTCTTCCACGTGAGCCCTGCAACAATGATTCAAATGATACCAGTGTTGCTTACCTTCAACTTTTACTGCGGTAGGGGTTGCCAACACCACTTTGAACGGGCCTTCCCGCCTGGGTGTCTTCCAATGTTTCTTTTTAAACACCTTAATGTAGACAAAGTCCCCAGGCTCAACTCTCGCGAGCTTCTTTGCCTCTTTGTCTGTTGGACCCTCACTTGCCTGTGTGGCCGCGCACACCTGTGGGTATACAGTTCTATGGATTTCGGTTAGGTGCTTCACATAGCTAGACATCTCTTTTTCCAATTGCTCTAATCCTGGACCTTTATAGGGTCCTCTTGTGAACGACATTGGCATTGGCCGTCCTGTCACTATCTCATGAGGTGACAGATGTAAGGTCCGGTTTGTCTGCGCCCTCATTTTCATCAATGCCAATGGTAATGCCTGTACCCAATTTAACTTGGTGCTTGCACATATCTTTGCCACTTTTGCCTTGATAGTGCCATTTGCCCTTTCCACCATTCCCTGGGATTGGGGATGGTACACGCATCCTAGTTTTTGTTTTACACACAATGCTCTCAGTACCTCCTTCATTATCTGATTGGTAAAATGTGGTCCATTGTCTGACTGAATCTGATCAGGGATTCCAAATCTAGGGATCACTTCCCTACACAGAAATTTAGCGACTGTTTTTGCAGTATTGTCAGCTGTTGCTATTGCTTCCACCCATCGACTGAATCTGTCCACTACCACCAGGATGTATCTTTTCCCTGATACTCTATCCTGCATATCCACAAAGTCCATTACCAAGTGTCGAAATGGTCCCATCGGGACTGGAATGTGACTGATGGGGGCTGTGAAGTTCTTTCTAACGTTGTTCCTGGCACATACTTCACACTGTCTCAATGCATGGTCTACCATGCTTGCCAAATAGGGCGACCACCATTCTTGCCTGATTGTGTCAATGATTACTTTTCTATTGCAGTGGTCTGGTCCGTGCACCTCCCTGATCAGCATGGGTAGTAGCGCTCTTGGTGCCACCCATATACCATCTGCACTTCTCCATATCTTTTCGTCTTCTGCCTGCCATGCCCCTCTCTTTTTCCAACACTCTTTCTCCTCTGGGCTTGCTGCCTCCTGTCCTTGAACTATCTCTTCAAGTGTTAGATTTTCTGATCTCTCTTCTGGTTCTCCAGGTATCAATACTGTCATTACACTCTGTTCGCCTACTGCTGCTCTCTTTGCTGCTTCGTCTGCCGCTGTGTTACCTTTGGTCACCATTGTTCCATCTGTTTTGTGGGCTCTACACTTAACTATTGCTAGTTTCTGTGGCAATTGTATAGCATGCAACAAATCTGTTATGGCCGGCCCATGAGTAATTGTAGACCCATCTGCACGTTGGAACCCTCTCTGTGCCCAAATTGGTCCGAACACGTGACATACCCCATAGGCATATGCAGAGTCTGTGTACACTGTGCATGTTTTTCCTGCAGCTAGTTTGCAAGCTGCAGTTAGTGCCTTGATTTCTGCTAGTTGTGCTGAACATGGCTGTGGGACCTGGGCTTGTGCTATTGTTCTGTGGTCCTGTGTCTCAGGGTCATACTCTATCACTGCATACCCTGCTTTGTTCCCTTCCATTGTCCGGTAACATGAGCCATCTACAAAAAATATCCGCTGTGAGTCTTCCAGCGGTTCTGGTTCTAAATCTGCTCGTGCTTTTAGAAATTTCTCTGACTCTTCTCTACAGCAGTGCGGTGTGCCATCGTTGGGCAGCACCATCCTCTCTGCTGGGTTTACTGTATTGCAGCGTTCTATTGTCAATTCTGGTGATGACAAAATCACATCATACCCTGTTCTCCTTGCATTGGTTATTACGAACTTTTGACTTGTTAGGAGCGAAAACAGTGCATGTGATGTGTACAGGGTTACTGGGTGCCCCATTGTGATGGATGAGGCCTTTTGGTAAGCGAACGCTGCTGCGCTTATAGCCCTGTAGCATGGGGGCATGCCTTTTTCTACTGTGTCTAGCGCGGTGCTAAAATAGGCGATGGGTTGGTTCCCCATTCCTTCCTGGTGCTGCATTAGTACAGCCGACGCAAATCCCTGTCGTTCAGAAACGTACAGGTGAAATGGCTTGCTGTAATTTGGACATGCTAAGGCTGGAGCCGAAGCCATTGTGCTCTTTATTAATTCAAACGCTGCCTGACCGTCTGACGTCCATTCTAGTTTTGCACTGGGTTTATTCTGACCTGCTGCTTTTATCATGTCTCTTAGTGGCTGTGCTTTGAGTGCAAAGTCACATATCCACAGTCTGCTAAATCCTGCCATACCCAGGAATGACAGCATTTGACGCACGTTTTCCGGTCGTGGTGCATTTCTTATTGCCTCTAGATGTGCGGGCGAAATTTTTCGTGTCGTGCCTTCTAGTACCCTTCCCAGGTATTCTACCTTTTTGCTGCAGAATTGCAACTTCTCTTTACTGACTTTGTGTCCATTTTTTGCTAAGGCTTTTAGCACTGTTAGTGAGTCTTCTAGACACTGTTCTTTTGTTTCCGAACAGATGAGTAGATCGTCTACATATTGCAAGAGGCGGCTCGAAATTTGCAAGTTTTGGAGGTCACGCGCTAACACCTGGTTAAAGATTGATGGACTTTCACAGTACCCTTGTGGTAACCGTGTATACGTGTACTGTTGGCCCCCATATGTGAACGCAAACAAATGGCGCGAGTCTGGGTGCAGAGGGATACTAAAGAATGCAGAGCATAAGTCTATTACCGTGTACCATTGGGTACTCTCTGGAATGTTTGACAACAATGTGTGAGGATCTGGGACCACGGGAGTTTCTGCGATTACAATCTGATTTACTGGTCTCAGATCATGCACTAACCTCCATTTGTCTGAATTTGGTTTTCTCACTGGAAAGATGGGAGTGTTGCAGTGACTTTGAGTTGGGATCAATACCCCTGCTTTTACTAAGCCTTTTATGGTAGGTCCTATCCCTTCTACAGCCTGCTGTGATATAGGATACTGTCTTTGGTAAGGTAAGGTAGCTTCGGGTTTAACCTGAATTTTAACTTGTCCTGATGATTTGACTAGACCTACATCCGTGGCGTGCTTTGTCCACAGCTGTTCTGGGATTATTTTTAAGGCGTTTTCTTTCTCTTGTTCTGTTAGTTCCTGTTCTGCCGACACTAGGGTCATTTGCGTTTCCGCTTTTCCTTTTCCCTCACTTTTATTTTTAGGGCTAACCAGTACTTGAGTTGCCACTACTTGTTCTGTGCCTTCCCCTTTGATCCTCAAATACTTCCTATCTTTAGTTATTGTTACATTTGTATTATGTGTCTGACACCATTCCTGTTCTTTTCGTGCTTGTCTAACCATTGTCCCTAAATCTTTGGATTCAAAATTTTGCCCGATCATTAGAGTGATGTGAGGTGCTGCCTGATGTACTTGGTACCATTCTTCTACATCTTCCGCTAGTTCTACTTCAGCGGCTATTCCTTCTGGCCCTATAATGATGGACTTGGTTTTTAGTCCACACCTTCTTCCTTCTTGAGTTTGATCCCACAGTCTGTTGTATTCTTCATCTTGTTCCCCCTCATCATACTTTATTGTGCAATGTAATGGGTCTCTAGCCTCGCGACAATCTGGTCTCATGAGTTGGAGCCAAGGTTTCCATTCACTGAATATTTTCCAGAGATTTGATTTTTCTTTCTCCCAGATCTCTAGCCAATAGACTTTGTCTAAGTTTGGACAGTCTTCTTCTCGTTCTCTCCATAATACTGGATACTGGGATGTGATTGCATCTGGTAGTGTGACCCATACACCGGTGGGCCCACAATGTATTTTGGCTCCTAATTTACATAGTGCGTCTCTGCCTAATAAGTTTACTGGTGTGGCTGGTGAGAAGAGTAGAGGTGTTTGGATGCTTATTCCGGCGATTGTTATCCACTGGGGTTCGGTGAAACGTAAGGTCTGTGTTTTTCCCGAGATGCCTACTGTTTTTATTGCCTTACGGGTAAGGGGGAGTTTCGAGCCTTCTTTTCCTATTGATGAATATGTTGCCCCAGTGTCTACCAGAAATGGCGCTTTTAAGTCGTCTCCAATTACCACCATCATTGTTGGCTCTTGAACTGGATGCAGTGAGATGGCACACTGCACCAACTCCCCTGTTGGCTTCTCTGGGCATCTTCATTGGTTTCCTGGGGCTGGCCCCATAGGGCTGCCTCCAGGTGGGACAGGTCCTTGGTTATGGGCCGGTCCCATCCATTGTCCTCCCCAATTGTTTGGTCCTTGGGGGTTTCTTCCCATTCCTCCAGGTGGGCCTGCTTGTCCCGTATTCTGCTGGTAGGGGCAATCTCGTTTCAAATGACCTGTATTGTTACAGTTCCAACAGGCTCCTGGTTGTCCTCCTTGGCCCCACTGGCCTCTGGACATGGGTCTTGGTGGTCCCCCTCTTCCTCTTCCTCTGGGGTTTCCCCAATTTCTTTGTTGGGGGTATTGGGGCCCCATTTGATACTGAGGGACCATTTGGTAGTTCCCCGGTGCTATCATAGGTGCCGGGGGTTGATACATCATTTGTGGTTGTGGCCGTGGTATCATGACAGGTTGGGGCGCTATTGGCACCGCTGGTTGATGAGGTACTTGCATCATTGGCTGCACTGTCGCCGGTACCATCATGGCTGCTTGGGTCACTGGTTTGTCATCTTTTTTCTTTTCTTCCTGACCCTTCTGTTTAGTCCTTGCCAATTCTCCCAACTGTGCCTTGTGGAGTTGCATTACCAGGTTCTCAGCTGCTTTTCTTTCTTCCTTTTCTCTTTTCCTCTCTAGCTCCACATAATGAATTACATTGGCTTCAAAGGTTGACCAGGGTATGGTGTTCAGCCCTACCACTGCCTCCAGCTTCTTTTGTACTTCTTCCGGGAGGGCTCTTTTCAGCATCATTCTGAACAGAGCCCGGTTGGTCTCCGTTTCATCCCATCTTGACCCCATTTCCTCTCTCCAGGCATTTTGTAGGTTCAGGATGAACTGGGCTGGTCTTTCGTCGTCTTGCAGTTTCATCTTTTCCACTCTTCCTGGGTCTGCTTTTGTTGGATACAGTACCCTCAGAGCATCCCACAGTTGTTGTCTCACTTTTCCCAGTTGTACATGGTCATAGCTTGGATCATCTGCTGTCTTGGGGATATGGGCTTGGACCAGGATCTCTGTCATTTTTGCTTTTCCTAGTATTTGGGACAGGATAGCTTTTATATCTCCCACAGCCAAGCATTGGCCCATTGTTTGTTCTTCCAGCTTGGTGATCCACTTCTGGGCTCCTTCCCATATGTTCGGAAGGCGGCCTATCAGGCCCGTCAGATCCATAAATGTCCATGGTATGTACGTAACTTTCTTGTCTTTGACCAGCAGGGGGAGCATTTTTGTGCGAGGCAGTTCGCTGGCTTCCTCTTCTTCATCCATTTCCTCGTCCTCGGACCTTGGTGTTTCTTCCCCACTGCTGCTTGTGTCTTCGTCGACATGACCTTGGTTTCTAGGGTATTCTTCCTTCTTTTTTCCTTTCTGCTTCTGCCTGGTCATGGAGCGGGTGCTTATGCGGGATGTGGATATTATGAAGGGTTTATGCAATCTTGCGGCTGTTTTGGATTTAGCCTGGCCCTCGTGACCCTTTGCTGCTCCTTGTTCAGTCTTTACTTGTTCCACCCGTCTTTTTAAGTGATACATGGCTTCTGCCTGTGCTTCTCTTGTTTGGTGTTCTCTGTTCACTGCGGCCTTCTGTTCCATTCTCAGTTTGGACATACTTTGGTTCATTTCATCCAGATTTTTTAGCATGCTATGGCTTAGCTCCAGGAGTTGTTGTGTTCCCACTTTTCCTTTCTCCATGTTTTTCGCTGGGACTAGTCGCATTTCTCCTTCCAGATGTACTATTTCTCCCAGTCCTTGCTTTCTTTTCTTGTCTTCCGGTGGTTTTAACTGTACCCCTACGGGGTCCCAGTCCAGGTCATCATACTCCATTTTTCCTTCCTCCCAGCTCTGTTGCTCTTCTCTTGGGTCTTTCTCTTTTGCTGGCCTTTTGCTCACCAGGGATCCCTCGCTACCAAAGTGCATGGGGGTTCCTAGGTTTACTGATTCTGATGACCTTCTTCTCTTTCCTCGCTCTTCCTTACAGGCATCTGCAAGTTCTTTTGGTGTCACACTTCTCCAGCTTTCTTCTTGTTCTTCCTGTGTGTGTCCCCCCGTTCCTGCTCTCTTTGTCTGCCTGAATATGGGGTGCTGTACTTGATTTGTTTATCCCTGCATCCGAGACTGTAGTTTTGCCATCCGGCCACTTTTTCTGTATCACTTTGGCACGTTCCAGGGTCCGAAACATGCCCTTCCATCAGCTCGTCCTCCTTGTTTCGGGGTCGTTCTCTCTCCAGCATGTCCTCTTGTTCCTCTAGGTCTTTTTCACTCCGGTTATTGCTCTCTTTCCCTCTTGAATGGACCCTCTCATCTTCAGCCATCTCTGGCTTGTTGTCAGCGTTGTACCTTGTTCTGACTAGTCCTTCCACCATGCCACCTGTTAGTTCTATAGTGACTCGTTTCGGGTCTCCAAGTTCCTGCGGCAGCAGTGGATACAGCCCTGTTGTATATCCAGGCGGTTTCTCGTTGTAAGGGGGTGGCTTCAGCTGCTCCTCACATTTCTCCCATGGTGGGGCAGTCCCTTCACTCTCCCTTTCTTTCTTTCTTTCTTTCTCCCGATGCCTCGCCGTTTTCACAACAGCAATCATTTCGGCAGTTGCATCGTGGTATTTTCTTTTCTTTTCCTTCTGCTGCATTTCTCATTCTTCTTCTCATTCCTTCTTCCTGAAACCAGTTAACTATTTCCCACTTTCTCTTCATTTTATCCAATTTTTCCTTTTTTCCTTCTCCCCTGTATTCTATCCAATCCTTCAGTTTTTTGCATTTTTCTTCATTAAATGACCCTTCCTCCGGCCACTGCACGCTCCCTTTTGTTTGCTCGTGCCACTTTTTCATGTACTTCTCTATCTCTTTTCCTGCATCCTTGTGGTGATTTATTATAATCCACACTGGGGTTACCAGTGGTGTGCTTTGTTTCTTTTCCATCATGCACCCTTGCCTTGCCCTTGCTGCGTTTGATCTGGGTCCTGGGTTTCTATTTGATTCTACCCAATTTAGTTTTGCGTGTATTCTTTTTACTGTTACCCCGCTTCTGTATGGGTTTTTCCTAGTTAATCCCCCCAATGAATTTATTTTATCTACTAGGATTGAGGTTGCCGCTCCTCTTTCCCACTGCACCACTCGCGGTTCAACGGTTACGGTTGCAATCAGTCCTGAGCAATAATTATATTGTTCTGGCCCTGCCGCAAATACTTCTACAATTGGTTCGCTATCTTCGTCCCACGGGTCTTGTACTAATTCTGCTATCGGTATTACTGCCTGTCCTGGTTTAGGTGTTTCTAACAACGTGCGTATTACGGGACTCAATACTCGGGGTCGCCAAAGTTCTCTAATCACCCTCTCCCAATTGTCTTCTGGGAATATCCTTTTTAGCGCCTGTAATTTGTCGAATGTTGTCAGTTCCCACAATTTGTCTGCTATTTCCTTTTCAGTCTGCCACTTCTCTACTCCGTTTATATCTAGGTACGTTCGCTCGTCGAAGAAATGTGTCCTGATTCCTTTCGTTTCTATCTCTAGCACACTCATCCACTCTCTGTTATATCCTGCAACTTACTTTTGGTGGCCCAACACCCTAATCCCTTATCCTACTACTACACCCTTCTTTAATTTATTCAACTATCATTTGCATCAAACACACAGCATTTAGTTATTCATCAACACATCAACAACACATTTGCATTTCAATATCACAGTAATATCAATAACACATTTGAGCTTAATCACATATCATTCATACACACATTTGCATTAAACACCGGGGGCCCCCCAACCACTGCTTCCGTGCAGCCCCTGGCTGTTTCACCGCCAGTAATTCAAACCTCCTGACTATACCGTCAGCCCTAGCTGTTTCACCGCTAGTATCTTTTTATCCCACTGCTATACCACAGTGCCTGACTATCCCGTCAGCCCTGGCTGATTCACCGCCAGTAATCTTTATCTCTTCGCTTACTTAGCTAATTTTTCGCTGTTTTCCACAATCCAAGCCTCTCTTTTTGCCTTGGTTCTTGGCTTTGGGTCAGGTGCCGTTCACCCTTCTCCGGGGCCACCCCACCACAGCAGGCCACAGATATATCAAATTACACAGACTTTATATTTCAAAAAGGTGTCTGCTTACCTTGATCTGTTTTTAGGCCGGCTTCTGTAGACTGCTGGGTAAGTGGTCCCTGGATTAGGCTTTCAGGCTACCTGGTTCGATCCCTTGGAGAAGCTCCCGGGTTTCGGCACCAATAAAATGTCGGATCTCAGAGTCCCCTCTGAGACCAAACACCTCAGGAGTGCTCCAAGTTTACCTCTTTGGCTCTTAATTAACACTAACTCAGTCAGAACTCCCAATAAAAGGTCCAGAGACTTGGATGAGAAGGACAGCAAAATACAAGTTTATTTCTTTTTTCTGCAGAGAAGATCAATCACCAAAACAGATATAATCCAAAATGAAAAACTCCTTTTCAGAATAATAGATGCTTGCAAGCGCTTCAAAAGGAAAGTCCCCAAAACCCTAATGGGTGAATCACCTAAGGTGATTTCCACCCTGACCTTTTAGGTAGTTTCCAAAAATCAGAGCTCACCAAAAGATGAAAGTACCAAATAAAATCCCGAAAAGAAAGTCTTCAGACCGGTCTTGAAGGTAATCCTACTGCTCAAAAAGAGACTACACTCGACTCGAACAACGAACCACGAACACCCTCTGCTGAGAGTGTCTCTTATTTATGTGCAGGCGCCTCTAGGCGCCTCCTACCTTAATTTGCATGGTTCTACTCGAAATCCCATTATTTCTGATCTACCCAATTTTTGGGCCCTTCCTACTCATTATTATGTATCACGTGGTGAATTCTAATTCCCATTATTTTCGTTCCCTCCTGGTTCTTCCTCTTCCCTTCGTCATTTCCTCCACGTGATCCCTCTTACCTATATCCCCTTATTTTCGGGCCTTCTTGGGGTTCTATTTTTTTTTTAAAACTTGTCCTATCTTCCTCATTCTTGTCTTAACTCTCGTTTGAGCAACATTGTCTTGGACTAGCCTTCAGTTCCTTTGGATTGTTTTCTTATTTTCTCCTTCTTGATTATGCGTAAGTTTCTTCTCTTATTTTATCTTATTCTATGATTATATATTTCTCCTTAGACCTTCATTTTAATGCTCTTATGTACTTTTTTCTTGCTAATGCTGTGGTTATAGTTGATTATATAGCTGTGTGTTAGATATTTTTCTTAAGCTTGGCTGTGCACTAGTTCAGTACCTAGTGTACTAGACTGGTTCTTCCTATTTAGTTGCCACCATGTTATTCATTGACCTTGGTCTTGTTTTCTTCTTTCTGTGTGTTTTTCTAGCTCGTTACAAGACCACTAGACGCAAGATTTCTCACCCTTACCCTAGGGGTTCCACTTCTCCCATTTCTTCCTATCGCCATTTTCAGATCTCCCGTTTGCTTGATGACCTGGGCAACTATTTGGTCGACCCTTATGATGATCCTGATCGTCCTACTTCTTCCCCTGCTGCCCACACCTCTCCTTCTACCGTTGATGTGGGCACTCAGACTGACCCTGTGTTGATTCTGCCTGTCAGTTCTCCTCCTGGGGCTCCCCTCTCATCTGACACTGACAGTGCACCTGATTCTGGGCCTGACTCAGGGCCTAGTTCGCCTGATCTTCCTCAAGGTGCTTCTCCTTCCTATTCCCCTACTTCTCCCTGCAATCCTCCTCATGGGCCCTCTTCTCCTCCTACTCCTTGGGCGTCTCCTGCCAGTGTCATCACGGTTGAGTCTGAGCCTGAGTCTGGCTTTGGGCCTGACCCCTGTGGGTCCCTGTCTTCTGAGCCCTACCATAGCCTGTCTCTTAACAGTCCCTGGCAGGTTTGCCGTCCTTGTCATCTTTTCCCTAAGTGTTCCCACTGGGAGTGTCGTCCTTAATAAACATGGTGGTCTTTTCCTAAATGGTCTCTGTTGTGGTTTCTTTATAAGCAAGCAATAGGCTTTGATTATATTGGTCTAAGGTCAACCTGTTAGGCAGGTTTATTAAAGCAAAGAGTATATTTAGTCTATTAAGTGATACTAAAACAACTTAACTGATAATTACTTTATAGACTTGGTTGTATTGACTTGGTTTGTATCGATGCCTATCAAAAATTCCACAGGTTTACATTCAGCTTGCCTAAATAATACCCCCCTAAATAATACAGCTGTAAATGTTGTTAAATTAAATGTAGTATTTTACACATACATTATTACTTGTGTAGGTGTATCACAGCAAGTTTGGCAACTCTGAGTATGGAGGAAAAATAAATAGGGGGGGGGGGTAGAATTCAGGCAGGGGTTTTACATTCAGCTTGCCTAAATAATACCCCCCTAAATAATACAGCTGTCCATGTTGTTAGATTAAATGTAGTATTTTACACATACATTATTACTTGTGTAGGTGTATCACAGCAAGTTTGGCAACTCTGAGTATGGAGGAAAAATAAATAGGGGGGGGGGGGGTAGAATTCAGGCAGGGGGTTTACATTCAGCTTGCCCAAATAATACCCCCCTAAATAATACAGCTGTAAATGTTGTTAAATTAAATGTAGTATTTTACACATACATTATTACTTGTGTAGGTGTATCACAGCAAGTTTGGCAACTCTGAGTATGGAGGAAAAATAAATAGAGGTGGGGGGGGGGATTCAGGCAGGGGGTTTACATTCAGCTTGCCTAAATAATACCCCCCTAAATAATACAGCTGTAAATGTTGTTAGATTAAATGTAGTATTTTACACATACTACATTGTGTAGGTGTATCACAGCAAGTTTGGCAACTCTGAGTATGGAGGAAAAATAAATAGAGGTGGGGGGGGGGGGATTCAGGCAGGGGGTTTACATTCAGCTTGCCTAAATAATACCCCCCTAAATAATACAGCTGTACATGTTGTTAGATTAAATGTGTATTTTACACATACATTATTACTTGTGTAGGTGTATCACAGCAAGTTTGGCAACTCTGAGTATGGAGGAAAAATAAATAGGGGGGTGGGGGTAGAATTCAGGCAGGGGGTTTACATTCAGCTTGCCTAAATAATACCCCCCTAAATAATACAGCTGTAAATGTTGTTAAATTAAATGTAGTATTTTACACATACATTATTACTTGTGTAGGTGTATCACAGCAAGTTTGGCAACTCTGACTATGGAGGAAAAATAAATGGGGGGGGGGTGTAAGGTATGTCCATGTTAATAAAATGAAATTAACTATTTACATTTTTTTTTACTTGTGTATCCGAGTGATTTAAGTGAGTCTAGGTATTACCTCAAAATAAATACGCGGTTAGAATTCACGCAGTTGGTTTTAAAAGCAAATGATTACATTCCTGAGTTTATTCTGCCATCTACAGGAAGCTTTGTACGTTTTTTTCAAATTGATCTTTTGGCGTTCGGACCAGGAAAACATTTGACCCAACCTTCCGTGTTTTTAGTGCCATCTACAGGAAATACGACGGTACTGTCCGCGTGCACGCGTAGGGGGGTTGATTTCAGACCGGGGGTTTGAATTAGGCACAACACCGGCATCTATTTATACACACAAAAGATGGCCGCCTCGCCGCACCGGAAGCGGAAGTTGGATTACCGGACGTATGCGCGCCGTCAGCTGACAGTTTTTGACAAAACTTGATTTTTTATGTTTTGTTTTTTTTTCTCATTCCACTTCTTAACATTTTTTTTATTTTTATGAAATTATGCTTATAAATATGAGATCATATTTTCCCAATAGATGAAAAAGCTGAAAAAATTATGAAAAAAAATTATAATTATGTCGAAATATGATTTGGCATGTAACATATTTTTCAGTTTTCGTGTACTTATTGTACTTTCTAACGGTGTATCATGAAATTTTTCTTATGAAAATAAAACTTCATATAATAATATATTTTATTAAAGAACATATCTTTGTCAAAATTTTGTCATGTTAAATGTTTGCACTTTTTAGCATTTTTTTTCTGAAATGTTGCTTCTGAATATAAAAATGTAATCTTTTTTGTGATATCAGATTTTTATGAAAAAAGTTCATTTTGTCAAAAGGTGATATTTCATGTCAGAATTTACGTTCACTTACTGCACCCTTTTAAGTTTTGTCATAAAATTATGATTCTGAAAATGAAAACATTTTTTCATTATTTATGAAATTATGCTTAATAATTCATATTAACTATTATATTTTTATAGCATAATTTCATTTTAAAAACATTCAAAATTGGAAAAAGGGGGAAAACATGAAATAAAAAAATAAAGTTTTGTCAAAAACATGACATTGGTTCATACAAAAATAATAATTGTGAAAAAAAAAAAAAATTTATCTTAATAATATCTGTTACAAAGCACAGTATGTACTCAAAAAACTAAAATATGTCACATGCCAAATCGTGTTTTGACAGAAATATGACTTTTTTCATACTTTTTACATATTTATTTCTTGGGGGAAAAAAATTAGTTCTCATATTCAAAAGCATAATTATTTTTTGTAAAGGGTTGGGTTGGTACTTTAAATGTTGGCACTATGACGGCTAAAGGTTGAGAGATTAGCTGATATGATGGAGAGGAGAAAGGTAGATATGTTGTGTGTTCAGGAGACCAAGTGGAAAGGGAGTAAGGCCAGGAACATTGGAGGTGGGTTCAAACTGTTCTATTATGGTGTGGATGGAAAGAAAAATGGTCTAGGGGTGATTCTGAAGGAAGAGTACAGTAAGAGTGTAGTGGAGGTGAAGAGAGCTTTTGATAGGGTGATGAACGTGAAGCTGGAAGTTGAAGGGATGAGGATAAATATCATCAGTGCCTATGCTCCACATGTCGGCTGTGAGGTAGAGGAGAAGGAAAGATTCTGGAGTGAATTAGATGAAGTGGTCGATAGTGTACCTAGAAATGAACAATTGGTGATTCAGGCAGACTTTAATGGGCATGTAGGTGAAGGGAACAGAGGTGATGAGGAGATTATTATAAATATGAAAATTCAGATTTTCTCAACAGATGATTGGGAAAAAGATAAAAAAATAAAAAAAAAAAGTCATATTTCTGTCAAAACATGATTTCTCGTCATTTTTTTTTAGTTCTTTTGTTAACTTATTGCCTTTTGTAACTGTTATTAATAAAATTATGCTAATTAATAAAAAAAATCTTATTTTTGTAGTTACTTTAATTTCTTTAATGAAAAAAGTCATGTTTTTAACAAAACTTGATTTTTTAATGTCATTTTTTCCCCTTATTAAATTTTTTTACGTGTTATTTATGAAATTATGCATATGAATATGAAAATTCATATTTTCCCAATAGATGAAAAATGCTGAAAAATATTTCTGTCAAAACATGATTTGGCATGTATTTTTTTATTTTTTTTTAAACACTGTCTATTTATTTTGAAACTTTATGGACAACAACTAAAAAGAATATGATTACAATAAAAATACAAGTAAATAATACAAACAAAAAAATAAATAAAAAACTAACAAAACCTATGTATAAGGGGGGGTTACCTACATATTAAGCATACATTTATGCTTAATAAATGCATATAAGCATAAATGTATATATATATATATATATATATATATATATATATATATATATATATATATATATATATATATACATACATACATATATATACATATATATACACAAAGATATACATATATATACACAAAGATATACATTCATACGTACACATACATACACATGTACACACACACACACACACACACACACACACACACACACTCACACACACCTAAAACAATGCCACAACAATATCCAAAATTAATATATGTTAAGCCAAACTACCTGGAAAATTGACTCGGATCGACTACCTACAAAAAAACTATAAAGGGATTCCACATTCTGAAAAAATTTTAAGGTTTTCTTTTAAAAAATATATGTGAATTTTTTCCAAAGCCACACAGTGAGACAGTTCTTGTAATCATTGTTTAAAATGAGGGCCTTCTGTATTTTTCAAATAACAAGCTAATACAAATTTTGCTTGTAATAAACAGAATATCAAAATCTTCTTATCAGAGCTAGTAAAGGTGCACGTTGCAGGGAAAATTTTTAGTATACATATACATATATAGTTTAGGACACTTGGGAATGTTTTGTTTCAACACCAGGGATAAAAAATCAAAAACTTTTTCCCAAAAACATTCAACTTGGGGGCATTTCCATAAACAGTGATATAAACATTTTATACATTGATCAGGAATGTTGGGATTAAATTTACTTAGCAATTTAGGAGTTATGTATACTCTCATAATCCATTTATATTGCAGAAGCTTGAATCTTGTATAAATTGTCGGAGTTTGGGCCTTTAGACAGATACACTGCCACTCATCATCCGTTATATTTTCTTTTAAATCTCGACACCATGTTTATCTTTGGTATTTTCCTTGCACTTAGTGGAGATTAGTCTATAAAGCATAGAAATTTGCTTACCCCCATTGAAGTGGTCTAAAGAAACTTTTTTTGAAGGGGATAGATCCGGCAATAAAGAGGAATGATGTAGTATCTTGTCAATAAAATTCCTAATTAAAAGATATTTAAAAAAATGTTTAGGTAGATCAAACTTTTGTTTTAATTCCTGAAATTAAAACAATAATAATTCCGGAGTACAAGGAGATGCGGCAGCAGGTTAAGAGGGATGTGGCAAAAGCCAAGGAAAAGGCATAGCAGGAGCTCTATGAGAGGTTGGACACTAAGGAAGGAGTAAAGGATTTGTACCGATTGGCCAGGCAGAGGGACCGAGCTGGGAAGGATGTACTGCAAGTTAGAGCAGTTAAGGATGGAGAGGGAAATGTGTTGACCAGTGAGGAGAGTGTGTTGAGAAAGTGAAGGGAGTATTTTGAGCAGCTGATGAATGAGGAAAATCAGAGAGAGAGAAGGTTGGATGATGTGGAGTTGGTGAAGCAGGAAGTGGATAGGATTAGTAAGGAGGAAGTGAGAGCAGCGATTAAGAGGATGAAGAGTGGAAAGTCGGTTGGACCAGATGACATACCGGTAGAAGCGTGGAGATGTTTAGGAGAGATGGCAGTGGAGTTTTTGACCAGATTGTTTAACAGGATTTTGGAAGGTGAAAAGATGGCTGAGGAATGGAGAAAAAGTGTGCTGGTACCGATCTTTAAGCATAAAGAAGATGTGCAGTCTTGCAGTAACTACAGGGGAATTAAGTTGATCAGTCACACCATGAAGTTATGGGAAAGAGAAGTGGAAGCCAGGCTGAGAGAAGAGGTGACCATCTGTGAGAAACAGTATGGTTTCATGCCGAGGAAGAGCACCACAGATGCTTTATTAGCATTAAGAATGTTGATGGAGAAGTATAGAGAAGGACAGAAGGAATTGCATTGTGTATTTGTGGATTTAAAGAAGGCGTATGAAAGGGAGCCAAGAGAGGAGTTGTGGTATTGTATGAGGAAGTCAGGTGTGTCAGAGAAGTATGTGAGGGTGGTGCAGGACATGTATGAGGACAGTGTGACGGCAGTGAAGTGTACAGTAGGAACGACAGACTGGTTCAGGGTGAAGGTTGGACTGCATCAAGGATCGGCCCTGAGCCCTTTCCTGTTTGCAGTGGTGATGGACAAGTTGACAGACAAGGTCAGACAGGAGTCTCCCTGGACTATGATGTTTGCGGATGATATTGTGATTTGTTGTGAGAGTAGGGAGCAGGTTGAGAAGAGCCTGGAGAGGTGGAGATATGCGCTGGAGAGAAGGGGAATGAAACACAGTAGGAGTAAGACAGAATACATGTGTGTGAATGAGAGGGAGGGCAGTGGAGTTGTGCGGTTGCAGGGAGAAGAGCTGGAGAAGGGGGAGGAATTCAGGTTTCTGGGGTCAACAGTGCAAAGTAATGGAGAGTGTGTTAGAGAAGTGAAGAAAAACGTACAGGCAGGGTGGAGTGGGTGGAGAAGAGTGACAGGAGTGATTTGTGATAGTAGGGTATCTGCAAAAATGAAAGGGAAAGTTTATAGGTCTGTGGTGAGACCTGCGATGTTGTATGGATCAGAGACAGTGGCATTGAGTAAAAGACAGGAGGTGGAGCTGGAGGTAGCAGAGCTGAAGATGTTGAGGTTTTCGTTGGGAGTGACGAGGATGGATAAGATTAGAAATGAGTTTATTAGAGGGACAGCACATGTAGGATGTTTTGGTGAAAAGGTGAGGGAGGGGAGATTGAGATGGTTTGGACATGTGCAGAGGAGGGACATGAATTATATTGGTAGAAGATTGCTGAGGATGGAGCCACCAGGTAGGAGGAAAAGAGGAAGGCCAAGGAGGAGGATCATGGATGTGGTGAGGGAAGACATGCAGGTAGTTGGTGTAAAGGAGGCAGATGTGGAGGACAGGGTGGTATGGATGATCCGCTGTGGCGACCCCTAATGGGAGTAGCCGAAAGAAGAAGAAGAAGAAGATGCTTATGAAAAAAAGTTATAGTTTTATCAAAACATGATTTGGCATGTAATATTTTTTTGTTTTTTTGTGTACGTATTATACTTTGTAACTTTTTTCATGAAAGTTTGCTTATGGAAATAAAAATTCCTATATTTATAATATAAATTTTATGATAAAACTCATACTTTTTGTCAAAACTTTATTTGTCATCTAATGTTCATAGTTTAAAAAAAAATCCTAAAATGTTGCGTCTGAATATCAATATTTATATTTTTATCATATATTATCATTTATCATATTTTCAAATCAGTAGACATTTTTGTTAAAACTTGATATGTATTTTTTTCCTTAATGTATTGTACCATTTTACTTTTTTTCATGAAATTATGCCTTTGAATATAAACTTTCATATTTTCACAGTAACTCTAACCTTAAAAAAAAAAGTCATTGTTCTCAAAACTGCCCCTGGAGGGACGGGTGTTCGTCCCCACCACCTGTTGGATTCCCGGTGGCGCAGGGGTTGCCTCGAGTACCTGGTGGACTGGGAGGGATATGGTCCGGAGAAGCGTTCTTGGGTGGCCAGACAGGACGTGGTGGACCTGGCACTGCTGGAGGAGTTCCACGCCGCTTACCCGCGTCGCCCGGCGCCCCGGGCTAGGGGCCGGCTTTGTCGCAGAGTCAGGGCGTTCCTTTAATAAAAAGCCAGTAAAGGTTCAATATACAAAAGAAAAAGGAAAAGGTACCAAGACAATTCATGTTTTGACAAATATATAATGTTTTTTATTTAAAAAATATGATAGTTGTTATTAAGATATTTTTCGTCTTCTTCTTTCGGCTGCTCCCATTAGGGGTCGCCACAGTGGATCATCCGTCTCCATACCACCCTGTCCTCTACATCTGCCTCTTTCACACCAACTACCTGCATGTCTTTCCTCACCACATCCATGAACCTCCTCCTTGGCCTTCCTCTTTTCCTCCTTCCTGGTGGCTCCATCCTCAGCATTCTTCTACCAATATAACTCATGTCCCTTCTTTGCACATGTCCAAACCATCTCAGTCTCGCCTCCCCCACCTTGTCACCAAAACATCCTACATGGGCTGTTCCTCTAATAAACTCATTTCTAATCTTGTCCATCCTTGTCACTCCCAACGAAAACCTTAACATCTTCACCTCTGCTACCTCCAGCTCCGCCTCCTGTCTTTTACTCAATGCCTCTGTCTCTAAACCATACAACATCGCAGGTCTCACCACAGTCCTATAAACTTTCCCTTTCATTCTTGCAGATACCCTGCTATCACAAATCACTCCTGTCACTCTTCTTCACCCACTCCACCCTACCTGCACTCTTTTCTTTACTTCCCTAACACACTCTCCATTACTTTGCACTGTTGACCCCAGGCACCTGAACTCCTCCACCTTCTCCACCTCTTCTCCCTGTAACTGCACCACTCCACTGCCCTTCCTCTCATTTACGCACATGTACTCTGTCTTACTCCTACTGACTTTCATTTCCCTTCTCTAAAGCACAGACCTCCACCTCTCCAGGCTCTTCTCAACCTGCTCACTACTCTCACCACAAATCACAATATCATCCGCAAACTTAATAGTCCAGGGAGACTCCTGTCTGACCTTGTCCGTTAACCTGTCCATCACCACTGCAAACAGGAAAGGGCTCAGGGCCGATCCTTGATGCAATCCAACCTTTACCCTGAACCAGTCTGTCGTTCCTACTGCACACTTCACTGCAGTCACACTGTCCTCATACATGTCCTGCACCACCCTCACATACTTCTCTGACCCACCTGACTTCCTCATACAATACCACAACTCCTCTCTTGGCACTCTGTCGTACGCTTTCTCTAAATCAACAAATACACAATGCAATTCCCTTTGTCCTTCTTTATACTTCTCCATCAACATTCTTAAAGCAAATTATGCATCTGTGGTGTTCTTCCTTGGCATGAAACCATACTGTTGCTCACAGATGGTCACCTCTTCTCTCAGCCTCATTCTACTCTTTCCCATAACTTCATGGTGTGAATGATCAACTTAATTCCCCTGTAGTTACTGCAGGTCTGCACATCTCCCTTATGCTTAAAGATCGGTACCAGCACACTCCTTCTCCATTCCTCAGGCATCCTCTCACCTTCCAGAATCTTGTTAAACAATCTGGTTAAAAACTCCACTGCCATCTCTCCTAAACATCTCCACTCTTCTACCGGTATGTCTTCTGGTCCAACCAACTTTCCACTCTTCATCCTCTTAATCGCTGCTCTCACTTCCTCCTTAATAATCATATCCACATCCTGCTTCACCAACTCCACATCATCCAACCTTCTCTATCTCTGATTTTCCTCATTCATCAGCTGCTCAAAATAGCCCTCCACCTTCTCAACACACTCTCCTCACTAGTCAACACATTTCCCTCTCCATCCTTTATTGCTCTAACTTGCAGTACATCCTACCCAGCTCGGTACCACTGCCTGGCCAATCGGTACAAATCCTTTTCTCCTCCCTTAGTGTCCAACCTCTCATACAGCTCCTCATATGCCTTTTCCTTGGCCTTCGCCACATCCCTCTTTTCCTGCTGCCGCATCTCCTTGTACTCCTGCCTACTTTTCTCATCACTCTGTCAATCCCACTTCTGTTTTGCCAACCTCTTGCCAAATCTACCACCATCTGCCCTTCAACATTCCTCTCGTTAAAACCATACCTACCCATTACCTCCTCATCACCTCTGTTCCCTTCAACTACAAGCCCATTAAAGTCTGCCCCAATCACCAATCGTTCTTTCCTAGGTACACCATCTACCACTCCATCTAATTGACTCCAGAATCTTTCTATCTCCTCCATCTCACAGCCGATTGGTGGAGCATAAGCACTGATGACATTTATCATCATCCCTTCAACTTTCAGTTTCACGATCATCACCCTATCAGAAACGGTCTTCACCTCCACTACACTCTTACTGTACTCTTCCTTCAGAATCACCCCTACACCATTTCTCTTTCCATCCACACCTTAATAGAACAGTTTAAACCCACCTCCAATGGTCCTGGCCTTACTCCCTTTCCACTTGGTCTCCTGAACACACAACATATCTACCTTTCTCTTCTCCATCATATCAGCTACCTCTCTCCCTTTACCACTCATAGTACCAACATATAAAAGTACCAACCCGAACTTCCACTCTCCTCCACTTCTCCTTTTCCTGCTGTCTCTGTAGACGTCTTCCTCCTCTCCTTCTCCTCCTTCGGCCAACAGTTGCCCAATTTCCACAGGTACCCTGTAGGCTACGATACCTGTGGTGGTTGTTGTTAACCCAGGCCTCAACCGATCCGGTATGAAATTCTTATTTGTAATCCGCATATTCGATTTGGCACATGTTTCTTATGAAAAAGTTTGTTATGATTGTTTGACAAAAATGAAATTTTTTAAATTTGCATAATTTGTTTAAAACCCGTTAAAAGTTGGAACAATGGAACAAAAAAGGTGACACGACAAATGAACCGACAAATGACAAATGACACGACAAATGACAAAAAAAATTTACCTGTTGTAGTTGTTACGAAAATATTAATAATTATACTCATGATCATAATTTTATGAAAAAATGCTTAAAGGTGGCACTAACAAGCATGTTTTGACAAAAATATGTATTTTTATAAATATATGATAATGAAAATATTTTTTATTACTTAGCATAATTTCATTAACAACCATTTAAAACATCAATAAGTTAACAAATAAAAAAGTGATAAGACCAAGTTTTGACAAAAATATATTTTTTTTCCATAAAATAAAATAATTGATATGAAACTATGACTTTTTATATTATTTAGTATAATGTCATAAATAACCATTTAAAACAGCAATAAGTGAACAAAAAAACAAACAAAAAGTGACATGACAAATCATGTTTTGAAAAAACTATGACTTTTTCATAAAAACTATGATAGTATGAATTTTTATACGCATAAGCAAAAATGTATTAAAAACCATTAAAAGTGGAATAAGGGACCGAAAAAGATGACAGGACAAAACAAGTTTTTTCATATTAATGTTATTAAAAGTATATGAATTTTTATTTCCATAAGCATAATTTCATGAAAAACCGGTACAAAGTACAATACGTAAACATAAAAAAAAAAAAAAAAAATTAATTTGGTGATTTATGAATTTTCATATTTATAAGCATAATTTCATTAAAGACCATTGAAAAAAAATAGGGGAAAAAAGGGGAAAAATTATGACTTTTCTTACACATGAATGAAAGTAATTATGGAGATATTAATTAATTACCATAATTACATGAATAACTGTTACAAAGGGCAATACGTGAACGAAAAAAACAAAAAAACTGACATGAAAAATCATGTTTTAAAAAATAGATGTCTTTTTCAGATGTCAGGTTTTAACAAGAATTTCACTCTTTTTTATAATTAATTTATATATATATATATATATATATATATATATATATATATATATATATATATATATATATATATATATATATATATACACAGTACAGACAAAAGTTTGGACACACCTTCTCATTCAAAGAGTTTTCTTTATTTTCATGACTATGAAAATTGTAGAGTCACACTGAAGGCATCAAAACTATGAATTAACACGTGGAATTATATACATAACAAAAAAGTGTGAAACAACTGAAAATATGTCATATTGTAGGTTCTTCAAAGTAGCCACCTTTTGCTTAGATTACTGCTTTGCACACTCTTGGCATTCTCTTGATGCCTACTTTGAAGAACCTACAATATGACATATTTTTAGTTCACTTTTTTGTTATGTATATATTTCCACGTGTTAATTCATAGTTTTGATGCCTTCAGTGTGAATCTACAATTTTCATAGTCATGAAAAAAAAAAATATATATATATATAATGTTATGAATTTTTAAGCATAATTTTATATATATATATAAAAAAAAAAAAAAAACAGGTAAAAATTTCAAAAAGTGAACGATGGTGGTGGACAAATTTAAAAAAAAAAAAAAAAAGTTTTTCATAAAAGGTATGATAGTTATAGTGAAAATATGAGTTTTCATATACAGAATCGTAATTTAAGAAAAAAAAAAAAAACGTAAAAGGGTGCAGTAAGTTGGGTTGACAAATATAACTTTTCATGAAAATCTGATAGGTGCATATACAATAATAAATAAAAATATATATTTTTATATTCAGAACAACAACATTTAAGAAAAGAATTTAAAAAGTGCAAAAGGTCAACATGACATGACAAAGTTTTGACAAAAATTGTAATTTATTTATAAAATATATATATATATATATATGTATATATATATATATATATATATATATATATATATATATATATATATATATATATATATATATATATATATATATATATATTTTAATCATTAAAAGTCGGGGACATTAAATAAAAAATGTATTTTTTAAATTACAAATTTGTTAAAAACAAGACTTTTTCTTAAATCATGGTTTGAAATTATAATTTTTTTTCAAACAAAAATGATAGTCATTATGAAAATATGAATTTGTATATCAATTGTCATAATTTCATGAATAACCATTAAAAAAAGGCAATAAGTGAATGAAAAAAACAAAAAAAAAATTGACGAGAAACATTTTTTTTTTGACAAAAAGATGGCTTTGTTTTACAAATTATCATATTTATTATGAAATTATGAATTTTCATACTCAAGCAATATTTAATTTAAAAAAATAAATCTTTCATAAAAACCTTTCGAATATATGGATATTTATTTTCATATGCAAAATTTAATGATAAAAAACTTTACAAAGTGCAATACACAAACGAAAAGCTAAATGTGTTACAATCCAAATCATGATCTGACAGAAATAAACTTTTTCACCAAAAACATATCTATTGGGGAAATATCAATTTTTTTGTATTCATAAGCATAATTTCATTGAAATCTGTTAAAAAGTGGAATAAGGGGAATAAAACAAATCAATGACAAATCAAGTTTTATCTAAAATATGATTTGTTTGCTCTTAAAAAAATTTATTAATCTTCATAACTTTATACATAAAATATTTTAATTGTATAATTTCATAGGATAAATAATAATAAATATAGAAATTTTTATATATTAAGTCATGTAATTTACTGAATAACTGTTAAAAGTTAGTAAACGTAAACTAAAAGGTGACATGACAAATCACTTCAACTATCAACAAATCAATTATATTGGAAACTATATGACTTTTGTTATACTAATTTAATAGTTGTGATGAAAATATTAATGAACAACCGCTTAAAAATGGCAATAAGTGAACAAAAAAAAAGTGAGACTACAAAACATTTTGACAAATTAAAGACTTTATAAAAAAAGAGATAGTTATTATGAAAATATTACATTTAATATTCATAAGCACAATTGTATTACAAATGTATTTAAAAAGGCATTGTGAACAAAAAAACCTACAAATTAACGAGATCATGTTTTGACAAAAAGTTGACTTTTTCCAGAAAAAGTATGATAGTACAAATTTTCATGCTTATAAGTAAAAAATTATTAAAAACCGAACAAAATAAGCGAACAAAAAATTTACATGACAAGAGTTTTTTTAATGTTAATTATTTCATAAAAAATAAAGTATTTAATATGACGATATGAATTTTTAAGCTTAATTTCATTAAAGAACTGGTAAAAATGCAAAAAGTGAATGTTGACGGTGACAACAGATTTGTTTTGAGAAAACATTACATGACAAAAAAGGTTTTGACAAAAATATGTTTTATCATAAAATATATTATAAATATAGGAATTTTTTATTTTCATTAGCAAACTTTCATGAAATATAGTTACAAAGTACAATACGTACACGAAAAAACTAAAAAATGTTACATGCCAAATAATCATAAACCAAATATATTACATGCCAAATCGTGTTTTGACAGAAATAAGACTTTTTTAATCTTTTTTCATCTTTTTTAATCTATTGGGAAAATATGATTTATCATATTGATGAGTCTAATTTCATTAAAAACCGTTAAAATGTGAAATAAGGAAAAAAAGATCAGGTTGATGAACAACTGAACGAAAAAAAGAAAAATTGAGAAATCATGTTTCAAAAAATAGATGGCTTTATTTTCATAAAACGTAGGATAGTTATTATGAAAATATAAATTCATACTCATAAGCATAATATATCATGTTTTTAAAAAAATGTATTTCTTCTGGTGACATTGCAAATAATATTTTGACAACAATATGACTGTTCATAAAAATATATTATAAATATATGAATTTTTATTTTCATGAGCAAAGTTTCATGAACAAAACTACAAAGTACAATGCTTAAACGAAAAAACTTAAACTGGTACATGCCAAATCATCTTTTGACAGAAATATGAGAGTTTTTTCATAATTCTTTCATCTTTTTTCATCTATTGGGAAAATATATTTTTTTATATTAATAATAACCGTTACAAAGTGAATGAGAAACAAAAAATCGACATGAGAAATCATGTTTTAAGAAATAGATGTATTTTGTCTCAGAAAAAGTAGGACAGTTAGTATGAAAATATAAATGTTCATACTCCTAAGCAAAATGTTATTAAAAATTAATAAAAAAAAAAAGAAATCTGAAAAAGTTGACGACAAATCAAGTTTTGACAAGAAATTTACTGTTTTCATAAAAATATAATAGTTAATATGAATTATAAAGAATGATTTCATAAATAGTGAAAATATGTTTTCATATTCAAAATCATAATTTCATGGTAAAACGTAAAAAAGGACGAAACGTAAGTGAACGAAAAGTCTGACTTGAAATATTACGTTTTGACAATATTAACTTTTTTTTCATGAAAATCTGATATCATAAAAAGTTAATATTTTCATATTCAGAAGCAACATTCAAAAAATAATGCTAAAAAGTTAACGTGACAAAGTTTTGACAAAAATATGTTCTTTAATAAAAATATATTATCAATATATGAATTTTTATTTCCATAAGAAAATTTCATGATAAACCATTAGAAAGTACAATAAGTACACGAAAAACTAAAATATGTTACATGCCAAATCATATTTTGACATAATTATGACTTTTTTTCATGATTCTTTTATATCTTTTTTATCTATTGGGATTTTTTATATTCAGAAGCATAATTTCATTAAAAAAAAAAAAACCTTAAAAAGTGGAATAAGGAGAAAAAAACACATTAAACATCAAGTTTTGTCAAAAACACAAAAATATAAGTAATTATGAAAATATGAATTTTCATATTAAGTAGCATAAAACATAATACATGCCAAATCATGTTTTGACAGAAATATGACTTATTTCATAAATTTTTTTTAGCTTTTTTTATCTATTGGAAAAACATGATTTCTCATATTCATAATCATTATTTCATTTGAAAAAAACGTTGAAAAGTGGAATAAGGTGAAAAATGATGCCATTAAACATCAAGTTTTGTAAAGCATTTGAAGTTTTTTTATAAAAATATAATAGTTCATATGAAATATACATTTTTAAGCATCTTCTTCTTCTTCTTCTTTCGGCTGCTCCCATTAGGGGTCGCCACAGCGGATCATCCGTCTCCATACCACGCTGTCCTTTATATCTGCCTCTTTTACACCAACTACCTGCATGTCTTCCCTCACCACATCCATGAACCTCCTCCTTGGCCTTCCTCTTTTCCTCCTACCTGGTGGCTCCATCTTCAGCATTTTTCTACCAATATAATTCATGTCCCTTCTCTGCACATGTCCAAACCATCTCAATCTCGCCTCCCTCACCTTGTCACCAAAACATCCTACATGTGCTGTCCCTCTAATAAACTCATTTCTAATCTTGTCCATCCTCGTTACTCCCAACGAAAACCTCAACATCTTCAGCTCTGCTACCTCCAGCTCCACCTCCTGTCTTTTACTCAATGCCACTGTCTCTAATCCATACAACATTGCAGGTCTCACCACAGTCCTATAAACTTTCCCTTTCATTCTTGCAGATACTCTTCTATCACAAATCACTCCTGTCACTCTTCTCCACCCACTCCACCCTGCCTGCACTCTTTTCTTTACTTCCCTAACACACTCTCCATTACTTTGCACTGTTGACCCCAGGTACCTGAACTCCTCCACCTTCTCCACCTCTTCTCCCTGCAACCGCATCACTCCACTGCCCTCCCTCTCATTCACACACATGTACTCTGTCTTACTCCTACTGACTTTCATTCCCCTTCTCTCCAGCGCATATCTCCACCTCTCCAGGCTCTTCTCAACCTGCTCTCTACTCTCACCACAAATCACAATATCATCTGCAAACATCATAGTCCAGGGAGACTCCTGTCTGACCTCGTCCGTCAACCTGTCCATCACCACTGCAAACAGGAAAGGGCTCAGGGCCGATCCTTGATGCAGTCCAACCTTCACCCTGAACCAGTCTGTCGTACCTACTGCACACTTTACTGCCATCACACTGTCCTCATACATGTCCTGCACCACCCTCACATACTTCTCTGACACACCTGACTTCCTCATACAATACCACAACTCCTCTCTCGGCACCCTGTCGTACGCTTTCTCTAAATCCACAAATACACAATGCAGCTCCTTCTGTCCTTCTCTATACTTCTCCATCAACATCCTCAAAGCAAATAAGGCATCTGTGGTGCTCTTCCTCGGCATGAAACCATACTGTTGCTCACAGATGGTCACCTCTTCTCTCAACCTGGCTTCCACTACTCTTTCCCATAACTTCATGGTGTGACTGATCAACTTAATTCCCCTGTAGTTACTGCAGGTCTGCACATCTCCCTTATGCTTAAAGATCGGTACCAGCACACTCCTTCTCCATTCCTCAGGCATCCTCTCCCCTTCCAGAATCCTGTTCAACAATCTGGTTAAAAACTCCACTGCCATCTCTCCTAAACATCTCCATGCTTCTACCGGTATGTTATCTGGTCCAACCGACTTTCCATTCTTCATCCTCTTAATCGCTGCTCTCACTTCCTCCTTACTAATCCTATCTACATCCTGCTTCACCAACTCCACATCCTCCAACCTTCTCTCTCTCTGATTTTCCTCATTCATCAGCTGCTCAAAATACTCCCTCCATCTTCTCAACACACTCTCCTCACTAGTCAACACATTTCCCTCTCCATCCTTTATTGCTCTAACTTGCAGTACATCCTTTCCAGCTCGGTCCCTCTGCTTGGCCAATCGGTATAAATCCTTTTCTCCTTCCTTAGTGTCCAACCTCTTATACAGTTCCTCATATGCCTTTTCCTTGGCTTTCGCCACATCCCTTTTTACCTGCTGCCGCATCTCCTTGTACTCCTGCCTACTTTTCTCATCACTCTGTCGATCCCACTTCTGTTTTGCCAACCTCTTTCCCCTAATGCTCTCCTGCACTTCCTCATTCCACCACCACGTCTCCTTGTCTTGCTTTCTATTTCCAGATGTCACACCAAGTACTTTTTTAGCTGCCTCCCTCATCACTCCTGCAGTAGTTGCCCAATCATCCGGCACCTCTTCACCACCACCGAGCCCCTGTCTGACCTCTTCCCTGAACCTCACACTACACTCTTCCTCCTTCAGTTTCCACCATCTTATTCTTCTTTCAAACCTTACTTTCCTCCTCTTCTTCTTCGCCTCCAAAACCATCCTACAGACCACCATCCGATGCTGTCTAGCTACACTGTCCCCCGCCAACACCTTACAGTCTCCAATCTCCTTCAGGTTGCATCTCCTTCACCTACATGCCCATTAAAGTCTGCCCCAATCACCAATCGTTCTTTCCTAGGTACACCATCTACCACTTCATCTAATTCACTCCAGAATCTTTCTTTCTCCTCCATCTCACAGCCAACTTGTGGAGCATAGGCACTGATGACATTTATCATCATCCCTTCAACTTCCACCTTCACGATCATCACCCTATCAGAAACTCTCTTCACCTCCACTACACTCTTACTGTACGCTTCCTTCAGAATCACCCCATACACCATTTCTCTTCCCATCCACACCATGATAAAACATTTTAAACCCACCTCCAATGTTCCTGGCCTTACTCCCTTTCCACTTGGTCTCCTGAACACACAACACATCTACCTTTCTCCTCTCCATCATATCAGCTATCTCTCTCCCTTTACCCGTTATAGTACCAACATTTAAAGTACCAACCCGAACCTCTACTCTCCTACACTGCTCCTTTTCCTGCTGTCTTTGTAGACGCCTTCCTCCTCTCCTTCTCCTCCTTCGGCCAACAGTAGCCCAATTTCTACCGGTACCCTGTCGGCTAACGATACCTGTGGCGGTCATTGTTAACCCGGGCCTCGACCGATCCGGTATGAAATTCTCATTTGTGATCCGCATATTTGATTTGGCACGTGTTTTACGCTGGATGCCCTTCCTAACGCAACCCTCCCCATTTACCCGGGCTTGGGACCGGCACTAAGAGTACACTGGCTTGTGCCCCCCTAATGGCTGGGTTATACATTTTTTGACAAAACTTGATATTTTAATTTTAATACATTTTTAAGCATAATTTCATTAAAAAACAAAAATGTGAATGATGTGAATGAAGGTAACAACAAATTTGTTTTGAGATAAATTACGTTTTATTCATACAAGATATCGTAGTTGTTGTGAAAATATGAATATATTTATAAGCATAAATTCATGAAGAAAATGTAAAATGCTGGAAAAAATTTACGAAAATAGTGACGATATAATTCTTATTTCGAAGGTACATTTCAGGGAAAAAAAATTTAAGTCCAAGAAGTCAATGAAAAATGACATGACAAATATATATTTTCAAATATATATTAAAAATATATGAATTTGAGTTTTGATAAGAAGGTTTCATGAAATACCGTTACAAAGTACAATGCGTAAACGAAACAACTGAAAATGTTACATGCCACCTAATGTTTTGACAATATTTGTACGTTTTAAAAAAAATGTTTCATCTTATATTTTATTGGGAAAATATTAATTTTCATATTAATAACCATAATTCAATTAGAATCCGTTAAAAAGTGGAATAAGGGGAAATAACGACTTAAAATATCAAGTTTTGTCAAAAACATGACTTTGTATGAATCTTGTTTTGACTGAGTTTTTTCATACAAAAAATAATAGTTTGGCCAAGCCGTGTGTGTGCTGTAATGAATGAGCTTCCTAGGAACGAATTATGCGATTCGGCTCTCGCTCTTTCAGCCTCGCAGGACGAAAGGAAAACGGTTTTTTGAACCATGTTATATTTGCACATATCGCATGCACTTGAACACAATGTTTTTACATGTTTATGATGAGATAGGACATATTAAATCATGTTTTGGCTAAAATAGCACTTTTTTCGTAAAAATTTTATAGTTATTATGAAAAAATTTATTTTCATATTCCTGATCAAAATTTTATGAAAAACTGTAAAAAGTGAACATATCAGTTGTAGAAAGTCATAATTCATCAAAATCATGTTTGGCCAAGCTGTGTGTGTGCTGTAATAAATGAGCGTCCTAGAAGCTGAAAATGCGATTCCGCAAGTCTGTAAGAAGACTGTAGTGTAAGGTCTGAGGAAGACTGTAGTGTAAGGTTCAGGGAAGAGGTCAGACAGAGGCTCGGTGGTGGTGAAGAGGTGCTGGATGATTGGGTAACTACTGCAGGAGTGATGAGGGTGGCAGCTGGAAAAGTACTTGGTGTGACATCTGGAAATAGAAAGGAAGACAAAGAGACCTGGTGGTGGAATGAGGAAGTGCGGGAGAGCATAAGGAAAAAGAGGTTGGCAAAACATAAGTGGGATCGATAGAGTGATGAGAAAAGTAGGCAGGAGTACAAGGAGATGCGGCAGCAGGTAAAGAGGGATGTGGCGAAAGCCAAGGAAAAGGCATACGAGGAGCTGTATGAGAGATTAAACACTAAGGGAGGAGAAAAGGATTTTTACCAATTGGCCAGGCAGAGGGACAGAGCTGAGAAGGATGTACTGCAAGTTAGAGCAATAAAGGATGGAGATGGAAATGTGTTGAGTAGTGAGGAGAGTGTGTTGAGAAGGTGGAGGGAGTATTTTGAGCAGCTGATGAATAAGGAAAATCAGAGAGAGAGAAGGTTGGATAATGTGGAGTTGGTGAAGCAGGATGTGGATAGGATTAGTAAGGAGGAAGTGAGAGCAGCGATTAAGAGGATAAAGAGTGGAAAGTCAGTTGGACAAGATGACATACCTGTAGAAGTGTGGTAGTCCCCTCCTTGAACTGCCACCTTAACGTGGTGGAGGGGTTTGAGTACCCGAATGACCCTAGGAGCTATGTTGTCCGGGGCTATATGCCCCTGGTAGGGTCTCCTAAGGCAAACAGGTCCTAGGCGACGGGTCAGACTAAGAGCGGTTCAAAAACCCTTGTGAGAAAAAACAGACCAAGGACCGTGACGTCGCCCGGTATGGCGCAGCCGGGGCCCCACCCTGGAGCCAGGCCCGGGGTTGGGGCTCGTATGCGAGTGCCTGGTGGCCGGGCCTTCCCCCACGGGGTCCGGCCAGGCTCAGCCTGAAGGAGCGACGTGGGGCCGCCTTCCCGTGGGCTCACCACCTGCAGGAGGGACCGTAAGGGGCCGGTGCTGAGAGGATCGGGCAGCAGTCGAAGGCGGGGGCCTCGACAACCCGATCCCTGGACACGGAAGCTAGCTCTAGGGACGTGGAATGTCACCTCGCCGGCGGGGAAGGAGCCTGAGATTGTGCGTGAGGTTGAGAGGTTAGTCAGGATCACCTCTACGCACGGCTTGGGCTCTGCAACCACACTCCTCGAGAGAGGATGGACTCTTCACCACTCTGGAGTTGACCATGGTAAAAGGCGGCGGGCTGGTGTGGGTTTGCTTATAGCCCCCCAGCTCAGCCGCCATGCGTTGAAGTTTACCCCGGTGAATGAGAGGGTCGTTTCCTTGCTCCTACGGGTCGGGGATAAGTCTCTCACTGTCGTGTGTGCCTACGGGCCAAACGGCAGTGTAGAGTACCCGGCCTTCTTGGGGTCTCTGGGAGGGGTGCTGGACAGTGCTCCGACTGGGGACTCCGTCGTTCTACTAAGAGACTTCAATGCCCACGTGGGCAGCGACAGTGACACCTGGAGGGGTGTGATTGGGAGGAACGGCCCCCCTGATCTGAACACGAGCGGTGTTCAGTTATTGGACTTCTGTGCTAGTTACAGTTTGTCCATAACGAACACCATGTTCAAGCATAAGGGTGTCCATCAGTGCACGTGGCACCAGGACACCCTAGGCCGTAGGTCGATGATCGACTTTGTGGTCATTTCATCTGACCTGCGGCCGTATGTCTTGGACACTCGGTTAAAGAGAGGGGTGGAGCTGTCAAGTATCACCACCTGGTGGTGAGTTGGATCCGATGGCGGGGGAGGAAGCTGGACAGACTCGGCAGACCCAAGCATACTGTGAGGGTCTGCTGGGAACGTTTGGCCTAGTCTCCTGTCAGAGAGATCTTCAACTCCCACCTCCGGTGGAGCTTTGACCGGATCCCGAGGGAGGCCGGAGAAATTGAGTCCGAGTGGACCATGTTCTCCACCTCCATTGTCGAAGCGGCCGCTCGGAGCTGTGGCCGTAAGGTCTCCGGTGCCTGTCGAAGGGGGCAATCCCTGAACCCGGTGGTGGAAACCGGCAGTAAGGGATGCCGTCAAGCTGAAGAAGGAGTCCAATCGGGCCTGGTTGGCTTGTGGGACTCCTGAGGCAGCTGACGGGTACCGGCAGGCCAAGCGAACTGCAGCCCGGGTGGTTGTGGAGGCAAAAACTCGGGCCTGGGAGGAGTTCGGTGAGGCCATGGAGAAGGAGTATCGGCTGGCCTCGAAGAGATTCTGGCAAACCGTCCGGCGCCTCAGGAGAGGGAAGCAGTGCCCTACCAATGCTGTTTACAGTGGAGGTGGGGAGCTGTTGACCTCAACTGGGGATGTCGTTGGACGGTGGAAGGAATACTTCGAGGATCTCCTCAATCCCGCCGTCACATCTTCCATTGAGGAAGCAGAGGCTGAGGGCTCAGAGGTGGACTCGTCCATCACCCAAGCTGAAGTCACCGAGGTAGTAAAGAAACTCCGCGGTGGCAGGGTGGATGAGATCCGCCCTGAGTACCTCAAGTCTCTGGATGTTGTGGGGCTGTCTTGGCTGACATGCCTCTGCAGCATCGCGTGGCGGTTGGGGACAGTGCCTCTGGAATGGCAGACCGGGGTGGTGGTCCCTCTTTTTAAGAAGGGGGACCGGAGGGTGTGGTTCTGTTCATAATTTTTATGGACAGAATTTCTAGGCGCAGCCAGGGGCCGGATGGTGTCCGCTTTGGTGACAACACGATTTCATCTCTGCTCTTTGCAGATGATGTTGTCGAGTTGGCTTCATCAGACCAGGACCTTCAGCATGCACTGGGACGGTTTGCAGCCGAGTGTGAAGCGGCTGGGATGAGAATCAGCACCTCCAAATCCGAGGCCATGGTCCTCAGTCGGAAAAGGGTGGCTTGCCCACTTCAGGTTGGTGGAGAGTTCCTGCCACAAGTGGAGGAGTTTAAGTATCTTGGGGTTTTGTTCACGAGTGAGGGAAGGGTGGAACGGGAGATTGACAGACGGATCGGTGCAGCTTCTGCAGTGATGCGGTCGATGTACCGGTCTGTTGTGGTGAAGAAAGAGCTGAGCCGCAAGGCAAAACTCTCGATTTACCGGTCAATCTATGTTCCTACTCTCACCTATGGTCATGAGCTCTGGGTCATGACCGAAAGGACAAGATCCCGGATACAGGCGGCCGAAATGAGCTTTCTCCGCAGGGTGGCTGGGCGATCCCTTAGAGATAGGGTGAGAAGCTCGGTCACTCGGGAGGAGCTCAGAGTAGAGCCGCTGCTCCTCCACATCGAGAGGGGTCAGCTGAGGTGGCTTGGGCTTCTGTTCCGGATGCCTCCTGGATGCCTTCCTGGGAAGAGGGTCCCACTGGGAGGAGACCCCGGGGAAGACCTAGGACACGCTGGAAAGACTATGTCTCCTGGCTGGCCTGGGAACGCCTTGGTGTCCCCCCGGAAGAGCTGGAAGAAGTGTCTAGGGAGAGGGAAGTCTGGGCATCTCTGCTTAGACTGCTGCCCCCGGGACATGGCCTCGGATAAGCGGGAGAAGATGCTATGCTATGCTAAAAGCGTGGAGATGTTTAGGAGAGATGGCAGTGGAGTTTTTAACCAGATCGTTTACAAGATTCTGGAAGGTGGTAGGATGCCTGAGGAATGGAGAAGGAGTGTGCTGGTACCGATCTTTAAGCATAAGGGAGATGTGCAGACCTGCAGTAACTACAGGGGAATTAAGTTGATCAGTCACACCATGAAGATATGGGAAAGAGTAGTGGAAGCCAGGCTGAGAGAAGAGGTGACCATCTGTGAGCAACAGTATGGTTTCATGCCGAGGAAGAGCACCACAGATGCCTTATTTGCTTTGAGGATGTTGATGGAGATGTATAGAGAAGGACAGAAGGAATTGCATTGTGTATTTGTGGAATTAGAGAAAGCATACTACAGAGTGCCAAGAGAGGAGTTGTGGTATTGTATGAGGAAGTCAGGTGTGTCAGAGAAGTATGTGAGGGTGGTGCAGGACATGTATGAGGACAGTGTGACAGCAGTGATGATGTTTGCGGATGATATTGTGATTTGTGGTGAGAGTAGTGAGCAGGTTGAGAAGAACCTGGAGAGGTGGAGATATGCGCTGGTGAGAAGAGGAATGAAAGTCAGTAGGAGTAAGACAGAGTACATGTGCGTAAATGAGAGGGAGGGCAGTGGAATGGTGCGGTTGCGGGGAGAAGAGGTGGAGAAGATGGTGGAGTTCCGCTAACTGGGGTCAACAGTGCAAAGTAATGGAGAGTGTGTTAGGAAAGTAAAGAAAATAGTGCAGGCAGGGTGGAGTGGGTGGAGAAGAGTGACAGTAGTGATTTGTGATAGTAGAGTATTTGCAAGAATGCAAGGGAAAGTTTATAGGACTGTGGTGAGACCTGCAATGTTGTATGGATCAGAGACAGTGGCATTGAGTAAAAGGCAGGAGGCGGAGCTGGAGGTAGCAGAGCTGAAGATGTTAACGTTTTCGTTGGGAGTGACGAGGATGGACAAGATTAGAAATTAGTTTATTAGAGAGACAGCGCATGTTGGACGTTTTGGAGACAAGGTGGGGGAGGCGACATTGAGATGGTTTGGACATGTGCAGAGGAGGGACATGAGTTATATTGGTAGGAGAATGCTAAGGATGGAGCCACCAGGAAGGAGGAAAAGAGGAAGGCCAAAGAGGAGGTTCATGGATGTGGTAAAGGGAAGACATGCAGGTAGTTTGTGTGAAAGAGGCAGATGTAGAGGACAGGGTGGTATGGAGACGGATGATCCGCTGTGGCGACCCCTAATGGGAGCAGCCGAAAGAAGAAGAAGAAGAAGAAGAAGAAGAAGAAGAAGAAGAAGAAGAAGAAGAAGAAATAAGCATAATTTCATTAAAATCCGTTTAAAAAGTGGAATAAGGGGAAAAAACATGACTGTGAAAATCAAGTTTTGTCAAAAACATGGCTTTTTTTTCATACAAAAATCCAAGTAATTATAAAAATAAAAATGTTTATATTCATTTGTTTAATTTAATGAATAACCGTTACAAAAGGCAATAAGTGAACAAAATAAAATGGACAAAAACCAGCTACAAAACAGTTAAAAATGACAGAAAGTGAACTATGACAGTGACTTGACATTTGTTTTGAAAAATTTAGTTTTTCATAAAAGGTATGATAGTTATAGTAAAAATATAAGTTTTCACATTTTTGGAATCATAATTTCATGAAAAACGTAAAAGGATGCAAAAAGTAAACGAAAATACTAACATGAAACATCACATTTTGACAAAAATAACTATTCTCATGAAAATCTGATATTATAAGTAAACCTTTTCATATTCAGAAGCAACATTTCAGAAAAAAATGTAAAAAGTGCAAAAAGTCAACATGACATGACATAACTTTTGACAAAAAATTTTTTTTGCATAAAAGTATTCTAAATATATAACCTTTTTTTTCCATTAGCAATATTTAATAAAAAACCGTTACAAAGTACAATACGTACACAAAAAACCCCCAAAATCTATTACATGCTAAATCGTGTTTTGACAGAAATAAGACTTTTTCCATCTTTTTTTCATCTACTGGGAAAATTTTATTTTTTATATTCATAAGCATAATTTCATTAAAAAACGTTAAAATGTGGAATAAGGAAAAAAAAGATGACAGTAAAAATCAGGTTAATTGATGAACAACTGAAGGAAAAAAGAACAATTGACATGAGAAATCATGTTTTGAAAAATAAATGGCTTTATTCTCATAAAACGTAGGATAGTTATTATGAAAATATAAATTAATACTCATAAGCATAATATATCACGTTTTGAAAGTTTTTATTACTGTTATGCTAATATGAATTTTTGTATTCTAAAGGGACATTTCAGGAAAAAACATTAAAAAGTGCAAAACTTTAGGTGACATGGCAAATAAACACGTGACATTGCAAAAAATTTTTTGACAACAATATGTTTGTTCATAAAAATATATTATAAATATATTAATTTTTATTTTCATGAGCAAAGTTTTATGAAAAAAATTACAAAGTACAATGCTTAAATGAAAAAACTAAAAATCGTACATGCCAAATCATGTTTTGACAGAAATATGTTTGTTCATCTATTGGGAAAATAAAATATTTTATAATAATAATAATAACCATTACAAAGTGAATGAAAAAACTAAAAATTGACATGAGAAATCATGTTTTAAGAAATAGATCCTGTCTCAGAAAAAGAAGGACGGTTATTATGAAAATATAAATGTTCATATTCCTAAGCTAAAATGCTGAAGATGGAGCCACCAGGTAGGAGGAAAAGAGGAAGGCCAAGGAGGAGGTTCATGGATGTGGTGAGGGAAGACATGCAGGTAGTTGGTGTAAAAGAGGCAGATATAGAGGACAGGGTGGTATGGAGACGGATGATCCGCTGTGGCGACCCCTAATGGGAGCAGCCGAAAGAAGAAGAAGAGGAGATATTCCTAAGCTAAATGTTATTAAAAATCAATAAAAAAAAAAGAATAAGGGATCAAAAAAGGTGACAACAAATCAAGTTTGACAAGAGATGTACTCTTTTCATAAAAATATAATAGTTAATATGAATTGTTAACCATAATTTCATAAATAGTGAAAATATGTTTTCATATTCAGAATCATAATTTTATGACAAAAGGTAAAAGGGTGCAGTAAGTGAACGAAAATTCTGACATGAAATATCATGTTTTGACAAAATGAACTTTTTTCATGAAAATCTGATATCACAAAAAAGTTTACATTTTCATATTTAGAAGCAACATTTCAGAAAAAATGCTAAAAAGTGCAAAAAGTTAACAAAGTTTTGACAAAAATATGTTCTTTAATAAAATATATTATATGAATTTTTATTTCCATAAGAAAAATTTCAAGATACACCGTTAGAAAGTACAATAAATACACAAAAAACTAAAATATGTTACATGCCAAATCATATTTCGACATAATTATGACTTTTTTTCATAATTTTTTCAGCTTTTTCATCTATTGGGAAAATATTATTTCTCATATTCATAAGCATAATTTCATAAATATATATATATAAAAAAAAACTGTTAAAAAGTGGAATGAGAAAAAAAAACCAACATTAAAAAAGTTTTGTCAAAAACATGATTTTATCATACAAAAATATAATTATGAAAATATGAGTTTTTATATTAAGTAGCATTTTAATTTAATGAATAACCGTTACAAAAGGCAATAAGTGAATGAAAAAAACAAAAAATGTTAGATGCCAAATCATTAAACCATTAAAAGTGAAACAAGGAGAAAAAATTTTTTTTTTTCATAAAAATATAATAGTTAATATGAAAACATGAATTTTTAGGCATAATTTCATTCAAAATTGTAAAATGTGATGATGGTAACAACAAATTTGTTTTGAGATAAATTACGTTTTATTTATACAAGATCTTATAGTTGTTGTCAAAATATGAATATATTCATAAGTATAATTTCATTAAAAAAATTTAAATGGTGTTTAAATTTAAAGTGTGTGTGTGTGTGTGTGTGTGTGTGTGTGTGTGTGTGTGTGTGTGTGTGTGTGTGTGAGAGTTTAGTTCAGTTCTTTGTTGAGGAGCCTGATGGCTTGAGGAAAGAAACTATTGCACAGTCTGGATGTGGCGGCTCGAATGCTTCCCTGATGGTAGGAGGGTGAAAAGTGTGTGTGACAGGTGTATGGGGTCGTCCACAATGCTGTTTGCTTTGCAGATGCAGCGTGTGGTGTAAATTTCCATGATAGAGGGGAGAGAGACCCCGATGATCTTCTCAGCTGTCCTCACTATCCTCTGCAGGGTCTTGCGATCCGAGACGGTGCAATTCCCAAACCAGGAAGTGATGCAGCTGCTTGGGATGCTCTCAATGGTCCCTCTGTAGAACGTGGTCAGGATAGGGGGAAGGAGATGAGCTTTTTTCAGCCTTCTCAGAAAGCAAAGACGCTGCTGGGCTTTTTTGGTGATGGAGCTGGTGTTGAGTGACCAGGTAAGGTTACCCGCCAAGTGATCACCAAGGAATTTGGTGCTCTTGATGATCTCCACTGAGGATCCATCGATGATCAGGGAAGAATGGTCACTCTGTGTTCTCCTGAAGTCAACAACCATCTCTTTAGTTTTGTCGACGTTCAGAGACAGCTTGTTGGCTCCATACCAGGCTGTTAACCGTTGCACCTCCTCTCTGTATGCTGACTCGTCGTTCTTGCTGATTAGACCCACCATGGTCATGTCATTGGCGAACTTGATGATGTGATTTAAGCTGTGCATTGATACACAGTCATGAGTCAGCAGAGTAAACAGCAGTGGACTAAGCACACAGCCCTGAGGGGCTCCAGTGCTCAGTGTGGTGGTGCTGGAGATGCTGTTTCCGATCCGGACTGACTGAGGTCTCCCAGTCAGGAAGTCCAGGATCCAGTTACAGAGTGAGGTGTTCAGGCCCAGTAGGCTCAGCTTCTCAATCAGGTACTGAGGGACAATCGTGTTAAATGCTGAGCTGAAGTCTATGAACAGCATCCCTACATATGAGTCCTTGTTTTCTAGGTGGTTGAGGGCCAGAGAGAGGGTTGTAGAGATGGCATCGTCCGTGAAGCAGTTTGGAGCACTCTGCCAGGAATGTTGTCTGGTCCAGCAGACTTTAGTGGGTTAACTCTGCATAGAGGTTTCCTCACTTCAGCTGTGGTTAGACAGAGCACCTGGTCACTGGGAGGAGGGATGGTCTTCCTCGCCACCATGTTGTTCTGCACCTCGAACTGGGCGTAGAAGTCGTTTAGCGCATCTGGGAGGCGTCATGGTCACAAGCAGGTGACGTTGTCTTGTAATTCGTGATCGCCTGGATGCCCTGCCACATGCGCCAGGTGTCTTCGCTGTCCTGGAAGTGGTCATGGATTTTCTTTTGCACTTCACCTCTCTGATGGCACGGGACAGTTTGGCCCTTGCTGTTTTCAAGGCCGCCTTGTGCCCTACTCTGAAGGCAGAGTCTCTTTGTTTCAGCAGCACACGCACCTTGGCGGTCATCCACGGCTTCTGGTTGGAGTGTGTAGTGATGGTCTTGGAGATGGTCATATCATCAATGCACTTGCCGATGTAGCTGGTCAATGTTAACGTGTACTCATCCAAGTTAATGAAATCGCCATTGGTTGCAGCTTCCCTAAACATGTCCCAGTCAGTGCATTCAAGACATGGATCCTGCTGGCCAGGTTCTCACTTGTTTTTGAGCTGGTCTTGAACACCTGCTGAGTGGTCTGTATGCTGGGATCAGCATAACAGAGATGTGGTCTGAGTACCCGAGGTGGGGGCGGGGCTTCGCCCGGTATGCGCCCCGATTGTTTGTGTAAACAACATCCAAAGTGTTTTCTCCTCTCTCCTCTTTTCTCCTCTCCTCTTGCAAAGTCCACATTCTAATGAAATTTGGGAAGCACAGTCCTGAGATTTGCATGATTAAAATCCGTCAGGGTGTGTTTTTTGAAGTTCGCTAATGGTCCCGTAGAGTACGCTAAGCGCTTCCCTAGCATTAGCGCTAGGTGGTATGTACACTCCGAGCACAATAGCGGTAGTAAATTCCCGGGGTAAATAAAAAGGTCTACATCTCACAACAATAAACGCCAACAGCGATGAGCAGTAGGTGGAAACAAGCACAGAGTTCTTACACCATTCCCTATTGATATAAACACACAGACCGCCGCCGCGAGTCTTACCGCACAGAGCTGCATTTCTGTCGGCACAAAACGCGGCTAGCCCGTCCAGCTAAATGGCGGCGTCCGGAACTTTGTCGCTCAGCCACGTCTCAGTAAACACAAAAACGCAGCATTGTCTGTACTCACGCCGAGTAGCTTGTTGGAGTCTGATGTAGTCTAATTTATTGTCCAGGGAGCAGACATTTGCCAGCAGAAGAGATGGTAGAGCAGGCCGGTTAGGGTTAGCTTTTAGCGCTTTCGATTCCCCCTCCTCTGTCCATCTGCCGCAGGCGACGCCGAGGTCTGGAGGCCTGGTTCTTGAAGCACGCAGAGGTTGCGTAGCTTCTGCCACAGGTCATCATTTATTGTGTTGTTTGGGTTATTTCCGAGTCCTTTAAGGGTTTTGCAGTTGTACACAGGGGCACCGGTTGTTCCGATGTCCATGTGTTGCATAAGGTGGGCTACAAACTGTAAGTAGCACCATTTTGGGTCTGGAGCGACCGCCTTGAGCTACTGCCGAGCCGCCATAAAGTATAAAGCAGTATAAAACAGTCTCAGTGTTGAAAAAGTCAAGGTTGAAAACTTATTTATTTAGTCAAGTCTTTCGTCAGTAGATTTTTCTTAGATAAAAGAGCAGATCTGGAGGGATCATTAATATATAGAGTGTTTGGTGAACTGGGATATTTGTATGCTGTCGTCCCCTTACTCTCACACGTTCACTCAGGTTTGTTGACGGTGGTGTGGTGGGTCGTCTCTTATATCAGAGATCCCTCATGTCTGTGTTACCTTCTGGTTCTCCCTTTGAACTATGCTGCCATAGGGAGTCTTGCCAGAGTCCCAACTGCACAGTGAGATTAACTTTCATACAACAAGAAGGACATGTAATATCCATATACTTCTCTTCCTGTCACTCCTCTTCTCTCTCTCTCTCTCTCTCTCTCTCTCTCTCTCTCTCTCTCTCTCTCTCTCTCTCTCTCTTATCTCTTTCGGTCGAGTTAAACATGCTCTTGAGGATCCAGTGACCACTATTCCTGACACTCTTCCCTCCACGGATCTTCCCACTTGGTCCAGGCCTGCCATTGGATAGTGTTCTCTTCATTTGGAGGCCACTCTGTGCAGCTGGGGATGGTTTCTCATCAATGCCTTTGATGGTTCCATGAAATTCCAGAGTAGGAACGGGAGCTTCGAGGATGGATTTGGACTGTAGTTAATGTCAACAGTCTGATACATTGACTCAGGACTACAGTTTGCTTCTGCTCACCATCACTGTACCCCGCAACAGAATATCTAAAGAATATCCGCAATAAATGGACATTCGGTGCATCCCAGATGAGAATGGGTTCCCTCTTAAGTTTGGTTCCTGTTAGTGTTAAAACTGTTTTCACACTATCTCACACACATTCCTTTGTCCGTTCAGTGTCTATAGGATGTTTGTCTATAAGGTAAACAGAGAGTCTTATCTGGGCTCATAAATCTCTGACTGGTATATCCTCTTGTCTAAACAGGAAACACTTAAGGTCAGCTTTCTCCCCAATATGTGTGTGCGTGTTCATGTGTGTGTGCGTGGACTGTATCATCCTGTGTATAAATACGTGTCTGCCACCTGCAATAAACTGAAGAGAGGAAACATTGCTACATTCTGTGTGCTGTGTATTTCTTCTTCCCTGATATCAGAAAGGCACTACGGAGCATCACAGGTCGTATGGAAAATCTCTCCAAGTTTCGTTTTGGGCATGATAAAAATCTAACAGTTCCTCTCATGGTTTCTTCCTTATGCCATCTCGGGGAGTTTATCCTTGCCACAGTCGCCACCGGCTTGCTCATCAGGGGCAAACTAACACTTATAAAAACCTAATTTTTTTTATCACCAAATTATCTGTGTAAAGCTGCTTTGAGACAGTGTTCATTGTTAAAATCGCTATACAAATAAAAATTTATTGAATTGAATCATCTCTCTCCTTTTTAGCCACGTCACCAGACACTAAAATAGAGCACTCTCAATTCCGCCCTTCATTCTCAAAGTGCTCGTGCATGCGCGTTACCACATACATATGTACTGTTAAGTTTATACATTAAGTTATTGTAAATGGCTCTGTTTTGCTAAAGTATACTATTCTATAATAATCACCAGGGGCAACATGGGGGGGGGGGGGATGGGGGGTGTGCATATTGCTATTGTGGAATTTTAGATTTATTTTTAGATTAAAATACTGTTTAACAATTTGTACTGTATGTTGATAACAAATTAAGCATTAGGTTGCATCTATTTTTCGCATTAGTTTATAGTATGAAATGGCTAAGCATCCCACTACACTGGATAAATAAACAGATATTGCTGATGGATTACAGGTAAATGAACAGACAAGTGTCACTCATTCAGAAGAGGAGAATTCCCACCTTGGTATGTTAGGCAAGCCTCCACGAACAGCATAAATCCTGAGCGAGATTCACTGCATGGACTAAAAATGTCAGCAACAATGTTTTAAGGTCGGCCCATTTCAAACAGTAATTTTATTTCCAGCTTCGGACAGTAGAAGGTTCAGGAAAAAAAAAAGAATGGTATGCAAATTATAAATGGCTTGAATATAGTTCTGCTCTTGATCATGCTTTTTGTATATGAATTATATGAGAAACACAATGAGCCAGCAGAGACTTTGCAACACTGAACGGGCCATTCCCGTAGATTTGGATAAGATAGTTAATCGCTTTGATGACACGCCTGGTGCATGGCGTTTAGCCCTTCACTAAGATGGGACGTTGTTATACGTAAAAAAATATTTATATAATTTGCTGATGAAGGTGCAAAAAGACAAATTTTTTTATGCAGATTTATTTTTTTGCCCCCGATTCAAGAGTCAAATGTCACCCATGCTAATCACCATTCTTTAAGACTCCTTGGTATGCTAGGCCATGTCTCGACTTACGATATTTACACGTTATGATGGTGTCATTGCAACACATCTCCATCATAAGTCCGGGACTACCTGTACTTGTAAGGGAACTTCTTATGCAGCAATAAACCAAACCACACTGCCAATACAACAACCAACAACGTTGTCCATGCTCTGAAATAATGTGTGTAAACAGTCAAATTTGGACACGGTCCATCACCGGCGTGGTGATGACGTCACGACCAGGAAGTATAAAGCGCACATGGAGTGAAGCCGGCGCCAGCTTCTGTTTGTTCACGAAGTGCTCTGTGTGTATGTGTTGAATTATCTGTTTATTGTTTGTAAAAAAAAAAAATACAATCCTGGGAGCAGAGCATGCTTGCAAGCTGTTTCTCTCCAAGCATTGCCTCCTACCCGCAAGACCCCGAGATTACCAACAAAGCCCCTGCGTAATATGTTGGTGCTCATGGGTAAGGATTATGCCTCGGCAGGTCAAGCCACTTTGTCCCTGCACACCATGGCGGGCCTGCAGGCGTACCAGGCTGATCTGCTGCATGAGCTGGATGTGGGAGGTGCCCTGGGTGGCCAGTTCACTAGCTCCGCTGGACGGCAGACCTGGCTCTCAGAGTTCACGTTTCCTTTCACGAACTCGAGATGCGTCGGAACGCTTTGGGAACGGGTGTCCAATCACACAAGACTGATCAGTCCCTGCCTAGTGTGTGTTTGTCAAACATAGCTAGAGGAGGACTAAGGGGCCAGGAGTGGCACTGCGGTCTAGGTTATAGAACCCCATAAAGGTCAGCGGGGTGGAACAACCCGCAGCGTTATATATGTTTTGGAGGGGAACTCCAGAGGACCAAGATTTTGAGGCAGCCACACTCCGGGTGGAGTGAGCTCTGAACCCCGAAGGTCCCATAAAAGGACCAGAGGACACATAAGATGATGTGATGTCATCAACAATCCACCTGCTTAGAGTCTGCTTATTAGCAGGGAGGCCTCTCTTGGAGGGCCATAGCAGACGAGCAGCTAATCGGTCTTTCTCCAAGGAGTCATCCTGCAGACTTAGGTGTCCAGTGCATGCACCAGACAGAGCGGTTAATTTTTTCCTGGTCTGGGGCCTGGAACGGAGGAGGATAGAATGCCTGTAATCGTACGGTTCATGGGACGACTAAGGGCACCTTGGGGATGTTACCCGTACGGGGGTACAGAAAGGCACTAGCCATGCATGGGTAAACTCCAGGAAGGAAGTGGCCACAGAAAGGGCCTGCAAGTTCCCTACTCTCTTAAAAGAGCAGATGACCAACAAGAACACGGTCTTGATAGAAAGGTGCCTTCAAGATGCCTCGGCTAAAGGGGGGCTTGGACAGAGCCCACAAAACGATGGCCAGGTCCCACCCAGGCACCCTAGGTTGTACTAGGGGCCTCAGCCTTCAGGTGCCGCGAAGAATACGCGCTACCATAGGGTCTTTGCACAGAGATTGCTCGACCAAGGGGCCTCAGCCTCCACAGCTCCGGACAGGAGTAAAATATGGCACCCCCGAGCTGGGAAAGGAGATCCCTCCTGAGAGGAATCTTCCATGGAGGGTGCTCAAGGAGAGCTACCAGGTCCGCAAACCATGGTTTGCTCCGCCACCTCGAAATACTACTAGGAGGAGACGGACTCCGTCCCAGCAAACTCTCTTCAGAACTCCTGGAAGCAGCGCGATGGGGGAAAGGCTCGGCTGCGCCTGAGCCATGGCAGGAGTAAGGGAGAACCAGAGGGGACCGTGCGACATCTTTCGAGACACAAACAGATCCACCTGCCGCCATTCTCTGGGTCTCACCCCCTGCCTCGACAGGGTGTCTGCTGCCTTGTTCAACTGGTCCAGGATGTAAACTGTTCTCAAAGAGAGGAGTTTCCCCTGGGCCCAAAGGAAAATCTGGTGTTCAGATTCAGAGTTTCCTATGTCAGGACTTTTTCGCCGTAGCCCTCTTATTGAAGATGACAGTCTCCAGATCTGTCACTTCACAGGGCATTTCGGCAAAGAGTGCTTCACAGGATCCTATGTAAATATTTTATATTTTACATAGTTTATTGTTTTTATTTATCTGCCTTCTTTTTTTCCCTTGTTTTATTTTTTCCCCCCATCCGATTCCCTCATGCCGGACAATCGTACAAAGCATTTCACTGCATGTCGTACTCTGTATGTATGTGTATGTGACAAATAAAATTTTATTTGATTTGATTTGGATCCCTGACAGAAGGAGTGCAAGAAGCGATGCTCTGTTTCTGTGCCTCCTAATGGAAGGTGGTGGGTTGGGGTTGGGGCTGCACCCGCCAAACAGCCCCATGAGAGCGGCATGGGAGGTACTGCTGGAACACTGCCACTTGTTTCTTACTCCTAAAGAAGTGAGTGGGGAATCCAGCAGCTGGCCCTATCCCTGTCGGAAATTTTCGAGTGAGTGAGCCAGAGGTGCCTCTTTGTCGAGACAAGAGCCCGTCCAAGCGTTCTCTTTAGTAGCTCTGAAGTTTAGGTCCGCCGTCCGCCGGAGCTAGGAAACTGGCCCCCTCTTTCTCAGTGAAAGAGAGGTGGAGCTAATGCTTTCGTCGCAGGGGGAAGAAACCGCCGAAAGTTGTGCTTCTGAGCCTGTGAGCAAGTGCTGGACCAAGCAGGTGAGGTTGGAGAAAGGGACAAGCCCATCTCAAAACCCTCTGCGAGGTCCATTTGCGAGCCCTAGGAACTGCTGCACTGCTCCGCCTCACCGAGAGCGGTGGCAGAATCTTGAGGAGCAGCTCGGGAGTGGAGCGATGGCATTGACGTGCAGCCAGCTCTCTTGAAAACCGACTTAGCGTGCTTCGATCCCAGGAATATATATATATATATATATATATATATATATATATATATATATATATATATATATATATATATATATATATATATATATTTATTTATTATTTTTTTTCTTTTTCTGATGAATAATTTACAGACAATTCAACACATACACACAGAGCGCTTCGTGAACAAACAAAAGCTGGTGCTGCTTCACTCCATATGCGTTTTATACTTCCTGGTCATGACTTCACATTTTAGAGCGTGAACACTCGGGCGCGTTCCCAAAGCTTTTTAAATGCAGCTCAAGCTCCTGAAAGGGTAATGGATCATTATGTGTGCTTATTGTTGTATGAAAGTTAGGGAAACTGTGCGGTTGGGGACTCCGGCAAAACTCGGCAGCATAACTAAAAGGAGGACCCTTGCTGCTGCATTCTGAACAAACTGAAGTTAATCTATGCACTTACTTGAACACCCAAACAGTAAAGCATTACAGTAGTCTAATGTAGATGTAACAAAAGCATAAACTAGTTTTTCTGCATCCTGTAACGACAACATATTTCTAATTTTAGCAATAAGAGGGCTACGGCGAAAAAGGACGTTGTGGGGATCCGGCCGTGAAATAAACTGAGAAATAAACACTCTCCTGAGGAAGGAGGCCATCCAGATGTTCCCTCCATCAGAACGACAGTCTGGGTTCTACAGCCGGTACTTCATAGTTCCCAAAAAGGACGTTGGGTTGCGTCCTATTTTGGATCTACATCAGCTAAACTGCTCACTCGTGAGAGCAGGATGCTGACCCTCAAGCAGGTTGTGTCTCAAATTAGATCTGAGGACTGGTTTGTCACGGTAGATCTAAAGGATGCGTACTTTCATGTATCCATCCTTCTTTCTCACAAGAAGGATGCACTTCACATCATATAGTGCACTTTATGCACTATCCTCCTGCATGCTCGCACGATTCAGTTATGCAAGCATTAAAATTCAACAGACAGTCACTTTTGTATATTGGTCACATCTACACAAACTCTTTCTGACATTTTTCACCTTTGACCAGATACCACAGCAAGCCTTTTATCTTGACCCGAACCGCCCATCACCAGCACTGACACAGAGACCATAAACAAAGACAATGAAAACCCTTCAATCATTAAATACAGACGCTTTTATTTACCATGTGAGTTTACATGCATTGTTGTGATAGCAGTGAATGTTCTCTGGATTCTAAGGCTAGCTCAGTCATGAAAAAACTCTGCTCTGCCCTTAACAAACTGCAGACAATGCATCCTGATTGAGCCTTTATACCTGCTGGGGATTTAAATCACTTTAGTTGAATATCTGTTCTACCAAAATTTCAGCAGCATGTGTCCTGTTTCACCAGGGGACACAAAACCCTAGATCATGTATATACAAGTGTGGCTGATCTTACAGTGCCACACCCCTCCCCCACCTCAGACAATCGGACCATCTCTCATTGTTTCTGCTGCCCAAGTACTCTCCATTCATCAAACATGTAAAACCCAGAGTCAGGACTGTTAACGTCTGGCAGGATGGGGCTGACGCCCCTCTCCAGCAGCAGTTCTCAGATATAGACTGGAGTGAATTTGCTGAACAGGCTACCATTGAGTCCAACATCAACAGCTACACCAACTTTGTTCTTGATCACATCAACAAGTATGTTGAACCGGAGACCACACAAAGAAACATGATAGTGTTCCCCAATCAGAAGCCCTGGATGAATCGGGAGGTTCGTCTTCCGCTTAAAGAACGCAACACAGCCTTCAGGTCTGGAGACAACTATGCTGACCCCCGATGCATGTGGCAAGGAATTTAGGCTCTCTGACACCAAACCAACCAACAGAACACCTCCAACCAGCTCTAACAAGCTCAACCTCTTCTACACTCACTTTGAAAAAGAGCCCATGCTCAAAGCAGAGCCATAAAGCAACCACTCTCACTCTCCACCTCTGAAATGTGTGCTACTCTGCACACGAATGGGTCAACCAAGGATGCCTTTTCCACAGTGCTTTATTCTGCCCTGCCTCACCAAAAAACCCAGACACTTATGTCAGGATGTTTGTTGATTTCAGCTCAGCTTTTAATGCAGTTAGCCCTTTCAAGCTAATCTTGAAGCTGAAACAGATTTGCATCAGCACACATCTTCGTAATTAGACCCTGGACTTCCTTACAAACAGACCACAGTCTGTTCAAACACCATTACTTCCTCCAGTCTCACCCTCAGCACTGTGGTTCCTCAGGAATGCGTATTCCCCTCTCCTATACTCTCTTTTCAACCATGACTGCATACCCACCTATGCCTCAAACAGCATTGTTAAGTTCGCAGATGACTCCACAATGGTAGGAAGACACTAACAGCTTTTTTATTTTTCATTGTATTGTCATCAATCAGGGATTTTCTGGTTTATCTGAAGCAGAGGAGGAGAATGATCCCGATGGTTTGTTTGCATTTAGACGCAGGTCCGGCTGCCACTATCACCCTGTGAGTTGGACACACTCAATTTACACCTTTTGTATATGACATTTGTGTGTAACTTATGTCATGCTGCCCATTTTTCTACCTTTTCCTCTTCCTCTTCTACAGGTGTGTAGGGGACAGAGTTCATGGCCATAGTCAAATCCTGCTGAAAGTGGTTTGGGAGAGGCTCGTTATCGTTACTCTCTTACCACACTTACTATACCTCATCGATCTGTGGGATTAGCACGGCAAAGGATTGGAAGAGTGGGGGAAGGTGAGAGGCACATTACCCGATTTTTCCTAGCACCCTAATTTTAAAGAGCAAATAATTGCTGTTTTGCAAAAAGAACCATAAGGTGAATACATGGAGCAATTAACTGTTTTGTGTATGTATCTGTGTGTATGCATGTGTATGCAACTCTCAGGGAGTTTTTCCTTGCCACAGTTGCCACCAGCTTGCTCATCAGGGACAAACTTACTTATAAAGAACATATTCAATTTCAATCACCACATTTTCGGTGTAAAGCTGCTTTGAGACAATGTTAATTGTTAAAAGCGCTATACAAATAATAATTAATTGAATTGAATTATATTGTGTGTGTGTGTGTGTGTGTGTGTGTGTGTGTGTGTGTGTGTGTGTGTGTGTGTGTGTGTGTGTGTGTGTTCGTTCAGGGTTCTGCTGGACCGGGTCTACTCTGATTGGGATGCTGTGTATTATGGATTGGGTTTAGATTATCCTGCTTCCTCCTTTACCCTCCAACCTGTTTGTATGGATACCTTCCATACCACTGTTCAAACCTATTCATCTGGCCCTTCCTCCTCCTACTCTTCTATATACTCATCAGACCTCTCGCAGATCCTCCACAATATTAAGGCCTGTCGCTGGAGACACTTCAGACCTTTGACTGCCCTGACACATGACCCCAATATTCTTCAACCCTGCTTAGCACAGAAACTGAGCTGTGGCCCCCTCTCAGTCCAGTAAAAAATCGTGCCAACATCAGAACAGCTGCCCTTCTACCCACATCTGGTGTGTATGAACTTGGAACTGTAGCATAAAATTTTGTTGACATCCCAATTTATTATTATTTTTTTTTGCCTTTACAATTAGTACTCTTAATCATACATTGTACTAGCTCCTTGTCTAGGCTGTTGATCAAGTTTAAAGAGATTAATTCATGATAATTAGTGTTCTTGGTCATGGGAGAAAATAGTAATGCATGCTAATTAGTCTATGTCAAAGTTAGCAAATATTAAATCAAATTAGTATCATAATATTATGTTTTTAATGCAGTTAACAGCATTAAATTCTCCAGCAATTTGAGCTACAGAAGCTAGCTAAAATTGGGCTTTGAATCACCAAAAACACAGAAAAAAAAGACGTGCTCTAACAGAGACATCTGAGCTGTCGACCACTAGCGAGAATAAAGCACATAGCAAGTTGGGAGATGCGCATATTCCTGCAGCATATTGCACAAAAATTTAAATGCAGCACTAAAATGTTGATTTTTTTTTTTTTTATAATTTGTCGTATTGTTATCGTTATTGTAAGCCCTGTCATGACACTACCTTATATGTGTTAATAATTTCTTTTTTTAATCAATTAACATAAGAGAAATCCAAATCAAATCAATATTTTGTGTGACCACCTATTTATTACCTGCAAAATAATTCATCTGGTTACACCTGCACACAGTTTTGGAAGGTACTCAACAGGTAGCTTGTTCCAAACATCTTGGAGAACTAACCACATATCTTTTTCCTGGGTGTCTGTCCCCTTAGATTTCCAAGAGAAACTTGATGATGCTGAGATCAGGGCCCTGTGGGGGACAAACTATCAATTCCATGACCATTTCCTGTGTTCTTCAATATGTTAAAGATAGTTCTGAATGACACTAGCTAAAAAAACTGCACTGAAACTTCCACCATGCTTCACTGTTGGCTGCAGACACTCATTATTGTACCACTCTTCAGCCTTTTAAAGTTGGACTCGTCACTTTGGAGCACTTGCTGCCATTTTGTGCACCCCAGCACCTACAGTATGTTTTCATGTTATATTTGACATGACATGAAATTGTCATCCACAACCTCACCTCACAAAATCTCTTTGTGCATGTGTACAAAGTATTTACGTGTTGAAATTTAAAGACAAAGGGCAGTCACACCAAATATTGATTTGATTAGCTTTTTCTTGTGTCCCCTTTTTGCACTTTGTTTCTGAAAAACAATTAAAATATTAATTTTTAAAAGTATATACCTGCCTTCACACCTTTTGCAGTACAGTATATATTATTGTAAAACTAATGACTTGAGAGCTTTTGTCTTTAACGTAAAATTAATTGAGTAATAAGTGTTCATCTTTGTCATTGCTGTTATAAATATTAATAATCTTCTGCTGCAGAGATAGTATTATCTCCACATTAAATGCTACCACATGAGGAACTGTCCATTATAACAGGTTTTACAGACAGGGAACACTTAACTGTTAAAAAATAACCCAGTTAGCACAGATTTACTGGACAAGCAAACAAATTAGGTGCTGATTTAGTGTAAAATAATATTTTATGCTAGTAATTTGAGTTTGTCATGTTTCCTTTTTGACAAGTAATATACATTTGATCACAGCTAACATTTATATGCATTTCATAATTACATTACATTCTGATCAACATCAGTGAAATGCTATGGGAAAATATAATAATAATAATAATAATAATAATAATAATAATAACAATAATAATAATAATAATGTAATTTTAACCCATACCAGGACAGAAATGTATTTGAGTAATCTTTGAGTAATCATCATCATTTAACGACCTATACTAATCTCAATCAGTGTTTAATCTTTGATTTTGTGGGTAAATACTCATTAAAGTGACTCTCTAATAAAACTTTTAAAACTATGAGAAAGGATTTTTAAAACATTTTATGCACAAAACCATGAATAAATGATGCAGCTGAATGTTACCACTCTTTTCATTTTTTTTTATTCCGGTGTTGTTTGGCTTGTTGTGACTTTTTAGTAGACCTTTTTTGAATTGATCTGGTTTTTGTTTTCCATTTTTGATTGTCAGCGATGTTGAGACTCACACTGATTATTGTTGATGTCTGAATGTGTTTGAGTTCTATCATACTTTATAGCTTTTATTTGTGCATGGTGTGTGTAGGATTATTTTACAGTTGCTGTAGTATCACTGGTATAATTTAAGTGTATTAGTAATATATCACACTTTTAATAACCAATAAAAAATGAGTGAGATAAGTGAATTAGACTAGCTCATGATGGATTTGACATCACAAACACAGCCCCTAGTTTCTTTTGGTTTTAGTTTCCTTTCCTTTTATCTCATTAACTTCATCACTGCTTCAGGGTTACTTTAACACTGTAGTGTGGACACATAAAAGTGCTCTTTTAGAACTGAGGATTTCATTGTGCATTGTGCAAAATTAAAAGAAAAAAAAAAACACTGTGAAATGTATTTTAACAGTAATATGCTGTACATTTAATTTACAAAAGTGAAAAAAAAAAAGAAAAAAAAAAACACTAGATGACCGGCATCCTTGTAATTTTCTTACAGTGTACATTTCTTTCAGTAGGGTGCATAAATGTTCTTTTAGAGGTACAAACAAGAAAGTACAAAAATATACTAATGTTTAGAGGTACATTGCTGTACCTTGCTAAGCAACAAAGCATTTGTACTCTTTTAAGTACCCTGTTCCTGTACCATGATTTTTCTTTGCACAAAAAAAGCCAAAATCAACATTGGATGCCTATGATCTTTCCACCTTCATGTGGAAATTAAATCACTGCATGTGCTCAGACACCTACAGAAATCATTGTCTCTGGTGGTATGGGGGATGCATTAATGTCTATGGAATGGGCAGTTTGCAGATCAATGCTGAGGAGTATAATGATGTCTCCTTAGGGAAGGCCAGGCAAACTGCAGCAAACAATGAGAAACCACATGCTGAATCTATTACAATGGCAGGCCTTCATAGTAGAAGAGCCCAGGTGCTAAACTGGCCCACCTGTAGTCCAGACATTTTTCCATTGTAAAACATTTTGTGCATTATAAAAAAAGAAAATACAACAAAAAAGACCCAGGGAATTAGTTCAGCCGACTACCTAAATATATTGAATGACCAGGTTTATTCATCAACGAAGTTTACTGCCCTGATGGCACTGACATCGTCCAAGATGACAATGCTAATATTCATCAGGCTCAAATTGTAAATAACTTGGTCATGGAGCATTAAGACATTATTTTAACACATGAATTAGCCATCACAGAGAAGATTTTACACAATAGTCTGACTCTCCCATCATTACAAGACATTGTAATTGTAATTGTGACATTGCATAAGCTTCTCGAAACAATGATACAGAGAATGCCTGCCATAATCTAAGCAAAGGTTACTATACTAAATTAAGAAATAATATACCAAAAGACTCAAATTGCATGTGGTGTCAATTCTAATTTACGTACCTGTGAGCCGGACTCGTCATCTGAGCAGGGGAAATCATACTGGTTAAGGGCTTTACTGTTGACTGCTGCAGGGACAGAGTGACCAGATAGCAGCAGGGGTTTTCTCTCATACTTCCTCTTCTGTAGTATCACTTCTGGATTTTCCACCTGAACACACATTGCTACTTACATCACATATGGTGTATATTTGCATAATAAATGTGGTGTCATCCCTAAGAGAGTAGACGCACTCACATCACAGACTCTAATGTGTACCAACCTGGGAAAAACATCTGCTGTAATTACATTATTTATTTATAATAAATAAACCTTGACTTGGTTTTCAGCCTGCAAAGGTTTTGAACCAGTAAGGGGATTGCTATGTGTTAAACAAAAACTGGCATAAGATGATCAGTTAGATTTATTTAACAATCAGCAGGCAGTATGTGCATGGTACTTCATGTATACCTTGTTCTTGCAGTCATGGTCATGTTCTGTATGTCTGTACTTGCAGCTGGTGTTAAAAAGCATCTCTAAACCAAAACTTCAGTCATTACCTCACCCTCAAAATCAGCAAAAACATTCCTGAAATGCATATAAAAGTAAAGCAAACAAAATAAAAATAAAAAGTAGGACAAAATCATTAATGTACAGAATATCAGTGTGATATAACACATACCGCTTATTATAACCCCACTATCTCCAGAGTAAAGTGGAGCAATTCTCACTTGCTCTTCTCGCGTCTCTTTATTATTCCCAATATGTTATTGGCTTTGGTCAGGTCTCTCCTTAATTTTAACATCTTTTTATATGGAACCTCATCATTATTGCGATTCTGAAGAAATACAAACACAGAGAGATAAACAGGAACCATTCACATATAGTTCATAAACAGATAAGGTAAACTTTTAGGGATTATGCTAACCTTCCTGGTCAGCATTTTTTCAGTCCTGCGCCTGAAGGCAACATAGGGGTCATTAGTGCTTGAACCATCTCGTTTTTCTTGTTTTACAGCCGGATTGAGAAAACCACATTGAAATAATTTTCTCTTATTGCTCCAATAATCAAACACCTCCCTGATCAACTCATCATCCTCCTTGAGAAGGAGTTTTGCCTCCTGTAAAGTCGCCAACTGAAAGAAGAAAGAAAGTAAAGCAAAGGCTTACTGAATTTCAGCTAGATTCTAACTGTAACTATTGCAAAAAACACAAATAAAACAACCGTACTCCATACACCCATTATTTGAATGCAGTGAGTGCAGGAACAGAAATGTTGCCAAAAGAATACTTCTACTAACCTAGGTTTAATAAACTCTGTGATGAGGAAAAAAAGCATATCCTCAATTCTGTGTTATTATTAATTAGAGTAATTGTGAGGTCCCCACTCAGTTTATCAAATAAATAACCTCAGATAACGATAAAAAACAGCCAAACAAAAAATGTAAACATAACAGATTTTAGCATGTAGTAATTCCGCATTAATTTATGTGGCAGAGAAAAAATATGAGAGCAGTAGTAGCCAGGTTAAGAAAGGCACAAGATCAGTAAATCAGCAGTCTGACTACCTCTCTAAAAGCTTGGATGCTTTTTTTTTTTTTTTTGCTATTGCATAAGAGCTGACAATGTTAAATCTAACATCTATGAAAAGGACATTTGCAAGTCAGTGGGTGGCAAAATGGTACACCTTTAACGTCTAAGATTTTTAGAATTAATATAGCTTTGGACTTGGTCAGATCTAATAAAACACTAGCTAAGAGTTCGATAAGGGGGTTAACCATTGTACAGACCAGACAACCTCAGCAGAACATAACTACAAAGGCTCAACCAGTAAATTCTCTCGAAGGAAAATGCAAGAATTGGGGGCAATAAATACGGTAACAAGCTGTGAGTTCCATTACCATATTGGTTTTAGGAACAGGACTGGATATGCTATTTAATTCTACATAGATTAAGGTAAATTTGCAAAGAGCTTGATTGACAGGCGTTCTTGTCATGATGGCATGGCTTGTCAGATATAGCAACAGTAACTAAGGAGGGTGGAATTTTGTGAAGGGTCAATTGCTTACACATTCATGAAAACTGTATTTACCTTAATCTATGTAGAGTATGAACTTTCATTAACTTGCTGAACGGGCATCATAATGTCCTCCACAATTTCACAGACAATCTCCATTGTTCAAAACATCTATTACTGGCAATGTTGCAAGGCTTTGGAAATTTAAATGCAAAAGTAATTGAGATTCCATTTGAGTTTTGGCAGGCTACACACGTGACACAGAGAAAGTGAAATTTGGCAGTCACTGTGCGTTCGCGACAGCGAAAACCCAAATAGTAATGCAAGATTTGCAATTGCATTTGGATTATGTCACAATTTATGCGTTTACATATGTAAAACACTATTGTAAATACAAATTGCAATTACTTTTAAATATTGTCGTGGTTCACCTAGGACGTTATTCAAGCTAGAACCAACATTGCCGGTTTGTGATATATACTCAGAACCAGCATACAGTTCAGCATCAGTTCAACAGCAAGCAGCAAACATTTTGAGGGTAATGGAAACTCCTGACTTGAATTTGCCACAGTACCTAAGGCCTTATTTTTATGATTGTTTTAAGTTGTTGAAAAGAAAGTTTTGGGCTCAAGGATCAGTGTTTGACTCATTAATATTATTCTATCAATAGATTGATGTTCTAAGAGTTACAGTTAGGGGTCGCCACAGCGGATCCTCCGCACGTTTGATTTGGCATATGTTTTACGCTGGATGCCCTTCCTAACGCAACCCTCCCCAATTTATCCGGGCTTGGGACCGGCACTGAGAGTGGCTGGGGATGGTTCCCTGACCGGGAATCGACCCGGGTCGCAGCGGTGAGAGCGCTGCATCTTAACCACTAGACCACCAGGGGACCATTGATTAAGCAAGAGTATTGTGATAAAAATGACAATAGGAGCCATAATAATATCATTTATTATAGCCATAATAAAATCATAGTAATTGGATACTTAAGTACATTTAAAGGCAAATACCTTTGTACTTTTACTCAAGTGAAAGTTTAATGGGAGCATTTTTATATGTATATACATTTACATATACATTTATATGTCTGTATATGATGTACAATTTTATCATGTAATGCTAAAATAGTGGAGAAAATGTTTTACCCCACTGAAACAAGAAATGCTTGTAATTAAGGAGGTTTATTACAGTGAAAAAAGCTTAAAGTAATTTTATAGATGATATTATCCAGTACACGGTAATGCAATATATAAATAATGCTCTTGATAATGCTGATGCTCTCTGGGTTACACTGATTAGTTTATAGATTATATTTTATATATTTCTCAATTTCAAATAATACTTTTGTTTGTTTCACTGTAATCCATTTAATTTTTCAAAGCTGCAGCGCTATTAAAATGTAAAATAATAATAAGATTGGTGAAATGTGAACTGCAAAGTTTGTAAAAACCAGTGTGCCTTATAGGGAATACAAAAGAAGAATTAATTAAATATGACAAAACAGAATATTTATACAAATTAGCACAATATTAATTAAACACTTGCTAAACTATTGCTTTTTGCTTGAGTTGGCAAATTTAAATGTACAATATCCTTTGTAATTATATGCTTTTGAGATTTATGTGATGCCACATGTTGCATATCTATCCCCAATATGTACTGCACTAACTCTATACTACCTAAAAGGACATATATTTTGTAGCACAAAAAGAAAATTGTATATACAGTATATGCCCAGTATTTTTGTTCTACCTGTTGCCCACTGCTTTTCTTTAGTCGATCAATCATCTCTTCAAACTCCAGTGCCCCACCTCAATTTTCTTCTTTAGCTTGGAAATGAACACCTCATCATTTGAGTCCAGGTCATAATCTGGTTGCTCTGTGTCCAAGCATAAGGCTGCATATACAAATGCATAAAAATTCAATAACTTGCTGCAAAAAAAACAATTTCAAAGCATAGAATAAAAAGAATAAAATGTCATTTGTGCTTTTTGTAGTAATGTGTATTATTTACATTGCTTTTTTGTAACCAGCAAAGAGTCTATAATTAATGCATTTCATGCACACAAAATGCAAAAATAAAAGCCTTACTTACACTGTATGTGAATGAGTTGCTAGGGCATCATAAAATCACCTGGATAAAGGCTCTCATAGTAGGTGATGTTGCCCTCAGCCTCAGGCACAGGAATCACCATGTTGTCCATTTTCTCCCCGTACACCTGTTGTGCTGAGATTGCCCGCTGCAGATGATGCTCCTGAACACAAATGCACAACAGAAAAATGAAGATTAGGCAATTGAAGGCAAGAGAAAACATAATTAGCCTTGCAAACAAGTGCATTTAAATAATAAAATGCACTTGATTAATTTACCAAACATTTAAACAGTGTGTTGTAGTTGAAAAAGCATAAGGAGGAAGTATTAAACATTTTTCATTAAAAAAAAATAATAAACTACTGTAATAAAAATACATTTTATTGTTAAAACCAGAAAGAAATCTAAAACCAGAAAAAAAAAATTATAATTATTAATGTCAGAAGATGCATCTTGTGGCAGTAAAAATATATTACTGTAATATTACTTTAATTCTAGTGTGTGTGTGTTTGCTGGGGGGTTCTATTTCAAACATCCGTTCGGTATCTCACTATGGGAATCGCCTCGGGCGTGACCAATCCTGGAAGCATGAATCACATTGGTCTGTCGGCTGACAGACCAATCACGACAGTGATGCCGGAAGTCCCGCCTCTCTATATACACCGCTGCTGACGGTCTCTGCCTCTTTCTCGTTCTCTTCCCCATGAAGATCCTTTTTCAGGAAGCTATCCTCAGCAGATTCTCAAGGGGTGGTCGCTTAACTGTTCACAGACAGTTGAGGTAAGTCTTCAAGGTAAGGTTGAGGTAAGTCTTCAAGCGCGGCTGCTTATTTGAGGGGAATATTCACTGTTAAATCCTTTTTGGAGGAGGATTTGGAGGATGACAAGGAGGATGCTATCCTTCCTCCTGATCTTCTCTCCAGGCCTGAAAGTGCTATGGTCCCTTCCCCCATGCCAGGTGAGCTGGACCTCGTTGAGATGTGTAGGACAGCAGCCAAAAAGCTCTCTATCGACTGGCCATCTCAGCAGGTGCATCAGGACACTGAGAGGGATTTATATGATGGGAAGAGGCTGTCATCGCGCATTTCCCCAGTTAAGCAGCTGATTCCTGCCATCCCTGCATGTCACAGAAATGCGTTTCTATTTTTGGGACAAACCCTTCTCACATAGAGTGCCCGTTAAGGGTTTCTCTAGACTGGATGTGCACAATATGGAGGATTTGGGGATGTCCAACCCCCCTCCCCAAATCCTGGCTGTGGTGGGTGAAAGAGCTCTATGGTTGGGTTTGACGGGCTTATCAGAGAGGGAGAAAGTAGAGTTCCTTGATGCCCAGATAGAGCCGTAAGCCCTTTTCGGGGCTGCAGTGGCAAATATGCGCCAGCAATGCGATCTACGCGAAAAAGATGGGAAAGTGTTTGAAGCATGCCTTCCAAGAAAGGCCTCTTTCGCAGCGGCAGCAGCTAGGCATCGCCCAGCTGACCCTCAGGAAGGAAAGAAAAGACGGGCGACCTAACCTGTGGTCTGATTTTGGGTCAAAAGAGGGGCGGCAGCACTCTCAGAGTTTCTGTAGCACCCCTCAACTCATCTCAGGAGTCTTGTCCTCCCCCTCTAGCGAAAAAGCGTTGGGGAGTGTTTCAAGGACTATGCTAAGTGGATGAAGGTTCTCCGGTTGGAGTGTTGGCACCAGTTCCCATAGTGCCCGAAACGTTACTTCTCCCCTCTCCACCCACAGGTTATTCAAGAGGGAGGTCAGAAGGTTCTGTGTTCTTTTTAAACAATAAAAATGTGTTCTGTGCATCCAGGCAGTGGACCGAGGGCACGTGTGTAAAAAAGTACATAAAAACACACAATAAAACTCGAATCAGAGTTGCAACCCCCGGCTCTGCCGCTAAATGGTGCCACTTGCTCGCACGGAGAGTTGGCTTGCATGGTCAGTACACCCTTAGGTTTTATCCACAATATAGCGGGGATATCGCCTGTAATTTGCCGTGAGACCATCACTCTTCAACAGTGTGATTTGGTCAACACCGGAGGGCGAATCCGCTCAGGTTTTAGAGGACAAAATAACCTCCTTATTGACCAAAGGGGTAATTCGATCGGTACCGCGGGAGGACAGCCAGCTCGGTTTTTACTCCCGGTACTTTGTCGTTCCCAAGAAGGGGGGGGGGTGTCTCCGTCCCATTCTGGATTTACAGAATTTCAACAAACACCTCAGAAAGTACAAGTTCAAAATGCTCACATTAAAAGCATTGTACAGTGTTATTCTTCCCAGAGACTGGTTTACATCAGTGGATCTGAAAGACGTGTATTTTCACATAAGCATTTATCCAAGCACACAGGAAATTCCTCCTATTCCACTTTTCTCGACATAAATCGCAAGGGCGGAACGTGCTCTTCTCGACTTCACAATGCATGAAGCATTTTCTATCGCTACAAGCGACTCATGTGCCAGGAGTGATAAATGCGGGGGCGGATCTCTTGTCCAGGGGAAATCCCCTGTACGGGGAGTGGTCTCTCCACCCTCAGGTGGTGAACCTGTTATGGGAGAGATTCGGCCGGGCTGCCATAGATCTCTTCGCCTCGCACGAAAACACTAATTGCCCTCTATTCTTTTCTCTGGTCGAGAAACGGTGCACCTATGGGTGTGGATGCGTTAGCCCACCCATGACCAAACGTACTGCTTTACACATTTCCTACGCTGAGTTTGATCGTGTCGACTCTAAAAAGAGTAAGAGAAGGCGGTCACTCTGTAATACTAATTGTTCAAACCTGGCCAGGGAAATTGTGGCTGACGGAGATATTCCAACTCTTGCACGATCTACCCTGGCCTCTCCCATTGCGCAGTGATCTCCTCTCGCAAGCGCCCGGAGAGATTTTTCACCCGGCACCGGACAGAGTGGCTCTCTGGGCCTGGCCCGTGAGAGGATGAATCTTAGTGTCTCTGGTTTGCCTCAGAGGGTGACTGAGACGATTCAGAGTGCGAGAGCAGCTTCAATGCACTCTGCATATGAGAAGAAATGGAGTATATTTGAACTATGGTGCGCTCAAAGACAGATTGTCCCTTTTCACTGTTCTGTGGCAGAGGTGTTGTGCTTTTTGCAAGAACTTTTAGATAAGGGCAGGGCGTTTTCAACCGTTAAGGTTTACCTCGCCGCTGTTTCTGCATGCCACGTAGGGATTGACAGACATACTATTGGTCATCACCAGCTCGTGTGCAGGTTTATGAAGGGAGAGCGGTGCCTAAACACGTTTTTAAAGCCATTGATTCCGCCGTGGGATCTGTCAGTGGTCCTGAACGCGCTCTCTCAGCCTCCTTTTGAGTTGATAGAGAGTATTGATTTTAAGCTCCTTTCGCTGAAGGTCGCTTTGTTATTGGCTCTTTCTACCGCAAAGCGGGTTAGTAAGCTTCATGCTTTGTCAGTTCATGACTCCTTTATGCGGTTTGCTATGGATTTCTCGCGAGTGACTCTCAAGACTAATCCAGCATTTGTTCATAAGGTGAGCGAGTCAGCTTTCGCCTGCAGACAGGTGGATTTACTGTTTTTTCATCCGCCTCCTTTTTCCTCAGCGGAGGAGGAGCGGCTTCACTGTCTGTGCCCTGTCTGTGCGTTACGTCACTATGTTGACAGGACAAAGGGATTGAGACGGAGTAATCAGCTGTTTGTTTCATGGGCTGATTCTCGTAAAGGGAGACCTGTTTCCCGGCAGCGCCTGTCCCACTGGCTCGTGGAAGCTATTATATTGGGTTGTAATAGCATGGGTCTTAACCCTCCAGAAGGACTGAGGTCTCATAGTACCCGAGGCTTGGCTACCTCGTGGGTGCTTATATATATATATATATATATATATATATATATATATATATATATATATATATATATATATATATATATATATATATGGTCCCTTACGAGGGAAATATCAAGGTCCGTGACGTCGGAGTGACATGGAGCCGCCATCCCGTGGGCTCACCACCTGCAGGAGGGACCGTAAGGGACGGTGCTGTGAGGATTGGGCAGCAGTCGAAGGCGGGGGCCTGCTTAGACTGCTGCCCCCGCGACCCGAATTACGGATAAGCGGGAGAAAATGGGCATCGTATATATATATATATATATATATATATATATATATATATATATATATATATACGTATATATATATATATATATACGTATATATATATATACGTATATATATATATATATATATATATATATATATATATATATATATATATATATATATATATATATATATATATACAGTGAGGAAAATAAGTATTTGAACACCCTACTATTTTGCAAGTTCTCCCACTTAGAAATCATGGAGGAGTCTGAAATTGTCATCGTAGGTGCATGTCCACTGTGAGAGACATAATCTAAAAAAAAAATCCAAAAATCACAATATATGATTTTTAAACTATTTATTTGTATGATGCAGCTGCAAATAAGTATTTGAACACCTGAGAAAGTCAATGTTAATATTTGGTACAGGAGCCTTTGTTTGCAATTACAAAGGTCAAACGTTTCCTGTAGTTTTTTACCAGGTTTACAAACACTGCAGGAGGGATTTTGGCCCACTCCTCCACACAGATCTTCTCTAGATCAGTCAGGTTTCTGGCCTGACACTGGGAAACACGGACTTTAAGCTCCCTCCAAAGATTCTCTATTGGGTTTAGGTCTGGAGACTGGCTAGGCCACGCCAGAACCTTGATATGCTTCTTACAGAGCCACTCCTTGGTTATCCTGGCTGTGTGCTTCAGGTCATTGTCATGTTGGAAGACCCAGCCTCGACCCATCTTCAATGCTCTAACTGAGGAAAGGAGGTTGTTCCCCAAAATCTCGCAATACATGGCCCCTGTCATTCTTTCCTTAATACAGTGCAGTCGCCCTGTCCCATGTGCAGAAATACACCCCCAAAGCATGATGCTACCACCCCCATGCTTCACAGTAGGGATGGTGTTCTTGGGATGGTACTCATCATTTTTCTTCCTTCAAACATGTTTAGTGGAATTATGACCCAAAAGTTCTATTTTGGTCTCATCTGACCACATGACTTTCTCCCATGACTCCTCTGGATCATCCAAATGGTCATTGGCAAACTTAAGACGTGCCTGGACATGTGCTGGTTTAAGCAGGGGAACCTTCCGTACCATGCATGATTTCAAACCATGACGTTTTAGTGTATTACCAACAGTAACCTTGGAAACGGTGGTCCAGCTCTTTTCAGGCCGTTGATCAGCTCCTCCTGTGTAGTTCTGGGCTGATTTCTCATCTTCCTTAGGATCATTGAGACCCCACGAGGTGAGATCTTGCATGGAGCCCCAGTCCGAGGGAGATTGACAGTCATGTTTAGCTTCTTCCATTTTTTAATGATTGCTTCAACAGTGGACCTTTTTTCACCAAGCTGCTTGGCAATTTCCCCGTAGCCCTTTCCAGCCTTGTGGAGGTGTACAATTTTGTCCCTAGTGTCTTTGGACAGCTCTTTGGTCTTGTCCATGTTAGTAGTTGGATTCTTACTGATTGTATGGGGTGGACAGGTGTCTTTATGCAGCTAACGACCTCAAACAGTTGAATCTAATTTAGGATAACAAATGTAGTGGAGGTGGACATTTTAAAGGCAGACTAACAGGTCTTTGAGGGTCAGAATTCTAGCTGATAGACAGGTGTTCAAATACTTATTTGCAGCTGTATCATACAAATAAATAGTTTAAAAATCATATATTGTGATTTCTGGATTTTTTTTTTTAGATTAT